>NC_059326.1:21382000-21691833 GCF_018350155.1 Leopardus geoffroyi | reverse complement strand
TTTTTAATGGGTAATGATACAACAAGTATCATTTGGGGGGTTTTAAGTAGTATAATACTACATGTTTTACTATGATATTGTGACTTATAATAAGAAATATATAGTTACTCTTCATCTAGGTGTTCCTGGCACACAGCTCCAAAAACCCTTAGAGTTTACTAAGTGTTGACAAATATAAAGGTGTCTTTTATTATGTTACTGAAGTGACTTTTGTAAAGCCCCCCTAGGTCACCTAAGGACAGGAATTGGTTGCCAGGTGAAACAACTATGTGATTAAAGGGCTGAAACTTTTGGTACCATCCCCACCCCAACCTTCAAAGAGGGGAGAAGGGCTGGAGATTGACATCAGTAACCAATGGCCAATGCTTTAATCAAGCATGCCTCATAAAAACCCAAAATGACCAGTGCAGAGAACTTCCTGGTTGGTGAAAACATGGAGGTAACAGGTAGAGTGGTACTCTCTAAGAGAGAGCATCTCTTCCATCTGGCTGATCCTGAAATATCCTTTTATAATAAACTGGTAATCTAGTAAGTAAAACGTTTCTCTGGGTCTTGTGAGTCACTCCAGCAAATTAAACAGGAGGAAGAGGTTGTAGGAACCACCAATCTATAGCTGGAAGATCAGAAGCAGGGTGGGAGGCAAGAGGTCTTGTAGAAGTAAGCCCTTAACCTATGGAATCTGATGCTACCTCCAGGTATGTAACATCAGAATTGAATTGAATTGTAGGACACCCAGCTCGTGTGGGAGAACTGCTTGGTGTGGGGGAAACAAACACTCACAAGTTAGAATCGGTATCAGAATCGACTTAACTTTTAGCACATATGTTAAAACACTCACAGATAAAAGATGATGTCTGGAATTTGCTTCAAAAAAATCCAGGGAAAGATGGGAATGGGTAGAGATATAAATGAACAAGACTAGCCATAAATTATAACTGGTTTTAAATGGTACATGGTAGTTCAATATATCATTCTCTGTGCTTTTGTGTATGTTTGTAAGTTTTCTAAAATATAGGGTTTGGCATCTTAAATGTGCTGTGTTAAATAACACAAGTACTGGAATAAAAAAAAAAAACAACTGGTTACCAACTGGTAAGTGGTGAGTGGCCAACATTCATTATTTGTCTATGTCCTCAGTTTCCACATCTGTGGAAAAAAGAGTCTGAACTCATTAAATCCTGACATTTCTGCTAGTTCAATTTTTTTTATGATTCAATTGAGTATGACCTCTACACTCTGAATTTTGTTTACCAATTCTAACTATAATCTAAAATGCATTTACAGCTAAATTTGATATATATAATCAACTGAAAATTGTCTACAACTGTGACCAAAATAACATTATAGTCTTACCTCAGCTGGGCCAGTGTTCCTAGGCATTATGTTCCCCAAATATTCTGCATTTCCAGAAACACCTTTTCTTCATGTACTCTCTTAGACCCCTTTATTCTCTACAACTAATGACGCCAAATAAAATAGGGCCCATTAACCATAATCTGTTCCAGTTTCCCTACACTACTTCAGCCCATCTTCACTCCCGTCGCTTCTCCAAAGTCCTTTCCACCCGATGCCCTTCAAAATCTAACCACAACTTCTATCTCTTACTTCACCTCCCTAACAGCTCTCCACTTACTCTTGGCTCAATCATTTATTCCTTTTCTAGGCAGCTCCTTAACTCTTTTGCTCTGGCTCCTTCCATTTAGCCTACAAACAACAGCCAATTCCATTCTTCTAAACAAATAAAAAACAACAAAATGCCTTCTTTTAACCCTACTTCCTCCTCCTGCTAACCTGTGGCCCCTCCTTCCCATGGCTGCCAAATTTTTAAATTGAGTTTCTACTGACCAGTTCTACTACCTGAACTGCAATTCACTTCTCACTCCATCATAAGCTAGCTGCCAGCCTCCTCCACTCTGGGTTTTCCACTTCTGCCTGGCCCCCAATTGCCAAATATAATGAAGGGCTTACTTCAGGTCCTTATACATCTCTTCTCTGCAGCACTGATATTGCAACTACTGCCCCTCCTTCAGGAAACTTTCCCCCCTCCCCTAAGTTTTAATACACTACTTTGTTGTAAGCTTCTTACAGACTCATTCTTCAGTGGCATTTTCACTAGTGCCCTAAAATGATGTACTTCCTTGGGTTCTTCCTTCCCCTAGTCCTTTTTTCTTCTTTTTTAATTTTAGAAAGAGAGAGAGAGAAAGAGACAGCAAGGGAGACGAGGGGGGGGGGGGAGGGGAGGGAGGGAGGGAGAGAGAAAAATCCAAGCAGGCACCACCCCTGAGCATGGAGGGGCTTCATCCTATGGCTCTGAGCCAAAATCAAGAATCAGAAGCTCCACCGACTGAGTCACCTAGGTGACCCCCTTTTTTGTTCTTATACCTAGGAACTCTCATCTATATTATCATCTTAATCACTCTAATCATTGCTTGAACTATTTTCCAAATCTTCACTACTGGCCATATCATCCTAGGATAAGGTTAGGCAAACTACACCCTGTGAGCCAAATCCAGCCTGCCACCTGATTTTATAAATAAAGCTTCATTGGAACAGTGGCACCCATCTGTTTGCCTAGTGTTTATGGCTGCTTTCATGCTCACAGCAGAGATGAACAGTTGTGACATAAATAGTATGGGCCTCAAAGCATGAAATATTTAACCTTTTGAGAATATTATGACCCTTTACAAAAAAGAAAAAAGTTTGCTATCCTCTGTTCTAGAAGGTAACATATGCCAAATAAGCAGTCCTGGTAACTTTTCCTGCCGTTGGACCCCAATGCCAGTGCTGTTAGACCATCCATCTCTGAGTCCCCTGAGTTTTCTAACTGTTCCTTTGAAGCTCCCTTCTCACCCTCATCAATCTATCTCCTATGGTGCAACCAAAGCAACAGTTTTAAATGCACAAAACCCACCTTCCTACTTAAAACTTTCCTCATAGGAGAGGTCTTTCACAATCTGGCCCCTGCCTATCCTATCCAACTTTCCAATCACTCCACCTATAAGAAATACTGATTTACATTATTTCCCAGAACAAGTCATGCTGTCTCTTACCCCTAAGTCCACCTAAGATATAATACCAAAGAAATATCTATACATTTTTCCAGTTTCAGCCTAAGCACAATCTCCATGAAGCCTTCTGATGCTCACCCATGCGGATTCTTTCCCTATGTGTCCACTGTTCTCTCAACATATTTCCACTGTAGTATTTATTTCCTTTAAATCACATCCCTAGTAATCTACACACTCCCTGAGCAGGGACCCTGAGGCAGAGTAGAAAATGGTTATTAAGGGAAGAGAGTTTTAAAGTAGGAAATCTAGGACTGAATTCCAGTTCTGCCTCCTCCTAGTTGCATGTTCTTAAGCAAATTACTTAACTCATTTTCTTCACCTGAATAACAGCAATTGTGAGAATTACTTAATATTATTCTTAGAAGCACAGTGCCTTGCCCATAGTTAAGTGCTCAACAATTATTGGTTATCATTACTTTCATTGTCTTATCTCTCATACTTAGTTCAGAATTCAGATAACTGTTGAGAGAAATAACTGAAGCAAGCTAGTTCTGCACACATTATTTTCAGCTGCATACTGGATATTTCCATCTGAACACCATTTGGTTCCCCAAACTCATTATCTTTAGTCCCAACTGTTTCAATTAGAGTAAAGCGGCCAACTTATGAAGGTCTGCCTAGGATTTTACTGGTTTGAATACTCAAAGTCCTGTGTCCTGAGAACTCCCTCAGTTCTGGGCAAACCAGGATAGTTGATCATCTTAAATTAGTTATGTTGCGGGGCGCCTGGGTGGCGCAGTCGGTTAAGCGTCCGACTTCAGCCAGGTCACGATCTCGCGGTCCGTGAGTTCGAGCCCCCCCCCGTTGGGCTCTGGGCTGATGGCTCGGAGCCTGGAGCCTGTTTCCGATTCTGTGTCTCCCTCTCTCTCTGCACCTCCCCCATTCATGCTCTGTCTCTCTCTGTCCCAAAAAAAAAAATAAATAAACGTTGAAAAAAAAAATTTAAATTAGTTATGTTGCAAACCATAAAAACAGACTTGAGTTAGTCTGAGAAACAAAGGGAGGGGAGGGGTGCAGGTGAATTTACTGGAAGAATAAAGAACAATTCACAGAACCAAAGGAAAAGCTGTGGAATCTGATGAAAAACTCGGGATGAAAGCAACGCCACAGATCTAGGTGGCAGGAATTAATGAAAGATTTCTTCACAGTACTTCTGCCAAAATGAATCATTTAGGTCCCAGTGTCAGCTCATTTAAGATTTAAATGCCAGGGACAGCATTTGAATGGCCTTCTTTTTATTAACCAGAAAGATTAAGGCACTTTAATTAACCAAAGGAGGCACAAGCACTTAGATCAAAAATCTCACCAAAAGACATCCAATGGCAGAAGAGTAGCTTCCAAAGAAAGGTCAATCAGAATGAGGTTTCCAAAAGAAGGGAATGTATGTAAGGTCACCACATCAACTACTGCTTGAACACACCACACCTTTAATACTCTATGACACAGTCACTGTTATTCATGTTATTTTTCTTTTTGTCTTGGCAAACTCCTATTCATTCTTCAAGACCCAGCTCAAGTATGATCTTCTGTGTAACTTAATTCAATTTTCCCAGGTATAGTCACTCGCTTTCTTCATGCTTTCATAGTACTTTGCAAATTATGTACCTATTTCATAGAATGAGCTCTATACTAAGTACAGCTGACCCTTGAATAACATGGGTTTGAACCATGCAGATCTACTCATACACGAATTTTTTACAGTACAGTACTGTAAATGTATTTTCTATTTTTTGTGATTTTATCAATAACATGATCTTTTCTCTAGCTTACTTTATCGTAAGAACACACTATATAATACATATACAAAATGCATGTTAGTTGACTGTTTATGTTATTGGTCAGGCTTCCAGTTAACAGTACAGTATCTGTAGTTAAGTCTTTGGGGAATCAAAGGTTATATGTGGGCACCCCTAACCCCCATGTTGCTTAAGAGTCCACCGTATATACTTAGGTATCAGTCTCTCACACTAAACTAGCAAGGACAAAGTTATTTATATTTACTATTTGGGGTACTAACACTGCCTGTCTGGCCCATAGCAAATGCTTCATAAGTGTTTAATACATCTATTATCCAAGTCACTAGGATATATGAAACATTAAATTAAAAAGGAAGAGTGGAGCTACTACAGGTAAACAAGCTGACAATATCAAAGAGAAAGCTGACAAATTCTGCAAGGGTAGGATAGGCAAAAGAATTATGAAGAGCAAAAATTCCATAAGCACAAAAATTAAGGATAAAATTCTGACAAATCTAAGAACCTGAAGGCATTACTTACATAACAGCAAAAACGGATACCCATATGCATAAATGTGATTCTCAAGAAACAAGAAAATAACTAAATTATATTCTATTTAAGAAGGCAGAAAAATGTATAGGCATTTTCAGAAACAGTGACTTTTTTGGGGGCTCCATGCCCAAAGTGGCACTCGAACTCACAACCCTGAGATCAAGAGTCATGTGCTCCACCCACTGAGTCAGACAAGCACCCCAAACACTGACATTTCAAATAAAAGAAAGTTTGGTATGTAAACAAATAAACTTAAAGCCCAGAAAACCCAACCATTTAGAAAGATTAATTCCAAGTAAATATAGTCATGATTTATTTTACCATACTTTAACTCTTTTTTTTTTTTTTTTTAAGGTTTATTCATTTTTCAGAAACAGAGACAGAGCATAAGGTGGGGGAGAGGGGCAGAGAGAGAGAGGGAGGCACAGAATCTGAAGCAGGCTCCAGGATCCCAGCTGTCAGCACAGAGTCCGACACGGGGCTCAAACTCACAGACCATGAGATCATAACCTGAGCTGAAGTCGGACGCTCAAATGACTGAGCCACCCAGGTGCCCCAACCATACTTTAACTCTAAGTGGTGATATCCCAGGCTGTGACAAATTTTTCTTAATAGCAAAACTGCCACAAAGTACAGCTATATCTTCCCTAGATTTTTACTATTGCTTTATCTTCAAAGTAAAGGAACAGAGGCTTGGAAATGAGAACACAGCAAAACCTTACGCTGAGATATCAAAGTCAAGTTAGGAACAGTGTCAGTCATGGAAAGAGAAAATGCCACTGACTTTGAAGTTAGATTTTCCAAATACATCTTCTAACTCCTTGCTGGATACCAAGAAGTCAGTTTATTCTTTTTCACTTCAAATATTACCCAGTCTATATCACACTTCACCCAAATAAAATTCATTTCACCAAATGCAGTGACTTTGACATTGTAACATTAAACTATTTTTTATCTGAACTATCTTTATCTATTCTTTATCATGTGAACCTTCTGATCAATCTTACCATCACTACTGGGATATATTCTGAAGTACACAGCATCACCAATGGAAGTATTTTTTTTTTATCAAAAATGCTTAAACT
The DNA here is from genome assembly GCF_018350155.1 of Leopardus geoffroyi. Classification (NCBI taxonomy): domain Eukaryota; kingdom Metazoa; phylum Chordata; class Mammalia; order Carnivora; family Felidae; genus Leopardus; species Leopardus geoffroyi. The sequence continues at coordinate 21,685,392 of NC_059326.1, read as the reverse complement.
GAAGATAATGATGCTTCTAAAACTAACCTCCAGTTTACAGAAAATCCAGACGGTGGCAAGAAATAGGAGGAACAAGTTAAGCAACACCACAAAGAAACAGACAAATCCAGTAATTAGGACATTTTATTAGGCTGAACCATATGTAATTGCTGATACTTGGCTCATACTTTGAACCTCCCAAATGAAAATTTCATGTGGTTCAACTTAATACAAGAAAACTGACCTGATTTCTTCAACAAATTAACAGCATTTATAAAATGGTGGGGGACAACAGCCAAAAAGTAGAAGCCACCATTCATCAATGGGTGAATGGACAAAATATGGTACCTGCATACAACGGAATATTATTCAGCCATAAAAAGAAACAAAATTGTGACACATGCTACAACACAGATGCGCTTCGAAGACATTATGCTGAGAGAAATGAGCCAGTCAAATAAGCCAGACAGATATTGTATGATTCTACTTATACGAGCTTCCTAGAGTAGTCAAATTCATAAAGAAAGACAATATAAGGAAGGTTGCCAGGGGCTGGAGAAAGAGGGAATGCAAAATTATTATTTAATAGGTACAGAGTTTCAGTTACAAAAGATGAAAAGTTCTGGATATAGGGCAGTGATGATTATTACACAACAATGTGAATGTACTTAATGTCACAGAACTATACACTTAAAGTAGTTAAAATAATAAATTTTATGTTATGTTTATTTACTATAAAAAAATGGTGGGAGAAGCCTATTGTAGATTGAAGGAGATTTAAGAAACATAACCAAATATGATCTGATCTTGTTTAATCCTGACCAAATGACCAAATGTTTAAAAAAAAAAAAAAAAAAATCAGGGACAACTAGGGAAATTTAAATGTGGACTAGATTAGATGTTAATATGTCAGGGTGATACAGTGTTTATGTAAGAATACATTATTTTTTAGAGAAGTAGCCTTAAGTCTTTAGGAGTAAAATGTCATGGTGTCTATTATACACATAGAGGAAAAAGATGAAACAAAGACAGCAAACTGTGACTTATTAAATCTAAGTGATGTGCATATGGGATTAATTATACTATTCTCTCCACTTTCCTAACTATTAGAACACTTCTGGGGCACCTGGGTGGCTCAGTTGGTTAAGCGTCCAACTTTGGCTCAGGTCATGATCTCAAGGTTTGTGGGTTCAAGCCCTGCATCGGGCTCTGTGCTGACAGCTCAGAGCCTGGAGCGTGCTTCGGATTCTGTGTCTCCCTCTCTCTCTCTTCCCCTCCCCCACTCGTGCTCTGTCTCTCAAAAATGAACAAACGTTAAAAAAAAATTTTTTTTTAATTATTAAAAAAAGAACATTTCTATAATTAAAGTAAGAAAAATTTAAAAATTATTTAACTAGGCAGGTCTCTCAATCTCCCAACACTTTACCTATCATAATAAAAAGTTTGAACTTGATTTAGAAAGCAACAGGAAAAGGCACAAAAGATTAAAAGTTTCAGTTCAGGGGCGCCTGGGTGGCTCAGTCGGTTGAGCATCTGACTTCGACTCAGGTCATGATCCCGTGGTTCATGAGTTCAAGCCTCACATAGGGCTCTGTGCCGACAGCTCAGAGCCTGGAGCCTGTTTTGGATTCTGTGTGTGTCTCTCTCTCTGCCCCTTGCCTGCTCACGCTTTGTCTCTCTCAGAAATAAACATTAAAAAAAATAATAAGGGGCGCCTGGGTGGCGCCGTCAGTTAAGCGTCCGACTTCAGCCAGGTCACGATCTCGCGGTCCGTGAGTTCGAGCCCCGCGTCGGGCTCTGGGCTGATGGCTCAGAGCCTGGAGCCTGTTTCCGATTCTGTGTCTCCCTCTCTCTCTGCCCCTCCCCCGTTCATGCTCTGTCTCTCTCTGTCCCAAAAATAAATAAACGTTGAAAAAAAAAAATAAAATAAAAATAAAAAAATAAAAAATAAAAAATAAAAGTTTCAGTTCAAAAATGTATTTTAAGAAAATTATTGTGTTCGCAGTACCTAGTATGGATACATTCATTCAAGAAATGTTTTAGTGCTTACTTTGCTCCAGCCACTGCACTAAGATGTAGGCAAAGGAAATATACAGTCTATGTGCTCAAAAAGCTCACGATCTAGTTGGAGAAAGAGATAAAACATAATTGAAATATATTAACCATAACTGCATATGAGAAAGATATATTCAGGAGTGAAGAATGGTACCTAACTCAACCTGGGAAGATGGGGGAGATTCAGAAGATTTCTGATAAGAGCTAAACCCAGAGTTGAGCATTTAAAGAGGGGTAGGAATTAGTCAGGCAACAGGAGGCAGGGAAGGATATTCCAGTCAGCAGGATAGCCCTGAGAATAGAAATAGCATTGGCAAGCAGGGGAGGGCGGGATTCCAGATTATGTATAAGCATATAAGACGCTCAGTGTTGCTAGAGCTTGAAGGGGCAGGGAAGGAGAGAGGAAGGAAAAGCTGAACCTGGAAAAAATAATCAGGTATGAGACTCACTGAAAGATCTCATGAACTGGAGAAAGAACATCAATCACTTTGGGGGCAATTCTTAAATTGCCAGATGATAAGTATTAAGGCTTAAAGTCGGCTGGAGGCAGTGAATACAGAGGCAGGGCCAAAATCCAGAAACAGCACAGAGATTCAAGCTACATGACTGGCATCTGACTGAATGTGGAAGATGAGGAAGGAGTCCAAGAAGCCTCTCAAGTTTCAAGTTCAGGTCACAGTGAGGGTGATGATGCCATAAACAGAGAAAAGAAAAAAAAGGCAGAACATAGCTTTAAACACTTTGAGCTTAAGAAGCTGATGTGATGCTCATGTGATTAATTTCCAGCAGATGCCTAAGACAGATTTAAGTCCCCCACACTGAAGTGATAGTTAAAACTAAGGGAGATGCTTGATGTGGGCAAGAAAAGCAGTCAATAGAGAAGAGAGTCACAGACAAAATCCCAAGACGTGCCTACAGTCAATAGGTAGGAAGAAGAGTTGGCAAAATCAACCAAAAAGGAGTAATCATTGAGGCAGAAGGACAAGGGGAGACTGTACACCCCGTTAGTGAATTCAAGAAAAGAGAAGTATAACCTATCTGCTCTATGATATGTCGAGTCCTGAAAAACTTCATGTTCTGTAAAATTAAGAAAAAAGAGGGAACTACATCAAGAAGGGTAGGGCAATAAGCACCTTAAGACAGAACATCGTTAACCTATGGAGTCTAGAGGCAGAATATGGGGGAAGGGGCAATGTGCATACTCTCCGACTTGCTGTGTTCAACTGTGTCTGTACTTCACGTGTTTACGTTCAATTGCTGTTACTTGGGAGCGTGAAACAGTTAACATGCTGGTGAAAAATCAACTCCGAAATCAAATATGAACCAACATGAATTCTGCATTAACTAACATCATTCTTCTTTAGCATTCAAGTATGAATTAGTTCATGTTGCAGAAATACATTATAACAGAAGAGGCTGGCAAAGGAGGGCTAGGCAACAGTATCAATGCCATGGTGTCAACACCAGAAGGAATATTGGCATCTTAGGATAATATTGTTAGTTTCACTCCCAAATATAGAGGTTTTTCAGATATGCTATCTAGTCTCTCTTCTCAGAATATTCCTTAAATTTTATATACTGGTCACTACGTGACAACTCACAGCCCAAGGTCTTTACCTTCAGTGGGCTTACAGAGCCCACATGCAGAGAACTTGTTGTAGCCACAGCAATTTAACCCAAAGAGGTAAAGGAAAATTCACTTAGGAAAGCATTAGAGAGAAGAAAAACCCTAGGGACTGATAGTACTTACCATGTTGTTGGTGAGTCAGGAAAGGCCCTATGGAGAACTTCTGAAAGGTTTTTTTTGAAGTAGGATGACATGTGCGGCAGAATTACAATCTTGGTGTTCCAGAGATATATAGAAAGGAGTCTGAGTGAGGAAAGAGTTTGCCAGAGTGAGCCCCAGTAAACAGCAAAAGAAGGTATGTACAGAAGAGAATAACCTGTGCAAAGGCATGGAGAAGAAATCACACTGGTCACTCCACCATCTCAAACATGTGATCACAGCTGGCACAAAAGAGACCTAAGGAACTATGTGTGGCATCTTAAGGACTTTTAATTTTATCCTGAAGGCAATGGCAATGATCTTACCAAGAAAGTAACACAAAAGGATTTCAGAAAGACCGACTCACAAGATACAATGGGAAGGGAAGATATTGGTGACAGGGAAACCAGGTGCACGATCATACTTACACAGGTGAGAGTAACAGTGGCCCAAACTAGGGCAGCTGTAGTAAGGTTGGCATCAAAGGCAAAAATAGGAGGGCTCTTCAGATAACTGACTAATAGGAAAAGGGAAAAGAAGGGAGTCCAGGAGATTTTAAGCTTGAGCAATTCGGTAGTAGCACTTACCAACAGAGGCTCCAGAGAGACAGAAGTGAGTTTGGTAATGCTGGTCAAATTGGCAGATGAGAAAATATATATTACCCTCAGTATTAGAAACTTAAACATAAGTTTTAAGTGTTAAGTCCAAGGATATGGGTTATTTTTTGGTGAAACCGACTAACTAGTTCCTCACTAATAAGGAAACTTTGCAAGAGTACAAAGAAAAAAAAAAGCAAATAAATTAAATGATAGATATCAAAAGTTTTTATTAGCAATGTTTTAAAATACCAAATCAGGAATTTCTAGGATATAGCCAAGATTTCTTAAATATTTTCCTCATTAATTAACTTTCAGAGGTTATTTCCTACAATTCAGGTCTGAGGCTCCTTGCAGTGGGAAGACAGTACGGTGAGCAAGAGTTCTGGCTTTCATGTCATCTGCTTCACTGTAAGTCCAGGTCCTGCCACCCCTGATGACTTAGGGCTAGTTACTTACGAATCGTAGTCTCAAGTTTCCTCAGCAGTAAATATGGATAATAATAGTATATACTTCACTGGATCGTTGTGAAAACTAATCCATACAAAATACTTGGTACAGGTAAACTGCAAACAGTAAGTGTTAAGATTTTAAAAATAATTGTTATTAGTTATTGTTACTGATAAAAATATTACATTCTTGAGGTATACAGGAGCAAGAAAAAGCAAAGTTGGCTTGAGTGGCATTTACCAGAGTGTTTGATTTGTAAGTACTCATTAAATGGAACGTTTCCATTTCATGCACTTTTCTGTAAGTATATTTGAAAAGTTTTAAATACTTTTTTAAAAGGGAAAAAAAGCCTAAGAACAATGTCTTCTATAAAAAGGTCTGGTATTAAAATACCCATTCCAGGGGCGCCTGGATGGCTCAGTCGGTTGGGCATCTGATTTTGGCTCGGGTCATAATCTCACGGTTGGTGAGTCCCAGCCCCGCATCAGGCTCTGTGCTGACAGCTCACCTGCTTCAGATTCTGTGTCTCCCTCACTCTCTGCCCCTTCCCTGCTCATGCTCTGTCTCTCTCTCTCTCAAAAGTAAACATTAACAATTTAAAAAAACAGCAACAACAACACCCATTCCGGACCAAATGAAGATAAATTAAGTTTCCTTTTCACAGGAAACTTTTCACAATGTACTCCCTAGTTTTAGCTACGAAATCCATTCCCCCTACCCAAGCTCCAAACTGCTATCTGGAATAATTACTCCTCCCCTATCTGTATCTGTAGACCTCAAGATAACTTTCACTCCCTTTCTCCACTATGAGCTTTCCACAGAAGAGGAAGAGAGGGGCGCCTGGGTGGCGCAGTCGGTTAAGCGTCCGACTTCAGCCAGGTCACGATCTCGCGGTCCGGGAGTTCGAGCCCCGCGTCAGGCTCTGGGCTGATGGCTCAGAGCCTGGAGCCTGTTTCCGATTCTGTGTCTCCCTCTCTCTCTGCCCCTCCCCCGTTCATGCTCTGTCTCTCTCTGTCCCAAAAATAAATAAACGTTGAAAAAAAAAAAAAAAAAAAAGAAGAGGAAGAGAAAGGAACAGGAGGAGGAAGTTCAAATCCTCATTCCATCCCCAATCTTGATTTTTTTTTAATTTATTTTTTTAAATTTTTTTAACCTTTATTTATTTTTGAGACAGAGAGAGACAGAGCATGAACAGGGGAGGGTCAAACAGAGAGGGAGACACAGAATCTGAAACAGGCACCAGACTCTGAGCTGTCAGCACAGAGCCGGGTGAGGGGCTTGAACTCATGGACCGTGAGATCATGACCTGAGCCGAAGTCAGACGCTTAACCAACTGAGCCACGCAGGCGCCCCTGCCAATCTTGATTTTTTTTTGAAAATTCCTCTTGACATACAGGATAAGAGCATTATTCCTCCAGAACTAATTCTAAATATTACTGCCAGTCATCTTATTCCACTGCTCTAATCATGTTGTACCTTCTCACTTTATCCTGGAATAAACTCCTTCAGATCTCTCTATCAGGAACTGTCCAAGTAACTCTTTGCCGCAAATATAGTGTCAGACCACCATGGGCCATCTGGAAGTCTCACCTCTTCGCTCCCTAATCTAATCGCTCTGGGTCTTTATTCACTAATTTCTTTTGCTCCCTGTTCAAGTTCAGCACATACTTCCTATAAAATCCACCAACCTCTTTTCTGTAAAGCCATTCCCGACTGAATGGCTATGAAATTGCTCTCCTCCTCAGCCCTCTCCCCACTCACAACTTCCTGTTAGTGGAACAGGTATAACTTACTCCCTTAGAAAAGATGTATTTTGTACTTGTACCTAGCATCTTATTTGTGTATCAGCTGGTTGTACACTTTACAAAGTTTTATCTTTCATCTATCCTATATGTGAAAAGGTAGGAATATCACATCAGAGTGCATCTCACTGTTTTGAAACAGCCTGATAATCACAACTACTCAGTCACAAAGCTAAGTTGTAGTGTAAGTTTCTGATTTAACACAGTTTCTAATGGATAAAACTAAATTAGAACCAGCATCTAGTCTTGGTTGTACCTAAGTCCACAACAAAGGCACTTCCCAGGTTTGATCCCTGATCAGTTTACCCTTCAGTCACATCCCCAGCAATTCTGCACTCTGTCAGGACTCTTCAACTACTGTTCAACTATTCCTCCCACAAGCCTACAAAGCCCCTTCGTTTTGCCCTCCCTCTTCCTGCATTTTGCCAGGCCAACTTTCCTTCATCTTTCAGGATTAGTTTACTCCAATTCATCCACTATGAATCAACCATAACATCTCCCTTGACTGCTCAGCCTCAAGTTAGAATTTTCTCAAAATATACTTATTGATGTACTGCATTGTAATCATCAGTTTACTTTACCATTATTCCCACTGAACTGTAAACTCCTTGAGGTACAGACTAAATTTTATTCTTTTTTGTATACCCAAGATCTAACATTGTCAGACATCCAACAATTAGTGAAGGAGTGCTCATACCCACTTTGTGACCTTGTACATGCTACGTAAGCACTCTCATATTTCCTCATCTAAAGTACTTTCCTCCTGTAAAGTGGGGATAATGCTATAACTAGTTCATATGTCGTTATAAGGAATTAAGTGTCATGAAGCTGCCAGTATAGTGTCTGCCGCATAGACCTATCATTTGAATGTCTGCTATGTCATGCCTTAGTTACTCTAACGTATCCTGGGAAAGGTAATATTGTGACCAATATTTTCAGGCTGAAGGCTGAGCAACCATGCCTCTTTTTCATGCATCTGGAAATCACTAATTACATTCCGATGATCAGCAAATATTTACTGTGCACCTATTATGTGCAGGAGTCCTTACTAGGTAGCACTGAGTTCCCAGATAATAATATAGGCAAAAAAGAAAACAAAAACCTGCACCAATATCCAAGAGAAGAAACAATGTTGTTAGTTCTTCTGTACAAACAACATGGTCATTTTTCAAACTAGTAAGTTTTGCTTTATAATAGTGGTAAGCTTCAAGAAAGATGGAAAAAGTTCAAAATTAACTCCTATCATCAAGTGGACCAATTAAGGAGGCAGTTCCAAATTTCTTGTTGCTATTCCTAAGTTTCACTTTTGCTTACAAGTATTTCCCACAGAAGAAATTTAACCATGACCAGGGTAGAGATAGATGACCTTTATTTGTCTTATTCAAACGGGAACTCCACAGAATTTCCTTAGGTTTGTTCCAGTTAGTTTTAATTTTGTAGCTCTGAAAAACGGCCTGAGTTTTGTGTTTCTCTACAAAACAGAACGCTGAATGTTTCCCCACCACGTTCTCTAAGACAGGATAAAATGCGCACATCTTCCTCACCTTGGCCCTTTATCAAGAATTACAAAACTGCGAATCATGTCCCCTAGTATTAGAAAAGGAGGCTGTGGACTTAAAACCACGTTCTCCCTAACAAATCCAGAGGTCAGAGTTCCAGGGAAGTTTGTGCAGTATACTACAATGCTTTCAGTAGCTGCAGAGAGACCTCTAGCGCTGCCTCAGTAAGCCGAGTTTGCAAATAGTACCTGCTAATGTCACCTTAATGAGACAATGGCAACATGCTGTGTAGCAACGAACTAAGTGACCACGATGTTTACAGTTTTGCAACCACTTGGAAATTCTACCAGCTTGAAGCAAGAGAGATATACAAGGCCGTATGAACCTATGTATCCGATTTATTTCTGTAAAGCATGTCAAAGAAATTATTATCCTATGCACAATCCCACTACAAGAAAGGCTAAGAAAACAGGTCCTGTGAGCGGAGGTCGAAACAACGTCTCTTCCAAAGCCTCAACACAATAGATGGTAAACTATTGTCCACCTCCAGCTTGCTCCAAATGCCAGCAGTAAGAGGAGTATGAGCTAGAACAGCTCAGCACGACCGGTCCAAAGGACAGCACTGGAATATGAGAAAATGGTCCTGGCGCATCCTACCCTCCCCCATCCACCACCCTCAAACAAGTCAGTTACCCGGCTGGTCCCCACCCCCCTCTGCGGGCCGCCACCGCCCGCCTGGGCCCCGCTCGCACAAGATATGCGCGGGGACCGGCACAGCGCCGGCTCCATGTGCGGCAGCGCGGGAGGCACCGAGGGGGCCGTGCCGGGAGGGAGGCTGCACGGGCAGCCGGCGCGAGTCGCGGCCGCCCCCTCCGCGGTGCGGTCGACGGACCAGGGTGGCAGCATCCCCGGCCCGCGAGGCGCCGGCCCGCGGACCCCGCCTCAGCTCCACATCCCTTCCTCGCCGACAGCAGGCCGCGCCCGCGTGACGGGGCCGAAAACCCCGGCATTTCCCGGTGCCCGCGCCGGCAGCTCCAGAGGGCGGGTGCAGCCCGGCCCGCGGTCCCGTCGCCCGCTCCGCCCAGCCGGGGCCGCGGTGACTAGAGGCGGCGGCCAACTCCGACCCACCGCGAGCCGGCGAGAACCAGCCCGGCGCCGGCCCCCCGCCCCTCCCCGCCGCCGAGGGGCCGGCGCGGCCAGCCGGGTGAGCCGGGAGGGCCCAGACCGCGGAAGCACACTCACTTCCACATCGCGGCCCTTGTTCTTAAAGCTCTTGATGCGGTGGTTCTCCAAGCCCGGGTTCTCGGCCATGGCTGCGCGCGGCTCCGGCGGCGGCTACTCCTGCGGCTGCGGCGGCGGCGGCGAGTCTCGGCGCGGGAGGGGGAGGTGGGGGAGGGCGGGAGGGGATGGGAGGGGGAGGGGGAGAGGAGAGCACGTTCCGTGACGCCTCCGAGCGCGAGGTGGCAGCAGCGCCGGGGGAGGCGCAGGCCGACTGCCGGGCGGGGCGGGGAGGGAATGGCGGTGAGGAGTCGCGCGCGCCCGGCAAGCTGGGGTCACGTGACCGGGGCGGCCACCAGCCTGGACGCTTGCCGGACCGTTCTGGGGATGATCCCCGCCCCTACCCCCAGCAAGGCCTCCCCACAGCCCCTCGAGGATGCAAGTCATGTGCCAGCAATGGAGCCGTTTGAACGGCTTTTACTTCCTCCGACACGCCGGGCTGCGGGCGGAAACTACAGTTCCCAGCATGCCAGGTAGAGCGGGGGTAATTCTTCTGGCCTTGACAGAACGGGATGAATGCCGGGAACCCTATCCGCGCGGCTTTCGGTGCAGCGCGCTCCTTGCGCCTGGGCGTGATGCTCCGCCCCCAAGGCCGCCTCTGGGCGGGCAAGTGGGAGGAGCTCGCCAGGAGATGCCACCTTGCGCCCTATGGGAGGGAGGGGGCGGGGTTTCCTGGGAGGTGCACCTCGCACTCAGCAGCCTAGGAAATTAGAAACCGATCGATGGTTTGTGCTTCGCTTCCTTGATTCTTCTGGGTCTCCTGGAAGAGCAGCCACTCTCATTTGCTGCCCCTTTGCTCTGCTTTGGTTTTATAAATAGCAGTTATTTCCATCCGAAACATACATATGGGATGTATGTGTTTACGTGTGTGCTACCTGGCTTACCGCACTGGAATTAAGCTCAATGAGAGCAGGGACTTTTGTTGGTTTACTGCTGAATTCCTCGCTTCAAAACAGGGCTTGACACGTCGTGAATACTCAATAAATACTTGAACAAATTAGCACTTTAGCGTCGTCTTTCGGTTTCTTCATCATCCTCCCAAGCCCAGTTCTGCAACCTTCACTCTGGCACTTGTGCATTTCCGTGTCCCCAGCACCTCTTGTTCCACCGCCACACACAATCTTCTCAGCTCTCAGGGAGCCGTCAAATTCTGATCTGCAGACTCTCCTTCAAGCTAGCATCTCCCCTTAGCGTCATCGGAGGAATGATTAAAGGAAATTTGTACAATAACTCTAACAGAAAGTTGCTTTCTGGAGCAGTTGGGTTTCTCTGATTGTATGTGAATTAATCCGTTTCAGAATCAATGGCAGATATAAGCAGATATATGATATTATAGTACAATTCAAATGACACTAAGGTCATTCAAAGGTTGGTAGATATATAACCCTAAAGAAATTAAAAGACTTTTTTGAAAGTATAAAGGCCTTAAAGATCCCATGGTCCAGAGGTCATGAATTCAGAAGCCTTACAATGTCCGTGGCATTTGAGCTTTGAGTGGTGGGATGTGGCCCGTTGATAAGCACAGGCCCATTTAAAGGCTTCAGACCACTGTGGGCCAATCTTGCCAAAGCTTCAGTTTTTCAAGGAAAACTAGAAGGCTGTGTTTTTTCCTTCGTTTTTAAATGTCAAATTGTATTTTTTTTAATGTTTATTTATTTTTGAGAGAGAGACAGAGCGTGAAGGGGGGAGGGGCAGAGAGGGAGGGAGACACAGAATCTGAAGCGGGCTCCGGGCTCTGAGCTGTCAGCACAGAGCCCGATGCCGGGCTGGAACTCATGAACTGAGAGAACATGACTTGAGCCGAAGTCAGACGCTTAACCGACTGAGCCACCCAGGCGCCCCTTTAATTTGTATTTTTAAATGTACTTCAGTGAATCAATCACTTGAGAATTCCAGGCCCTCACTTTATAGTATCTGATCCTAATGCAACTACTCATCGAAGGGAAACAACAACAAACACCTAAAATTTAGAATGAAAAAACTACTTCAACTCTAGTTCTTAAGGCAATAGATGTGTGTGCTTGCCAGACTCCCGTACTGGAAGAGAAACATCTAGACTGCCATTCTATTTCTATTATGATTTATCAAGACATTTTCTTTAAAGATAACTTTACCCCCTTCCACCATTTCTCTTCACCCTACTTGCTGTCATTAAGTGTGTAAGTCTTTCATCATTTTATTTTTCCTAAATGTTTATTTATTTTTGAGAGAGAGAGAAGCAGAGTGTGAGCAGGGGAGGGGCAGAGAGAGAGGGAGATACAGAATCTGAAGCAGGCTTCAGGCTCTAAGTTGTCAGCACAGAGCCCGAAACGGGGCTCGAACTCACAAACTATAGGATCGTGACCTGAGCCGAAGTCAGATGCTTAACCAACTGAGCCACCCAGGCGCCCTAATCTTTCATCATTTTAGAATTTTAAACATGGGTCATGAGCACATACTATGTGTCAGTCATTGCACTAACACTAGGATATATTTGTAAACAAGACAGCCTGGTTCCTGCCTCTACACAGCTTCATGTCTATCAGAGGAGATGGACAATAAAACAAGTTTTCACCCAAAAAGTGTGGTGGTTGTCAAGAAAGGGGAAGGAAGCTGAAGGCTCACAGCAGAGAGATCTTTATAACCTGCGGATTCTGAAGACTCCTAACATATGAGGGTAGGATCACAAATGGAGGTCTGTATATCACATATCTAAATAAAATAAAATATATTCTAACACTTGATATTGACATGTGCACTTTCTTTACAACCTAGAAGCCTGAATTTAAAGTTTAAACTTAAATTTCTCGACTTCTTGGACTTCTGCTTCAGAATGTGGTGGTGCAAGGCGGGCTGGAAGCCAGCCCCCCACCCAATTTTTGTTTCCCTTCTTTTCCATGTCCTGGTTCCATCCTACACTGGAGTAGACCTTAAGAACATTTGTGCATACCCCTACCCACAAAGTTCAAGTTCTGCCACTCACCCCCAAAGCTTTATTTACATCCCCCTACCTACCTAGAGAGATGGCCCTTGGCTATTGCTTAGGCCTGGAGTGTGCAAAGTAGTGGCATTGTGTAGCCACATGAAGGCAGACCCAGGATAGAGGCCTGGGGAGGCCCTGGAAGCAGGTTTGGCCATTTGAGCAGGGAATCCCAGGGACCTGTTACCCAGGGCTGGATCTAGAAGCACAGGTTCCAGTGAGCATGACCCCTTGGCCCCATGGACGAGGTAGTGCAGGGAGGGGTGCAGAAGAGAGCCAGAGTGAGGTCCTCTAAAAGACAGAGTCCAGAGCAGGGGCCTCTCTTGCCTGGGTCTAAGTCATTTTTACTCTTTGCCATTACCCGTAGCAACTTAAACATCAATACTCTGGCCCCAGAATCTCTCCATATTCTTAATTCCACCAGGTGTCTACCACTTACAGCTCCCACCAGGCCTTGGAGCACTTAATCTCTGGGAAATTACTAGAGCCAGTGACTCAAATTTGGTGCTTCCCATCGCTAGCACTGTCTCCTCTTTTCCTTCACTCTAGTTTTCTCCTTTGCCCTAAAACTTTTCCTGACAAGTCTTCTTTTATTTTTTTTTTCTATTTTTTTTTCAACGTTTATTTATTTTTTTTGGGACAGAGAGAGAGAGAGAGAGAGAGAGAGAGAGAGAGAATGAACGGGGGAGGGGCGGAGAGAGAGAGGGAGACACAGAATCGGAAACAGGCTCCAGGCTCTGAGCCATCAGCCCAGAGCCTGACGCGGGGCTCGAACTCACGGACCGCGAGATCGTGACCTGGCTGAAGTCGGACGCTTAACCGACTGCGCCACCCAGGCGCCCGACAAGTCTTCTTTTAAATGATTTTCTTTTCCAAAGGTATTTTGAGTGTTTACCACATAGCAGGCATTGTTGTCATCAGACGCAATGGGGGGGGGGGGGAGCAAAGCAGACTCAGGAAGGAAGAGCCCTCTGCCTGGGTGGTCACTCACACTCTCCTTCTTCCTCTGACTCACCACCCACCTTCTCAGTGGACAGTCAGGTGGCGATACACAGACTGCAACACAAGCACAGCTAATCCGAAAGGGAGCTCATGGTTTTCCCTTCTAAGTCAGCTCCTTCTGCAAATACGCCACCACTGATATAGGCATCACCTTCTTCCAGGGACTCCATTCAAAGCTAAGAGGCATCTTTCCTCCCTGCGTCTCTCTCAACTCCCACACCTAGTCATCATGTTAATACACTAGTCAATGCTTCTTGGATCTGGCTCTTCTTGCCTTGCCTCCCATAAGCCTACCTTAACGCCTCCTAATTGGCCCCCTGCCCCCTCCATCCTCTCCACAATAATCTGACTCACCTCTCCAGATCTTCTTAATTCTTTCTGTATTCAGCACACTGCTTCCCCTCCATCACTTCTGTCAAATCATTTCTAAACTCCTCAGTCTGCTGATTCAGATTGTGTCATCCAGCCACAGTGCAGTGCACTTTTTGTTTTTTAAATCTCTGACTCCCCTACAAATAGCTAATGGTTCAGCTAACATATTCTACTCACACTTTCCAAAGTATGTCTCAACCTTTCCCGCCTTCATATCTGTGCTGTTTGATTTAACCTAGAAAGCCCTCGCCTTGTCTCCACCTGTCAAAATTGTTCCGCCTTTAAATACGCAGTCCACAAAGTCACCTTCTCCGTGAAGCTTTCCTAGGATGATACAGTGGAGGGATCTTCAGAATCTGAACAGTCAGACCCTAGGGCTGACTTCGTACCAGAGCAAGCATAGGTAAGTCACTCTATTTTCCCTGAACTGTCTTCTCATCTGCAAATGAGGGTTCTGAATCACAGGGTTTTTGTGAGAATCAAGTTCTAAAATGCATGTGGAAGTGCTTTAAAATTGTTACATTAATGTTAGTTGTTACTATCTTTCCAGCCAGGAGTGATATCTTCCTCTCTGAAAGAAGAATTTACCGGCCATTTTGCATTGCTGTGATTTGTGTAGAGTCTTATCTCTCTCAATCACCTGTAAACCCTTGAAATAGCTTGTACATATCTGTGTCCCCCAGCCTAGAATAACTGAATTTCATGCATGTTTTTAAACGAGTAAATGAATGAGTGAATGATCTCCTTCCTTCCCTCATAATCACGTGACTATTTCACTACTCTGTAAGAGCACCTAAAGCAAAGAGCAAATACAGAAAATTGAAGAAAATGACATTGAAATTCATCAACCCAACCATCTAGCAGTGGTCTTGAAAACTCTGGTGGTAGTGAAATCTAAAATAATAACAAGAGTTTACATTTACTGAACACCTACTGCATGCTAGGCATGTTCATAAATCATCTCTAATCCCCCTGAGAACACTGCATGGTTGAAATGATCATCTCCGTCTCTTTCTGGGGCAGGTGGAGCCTGAGGCTCTGGTTCAAAAGTCAGTAGCAGCAGACACAGCACTGTGGCAGTACATTGAGAAGTCAGAGAGGAAGAACTTGAGAAACTCTCAGAAACAACCGGGGACAACTAGAGGGGGGCTGGTGTCTGGCGAGTGAGCACTCATACGTGAAAATGTAGTGACTTCATTTTATAGTAATGGGCCCATAGGCCTAAGACAGACACACTATACTTCCAATATCATTCTCAAATCATCAGAATAAAATAAACTTAATGTTAACATTGTAGTGAGCATATGGTAATTATAAAAAGCGTAACTCAACGATTCAGAATATACGTAAGTACCTCATCATGTCTCAAGGTCATGATCCTGGCCCTTAGTTATAAGTTTACAGTATCCTACCTATAGAACCAAATGATACCCTAGAGATGAGCACTGTCTCGGAAGTTTAATGACTTGCTGATTCTCTAAATAACAAGCTGTGTGTCCTTGAGCAAGTTATTTGATGTCTCTTAAGTCACAAGTTCTTTACCTGTAAGAGAAGCAGATTGGGGGCACCTGGATGGCTCAACCAGTTAAGCATCTTACTCTTGATTTCGGCTCAGGTGATGACCTCAAGGTTCCTGAGTTTGAGCCCTATGTCTGGCTCTGCACTGATGGTGGGAGGGGATTCTCTCTTCCCCTGTCACACATGCATGCCCTTTCTCTCTCTCCCTCCCTCCCTCTCTCTCTCTCTCTCTGTCTCTCTCTTTCTCTCCTCCTTCCCCACTTGGGCACTCTCTCAAAATAAATAAATAAACTTTTAAAAAATTAAAAAAAGAAACAGGTTGGACTGGATTATCTCTAGGGTCCTCGTACAGGCATAGTTCTGAGTCTGTGAGATCGTCTATCCAGCCTAGCAGCATCATTTCTATTTCTCATTATTTCACAAATGAGAAATCCAGAGATAGTAAATAATCATAATTGGCAGAGGGACTAGGAGCTGAGTGTTCTGACTTTTTCCATGGGTAGCCAGTTCTTCATAGGCTTTCTGATTTTCTGGAGGCTCCCACTCTGCTCAGCACACCAGCTCTGCTCTCTCTCAAATGCTTTAGGCCACCAAATCACCCCCGAGCCACAATTTTCACTTTCTCAGTTATCATCTCAGATAAGAAATAGTTCATTCACGTCAGGGTATGAATGACTTTATTAAACCACTGGAACTCCAGTGGATGGAACTTCTGGCATATCTGGCCTATTATTAACATCCATCAGCCCCTCCCTCCACCAGAAAACAAAGAACAATTGCGCCAATCCCTGCTGGAAGTTGTTTTGATAAAACAATACTTACTGGAAAGTGACTTCTTTGAATGAATACCACATTTGGGATCTGCTTCTATGTTATCTTCTCCAGTAAACACGAGCACCTGGAGGAAATGTGTCTCCCTCAACATTCTGTCCCCATCTCTAAGATGGTACCTGGCACATTATGGGGCTTCAATGAAGGTTGGATGGATGAAAAAACACGTAAACTTGAGTAGAGAAAAAACATGAAACTGACCAACTAGAGGGGAATCCATAAAACCTTTGGTGTAATAAAACTGAAGAGTGTATTTCTTCATGTTATAAAAAAGTCACGTTACCTTAAGGAAGGGGATTATGGTCATTAAAGAATAATGATAACCAATAATTATAACAATCAATAATCATTGAGTGGACACATGTTCCAGGAACCATGCTAAGCCCATACTCAGATTATTTTCATTTAATTCTCACAACACTATTATCAGATAGAAACTATTTTTATCCTGTTTTATAGATGAAGAGTGTGAGGCCAAAAAATGTTAAGTAACTCTTGCTTGGCCAGGAGGAGATCGGGTCCAGGCTATCTGATTCTGGTGCCCACATTTGTAATCTGTTTTTCTGAGGGTAGGCACACAGAGAGATGGGGGCAGGAGTAGTTCCAACCTCAGGTTAGGGCATCTGCAAGGTCTGGTCAGTTTACCCGTCTGCTGCAGGACCCAGCGTTGCTGAGAGCCATGTTCCCGGTTCTGGCCCCCCCTGGATTTCCACAGCAGTAAACAAAGAGATTTCCACAGGACAGTGAAGTTGTAATCAATTGAAAGAGAAAGAAGAAAAGTCTAGGTAGACTGGCGACTAAGAAAGAATTAAACTAGTGCAAGAAAACTGGTCTCTACTGAAAAGAGACTTTACAGTCAAATTAGCCGGTCTGGGAGACAGCCTAGCCTGACGAACCATAAATCCAGAGGTCAGACAAGGAAGGGCTATCATCTAGAGTTCTATTAAGTAGGCATTTATGTTTTGTTTTCATATCACTGTTTGTTGGAGGCATAGGCTGTTTATGAATATTGAACATTAAAGACTCCAGTTTGTAAATATTCAGCTCTAAAGCCATTTATGAAAAACCAGATGACTGGAGGCAGGAGATACCTGAAAGTAGAAATCAAAACAGTTTTGTTAATTAGTTTGATTATAAACATACTCCTGTGTCCCTGCTACTCAGGGAATTTGTGATTCCCTATTTTGGAAAATGCCTAGAGAACTGAATCTTGCAGTAAGAGTACAGTTCCAGGAACAAATTTTTCCCTTTTTCAAATTGCTCTGCCCCTTATAATCAACATTGCCAATATATTAATAATCACCAAGTAAAACGTACAATAGAAATTTTCCAATTTTGGTATATGTGCTGCTGAAGTGAGCACAATAGAAATTTTCCAAAAGAAGTTTTTCCTACCTAAATTTTATGAGTCATTTAACTTTGAGGTCCACATCCCTTTGAATTCTGCAATTTAAGTGACTTTGCTTTGGTCAAATCTACCCAAATAAAAAATTTTTAAATAATAATAATAAATGACTTTGATTTCCATGACATTTTTTTTTTCTCCAACTACATCTTTACATTTGATCTCTTTGATATCTAAATGGACTACACATGAGATCACAGTAGTTCGAGTGTTTATAGACCAGACAATGTGATGCCTGGTGCAGCCACTACATGTGGCTACTAAAGTTTAATTTTAGGCATACCTGGGTAGCTCAGTAGATTAAGCGGTCGGCTCTTGATATCAGCTCAGGTGGTGATCTTGCCGTCATGGGAATGAGCCCTGCATCAGGCTCCATGCTGAGAAGAGCCTGCTTGGGATTCTCTGTCTCCCTCACTCTCTCTGCCCCTCCTCCGCTTGCACACACACTCTCTCAAAACAAATAAATAAACCTTTAAAATAAATAAATAAAGTTTAGTTTTAATTAAAATTAAATAAAATAAAAAATTGATTTCCTCAGTTACACTAGTCTCACTTCAAACGCTCAATAGCCACAATGTGGCTGTCACATTGGACCACAGAGATATAGAACATCATCACAGAAAGTTCTATGGGACAGCAGTGCCTTAGAAAGAACACAGATTTAGGGGCAGATTTAGGTGGCTCAGTTGGTTGAGCATCTGACTCTTAATTTGGCTCAAGTCTTGATCCCAGGGTTGTGGCTCTGTGCTGAGCATGGAGCCTGCTTGGGATTCTCTCTGTTTCTTTCTCTCCATCTCTCTCTCTGCCCTGCTCCACTGCTTACTCTCTCTTCCCACCCACCCCCCCACCCCACCAAAAAGAACATAGATTAACAACAGACAGATTCCCATATTTCACTAGACTTGTAACCACAGGAGAGTTTCTTAAACTTTCAAAGTTTCAGTTAGTTAAATTATAAAGCAGAGATACAAATACCTACACCATTAAAGTAAGCAGTACAATGCCCAGCACATTTTAATTGCTTAATAAAACTATTATAATTGGGGGCGCCTGGGTGGCGCAGTCGGTTAAGCGTCCGACTTCAGCCAGGTCACGATCTCGCGGTCTGTGAGTTCGAGCCCCGCGTCGGGCTCTGGGCTGATGGCTCAGAGTCTGGAGCCTATTTCCGATTCTGTGTCTCCCTCTCTCTCTGCCCCTCCCCCGTTCATGCTCTGTCTCTCTCTGTCCCAAAAATAAATAAACATTGAAAAAAAAATTAAAAAAAAACTATTATAATTAATGAACTATTATAATTATTATAATTAATGAACTATTATAATTATTATAATTAAGTATTACAATTAACTTAGGGATCCAAAATGCAAGCTTTTGAGACTCAAATTAGACATCAATATTTTCTTCATACTCTGAGTACTCAATAAATCTTGCTGGCTACCCAAAAATATTAAATTGAATTAAAATTCAGAGCATCATAGGACACTTAACATTATTTTATTTCTTCATCTAGGACATCAAACTTCTGTAGGCAAAAAACAACTTGAATTTCCCTGGAGAAACCTTAGACCCAGGTAGCTATTTAGATCTATAAAGTATGACCCAGGAGGTTTCTGATTCCCAAGCCATCCCTGAAATTTGATTCAAGAATATGTCCAGCAAATGTTTGTATTTGTACAAGAAATCTATTGGCTAACTAAAGTTGACTTGGAGAACAATCAGGTGAAATTCACATAACCCTCCCCACCACTCTTTAGCCTAGAGATAAAACCCATGGAAGTTACACATCCCAACACTTTTGAGAGTATTCCAAGTTATTGGAATTTTTTTTTTAATTGCCTGGGTGGCTCAGTCCGTTAAGTGTCTGACTCTTGATCTCAGCTCAGGTCATGATCTCGCGGTTCATGGGTTAGAGCTCTGCATCGGATTCTGCACTGATGGTGCAGAGCGTGCTTGGAATTCTCTCTCCCTCTCTCTCTGCCCCTACCCCACTTGTGCTCTCTCTCTCTCTCTCTGTCTCAAAATAAACTTGAATATATATTTAAAGAAGTAGTTCAAGTCATCTAAGTGTCTCCCCAGCCCTATCCACTCTCCCCTCCCCCTTTCAGGTCAATATGAAGCCTTATGTAACAACATCCAAAACAGAGAGAGAAAGCTGTGGATAATGTGCCCACAGAGCTTAATCCCTGCTACTCTCACAGAGGGACACATTGCAGTTAGGAATGCAGGCAGCCAGAGCCAAGATAATTCCAGACTCAAGAACAATTGTTCTATCAACTGCAACTACACAAAACAACCCAAACAAAAATAGCCAGGAGAAGCTGAGTAACCTATGAATTGCTAATATCACACTTACTTTGAAATTTCCATTTTCTAGGCTTCTCAAAAAAAAATCAAGATTATGTAATAAGATGGTTAAAAGAGGACAATATTCTGCCCTTACTATTCAGCGCTGGATTGCAAAATGTATAGTAGTTTTCAAAAACCTTTATTTCGTCCCCTTTTAGGCCTTTAATTGAACTTTACTTAGGTTTGAAAGGTTGCCTTTCATACCAAAGAGGTACAAATAAAGGGGAGGTATCTCTCTTGGAAGGTATCTACAGTCCAGTAATTGATGGGACCATGGCTGGGGCCAGTGTAAATACACAGCAAAATTGTGTCAGGATGTTTTCTGACGCATAATATGAGCAGGTACAGTTCCAGTCACTCACTGCCAAGAGATAAATCTAAACCAGGTCAATACCTGCCATCTAAAATGGTCATAATTCTGAAAAAAAGTCTACATTAGTGGTCATTTGTTTACAGTAGAAATGAGAATAATAATGAACATTTATCAAGCACTTAGCATGCTCTAAACACTCTTATAAGTGATTTGCGTGTGTTATTAACAACAACCCTTTAAGGTATGTAAATAATGCCATTTCCCATTTCACAGATGGGTGAACTGAGACACTGAGTGGTTAAATGACTTGCCCAAGGTTACACAGCTAATCAGTGTGGGAGTCAGGATCCAAACTCAAGCAATCTGAATTCGTTTTACAATCTTGTCTCTGCAGACAGTTGGAACAATGATGAACTTAAACACCAACTCTTCACTACACGTTAACCTATGACCATACACCAAGACCAAGATCATAGCTGTGTTGGTTTGCAGAAAGTGATTAAAAGGAAGAACCTCATATATTTGATTGGAACCTGTTATCCTCAAACCCATTGAAACCTGTGATCATCAAACCCACCTTTCCTTGGCTTTCAAAATCCCCAGTAACAAGTGTCTCGACTGGTGGTAATTTTGAAAAGTCAAGAGGTGAATTCTGGTGATGTTCTTTTAGCTCTAAATTAAACTGCACCTAAAGTTGAAACAGTCCATGAATTTTTCTATCTCTCTTTTTAGTTATATGAATGAATAAATTCCCCTCTTAAAAAACTGTTTGAAGGGCGCCTGGGTGACTCAGTCGGTTAAGCATCTGACTCTTTGATTTCAGCTCAGGTCATGATCCCAGGGTCATGGGATTGAGTCCCACATCTGGCTCTGTGCTGAGTGTGGAGCCTGTTTAAGATTCTCTCTCTCTCCCTTGGCCCCTCTCCCTCACTCATTCTCTGTCTCTAAAAAAAATTTTTTTTAAATTAAAACCTGAGTTTTAACAGAAGGAGCCATAACCAATATACTCTCTTCTCTAGCCCCCACCATTTCCACTCATCCAAAGGGATTTTCTTGGGGGTGGACCTATGGCCCCAGCCAGTCTATTCAATGTGGATCTCAAAACTTTTGTAGCATGATCAGGAAAGAAGATTTTTCTACCGGACTTGAAATAGGGAAGACATAAACCGAGAGGTACTATACCCAAGGTCACTGGAATCCTCTGTGCAGAGTCCAGGGAATCACTCAACTAAGGGAAGGTAGAGCCAAGAGATAGAGAGAAACTGAACCCTGTGACATCATTTTAGTTCTGAATCCTTTTCAGTACCTTAACCCAATAAATTCCACTTTTTGGTTAAGTTCTACCATTAGTGACTGAAAGAGTTCTAAACCACCTCTTTAATACTTCTCAGTTCATCTTCTCCTCTCGTCTGACCTTGCCTTGGTTCAGGTTGACATTCTTTCCTTACAGGATGCCCCAGCTATCTATTATTATCTTACAAAGACCCTAAAATGTAGTAGCTTAAAACAACAATGACTTATGATTTCCCCTGATTCTGTGCATTGGCAATGGGCGATTGCCCAGATTTATTAGTCAGTTTTACCACAGTGACACATGACTCCTTGAGTTGGCTTGTAACAACCAATGTCCTTCACTCTGCCATTACATGTTCACCACCACATCAGTGAAGGCTCTGCTTCTGCTCCCCATGTGTTTTCACATTCTGGGACCAAGGCTGCAGGGGTAGCTCCTATTGGAAACACTCCATTCCTATGGCAGAATGGAAAAGAGCAAGGAAGCAGGCTGAAACGTACACAATGGCCCATCCTGTCACACCTCACTGATCAAAGCAAGACCCTGGTTTTGAGGGCTCCCCATAGCTGTCAGGGTAAATTAGGTTGGCACTCAAGGCACTTTATGAGAGGGTAAGTAAGATAAGGAGATACACATACACACATAAACAGAAAGAGGAGATTTTATGTGTAGATGTGTACGCACACACACAGGATGTATACTACTCTCGAGACTCACACACACACATATACACAGTATGTTTAAAACTCGACTTATACATGGAAGGTGGAGAACCAGTCTCATTCTGGATCTGGGACCTATCCTTTTCTAATCAGGGAAAATTCAGGAAGGCCCACCCAAAGAAGTCAGGCTCCTGTTGAGCCTGTTATGTTTGCAGGCCTTAGTCCTAGTAATTCGTAGTAAGAAACAAAAACATAAAATTACCATCTTAGCCATTTTTAAGCCGATAGCACAATAGTGTTATATGCACATTGCTGTACAACAGATCTCCTGAACGTCTTCATCTTGCATAACTGAAACTCTATGCCCATGGAACAAATTCCCATTTCCCTCTCCCTCCAGCCCCTGGTCCAGCCATTTGCTCCATCTGCAGGATCATCATAGCGCTGCTAGATGCCCCTGGTGCCAACTGCCCGCCTGCCAGGCCTGCAGCCAAGTGATGCTTGGCCCCATGCTGTCTTCCTACAGCCTTCATCACAGAACTTCTTCTCAAAGCCGACTGCTGGGTCTGCCCCCAAGTACAGGCTTACCCATAAGCATCTAATTTCTACCTCCTTGCTGGCTACCAATCAGGAGCTGAGATAATAATACTGGTGATGTAAAATAATAATAGCATTTATCATTTATTGCATGTGTCCTACATTCTAAGCACCATTGTAGATGCCTGACGGATATGATCTCTAACCCTTACATAACGTAGAAGTACTGCTACTCCCAGGTCTGTCTCTGTTTTCATCAGGCATCATTCTTGATGTAGATCTCAACCTTTGTTCAAATCCCCTAGAACGATCCACTAGCCCCAAAAGTATTTGTAAGCACTGTGGAATTTACTGGAGCTTCCCAGAGTGGAGCAGAGGCTTACGCTGCCCATCCAATAAAAGTTAAAATCCTCAACAGAAGTGGCTTTTGTCTAATGTCCTCTTTTGCTGTGCTATCATCAAGCCTCCTCCTCCTCCCACCTCCAAGGTTTAGCCTCCCTGATTTTATGCTGAATATACAATAAGGAAACAGGTAACAGAATATGTAACTAAATATGGCTTAAACAATAGTGTTTATTATCTCTGGAGGTATCATTTTCAGGCTTGGTTAATTCAGAGGCACAACAATGTCATCAAGCACCCAACTCAGGCACTTTCTTTCTGCCTTTCCTCTTTGCCATCCATAGCCTGTAGGTTTTTCATTGTCAGAGTTGTCCCTCATGGTCACATGATGGCTGCCATAGCTCCAGGAATATTATCTGCAGACAATTATAATTAAAGATAAAAAGAGGAGCATTTCTCCTCATTCCCTGCCCACCCAACTGCCTCCCCCCACAACATCAGAAATGAAAACGTTTCCCAGAAATATTTCAGAAGATTTACCTTTAAATTCATCTACCAGGATTGAGTTACAAATTTGTACCTTAATAATAAAAGCTAATATTCTTTATTCTATAGATTTGGAAAGTGGGTTCTGGACACAAGGGTGAAGTATGGGGAGAGAATGGTTGTTGAGAAGTAACCACCAGTCTCAGTCATACAGAGCAGCTTGGTATCTGCTGACCTCTGTGCTCTGCAAAGAAAGCTGCCTGATTGTTAATAGGTCATGCTCTCTGCAAGTCAGGTTCACGGCCATCTAATACTGCTCAGAGAAGCTTCTTAGAGTCCCACCCCTGCCCCTAACCCCAGTGCAATTATCAAAGCACACGTTATCAAAACTCTTCCCTAAGAGGACATCTTGAAATACCTCTGATGTCATTTCCATACACATAGCAAATCTGCATGCTGAGTGTTATTACCCCATTTTACAGATTTGGAAACTGAGCAGAGAATTGAAGTGCCTCAGCCAAATTAAAACAGCTATCAAATTGTAGATCAGAGTTTGAACTCAGGGCTGTCTGGCTCCCATGTACTTGCTGCCAATGAAAGCAGAACAGAGCACCAAAGAAGAAGGAATGGGCTACAATTGACCAGAAGGGTAAATAACCTCTTGCCCCAGTAGTAATTGAAAACCATTGCATGGTTCTAAGGAGGAACGCAATTTCTGTCCTTGGCTATCTCTAAGAGATAAAATAGAGCCGAGCTTTTAGCCCTTGGCTGAGGATACAGAGGCATTTTAAAGTGTCTGAATGAAGGAACACAAGCCTTGCTTCTGAGTTCCTGACACCTAACCCTTTAAGTGGGGCCTGGGGAGATCTTTATTCAACAGCAAACACTTACTCAGGACCTGGCCCCTGCCCTGGGAAAGGAGGTAAACAGATATTTTTGCCTCTGTGTGGTAAGTGCTATTATGGAAGTGTGCACAGAGGCTGTGGGAGTGCTCGGGGGGGTGGGGCGGGGGGATGGATATTAGAAACCCCAGAGATCATCATCCCCCTGACTGAGGTCATCTTGTGTTCCAGGACAGTGCAGTCACTCATGTTCAAAACAAGGACCCTGAGTCATGAGGAAAGACCTAAACTGGATTAGGTACACACCATTACACAAGGTGGGGGTGAGAAATGTTTTGGAAAGATTTCCTTTCAAAATGGTTTACTGGAAAACATTTTAGCAATTCTGAATGTAAATTTCAGGGTTTTGTTTGTTTTGAAGCTTGGTTTATGGAGCGCTTCACATGGCTTATGTATGTTACCTTATGAATGTAGTAAGTAATTTGCATACATTATCTTGTTTAAAGCTTACAATAATCCTGTAAGGTACATAGTCCTATTTTCCCACTTAAAAATTAAAAAAAATTGGGGGGGAGCCTCCTCCACCCCACTCTTTTAGGTGCAGAAACTAAGGATGAGAGAGGTTAAGCAACTTGTCCAAGGTCTCTCAGTTCCTAATCGGCAGAGCCCAATTCAGACCCTCCCTGCCACAGGGCCAAGGTGCCTTCTAGAAACTTCACTCCCAGTTAACACATTTCATAGGAGAGGTAATTATAGGTTAGTACACTGGATCCAAATAGAGAGTAGGTGTCCTGTAGAAAATCAGCAAAAGTAGTGATCAAGGTTGGACCATATGTCAGTAGGAAGGAGAGGAGAATCATTTTTTTAAACGGATACTGTACAATGCTCTATTCTCACATCTTTTCTGTAACAAAGTATTTATTAAGGAATGCAGTTTTAAGGAGAACAATTTTGCCACTTTGATGATCTGTTCAGACTGTATTTTCTATATAACTTGGGCAAATTTACAAATATGTTTTGAAATGGAAATGGTTGAACAACATTGAATCTAGACACTTGCTGCTCAGAGAGTGGCCCATCCCCTTACTGCTTTTCCAAAATGCAGATTCTTGGGCCCTTCCCCAGGATCCCCGCCTCCACCAGGGTCCCCAGTGATTTGTATGCACTTAAAACTTGAGGAGGGTGCTGCTCCCACCTTCGTGGACAATGTTCTATGAGCCTATGAAAATCAAACACATAAGTAGGTCATGCTGTGGGCTCTACAAGGCAAATTTTATATCAAGGCAACGTTTGCTATCTTTTAACTGGACTTGTTTTTACTTTATTTAATCTAACAGCTCCTTCTGAACAGGTTTTTAGAGAGATCTATGGTTGTACAAGAGGAGGGGGAAAATAATGAGGAAAAGGAAGTGATAGGGAAGGAAAACGAGGGTGTTGTGGTTTCCCAAATGGCACAGACTGATCGTGCCAACCCCTTGATGTGTTATTGAATTTCTACCTGGGTCAGGTGCAAGCCCATTACCTGAGGTGCCTGCTGGGTGGTCTGGATTGTGAGCCACGGCCCCTCCCATCCAGAAGCCTTTGCTATTTTGCAAATGTTTCAATGTGTCTGCTGAAAGCGGTGAAACAACAGCTGGTGAGTCATCCCATTCCGTATTAATAGAGCAGTGTTGACCCATCGAGGCCCCTCAGGACTTTATAGAACAGAGCATCCT
This sequence comes from Leopardus geoffroyi, assembly GCF_018350155.1. Taxonomy (NCBI): domain Eukaryota; kingdom Metazoa; phylum Chordata; class Mammalia; order Carnivora; family Felidae; genus Leopardus; species Leopardus geoffroyi. The sequence goes on along the minus strand of NC_059326.1, from coordinate 21,659,347 downwards.
TTCTTAGGGCAAGGAAGGGAAGTCTTAGCCACTGTGCACTCTAGGACAAGTAGGCGCACCGGAGAATACACACCAATCCACCGGGCACTAAGTGCCCTTTCCTCACAGACAGAGCTCATTGCACTCTTTCAGATGAAAATGAAGTTAGGGTAAGGAGGATGGGAGAGAATACCTGCATTAAACCACCAGACTTAACCTATGCGAAGAAACAGCCACAAAGGAAGACGTTTCTTGCCCCAGCCCTGCGCCTCAGTTTTCTTTATGTGAAGCTCTGTCTGGAAAAGCAAGGTAGAGATGTCAAAGCTAGGTGACAACCTTGAAAGATAAATCTGGGCTATTTTTAATACGAGGGCTAGCTGGTGGCTTAATATTAGTGGAGTCAAACAAAACAGAATGTGACAACGCCACCAGTTAATCAGCGTTCCTGCCTGCACCAGCAGCGTTTTCAACAACTGTAGAGAATGGCAAAGGGATAAAGTATAATCTGCGGTTTCAAGGACTTCATTTGGCTGGAGGGTTTATTCAAGACAAACAACTAGAGGCAAGGATGGAAGATAGAAACCTTAAAGAGACACACCTTAGGCAATCACATACTATCATTGGCATACCCAGGTGGGAAGGCCAAAATATCTTTGCATTAAGCAACATTTCCGGAGATTTTGTCAAAACTTCCTTTTTTCCAGGAGAAAACTAATGCTTTCTTTAACATTATTTAACATTTACTAAAACTGGACTGGGAATTCCTGCCCCAATTTTTTCAGTGTGGAATAGATGGAAGTTGCTAGAAGGGAGTTGTTAGGCAGATTTTCTACATGTCACCAAAATAAGTAAGCTATTCTAGGGCCAGGCACAGAAACTGGGTGATCATGGAAGCTTGACTATAGAGAAGGAAGGAGGATGGTGGAAGTTTCTTAGAATATACTAGAATATAGTTACTAGTCTCTACCTCTTTTGGGGGGGGGGTGGTCAAGACTCCTGTGATGGTTAATTTTATTCATCAAACTGGCTGGGTCATGGTGTCCAGATAGATGCTCAAACATTATTCTGGATGTTTCTGGGAGGGTGCTTTTGAATGAGATTAACATTTAAATAGGTGGACTTTGAGTAAAACAGATTGCCCTCCATAATGTGTGTGAGCCTCATCCAATCAGTTGAAGGCCTGAATAGAACAAAAGACTGACCTCCCCTAAGCAAGAGGGAATTTTCCAGCCAAACAACCTTTGGACTTGAATTTCAGCATTGGCTCTTCCTGGGTCTCCAGACAGCCAGATTCTGGGCCTATGGGAGCCAATTCTGTAATCGTGCTCTCTCTCTCTCTCTCCCTCTGTGTGTGTGTGTGTGTGTGTGTGTGTGTGTGCATAGACATACACATACATCCTATTGGTTCTGTTTCTCTGGAGAACACTAAGTAATGCAGACCTCTTTGTGCGTTTTAATTTTTGTATATATTTTTTAATTTTTTTCCTTTGTGAGTTTTTAGGAAGAATATTCATTAAATGTGCCAAACCATGGACACTTTTCTCAGCAAAGCGTACATTGACACAAATTTTACATATGGTTTTCAGGGAATCACCAATCTGTTGAAGTGTATCATGGACCTCCTTCCTCAAATTAAAAACCTCTGAGCCTCTAGCTAGGGAAAGGAATAGAACCAAATACCTCCCTGTCCAAGTTTTCCTGTTCTGAAAGAGCAGTTACCACTAGCAGGTGGAGTGAGAAGCGTAGCCGCAGAGTTATAAAAGCACCAGAAGGGTGTCCCAGCAGAAATCTCCCTCTCCCTCACCTCTCTGGGGGGCCAGGAACTCCTCCTGTCAGTGTCAGCATCCTGCAGTGGAGGCTGGTTAATTTAACTGGAATAAGGCACGGCCACCGCCCATGGTATAGCTGAGGCTAGCTGGTTATTCTGACACATCAGCACCACCTTCCTTGGCACTCTGTTCCTCAACATGTTCTTGCTGATGGATTGTGAGTCAAAGGGATATGTGTCACCTCCGGTCAGAGGCCATTTGGATGGAGATGCCTTGTCACACTTTCTTCTCTTGCAGTAGACTCAGGGAAGGAGGTGATGGCTGATGATGGAGCCTGAAAGAGGAAGAGGCAGATCCCTTTCTCCCCTACCCTCATACTGGACTATGATGGAGGCAAGAAACAAAACCCATTTTGTTCAACTACTAAGATCTGGGAGCTTTCAGCCTATCTTGACTAGTGCATATGGGAATTTTATAGGTGGGAGAAAGATATCGGTAGAAATACTAGAAAAATGCCAACTTAAAGAGCTCATATGGGGGTGTCTGGGTGGCTCAGTCAGTTAAGTGTCAGACTCAATCTCAGCTTAGGTCTTGGTCTCACGGTCATGAGTTCAAGCCCTACCTTGGTCTCTGTGCTGGGCGTGAAGCCTACATTAAAAAAAAAATCTAATATGATTTACACCATTATTACTCATTGACCTTAGCAGAGACTGAAAGTAGGGTCCTGAGGAAATAGCCCTGGTTAAGGCTAAGGAGTCCCAAACTCTGAGATGACATGAAGTGACTAGGCTGCTGGTAAGGGTTTCCATGCTGCCTAAGTCCAAGGGGTATCATTCACACAGGCTCTGTATTTCCCTAGAGTTGTGCAGTGTACAGCCTGCTCAACTGGACAAAGTAGCTGTGCTCTTTTGTGGCAAAGGAGTATGGAAGAGGCAGGAAGACCTGAGAGAGGCAGTAGGAAGGTGGTACAGAAGCATTCTATACCTCTCTCATGGTTTCATCGTCCAGCCAAGCACTGGCCCTGGTCATTGCTAAGGTAGCTGAAAAAAGCCTGCCTGCAGGACTAATCACATTGGAGCTAAGCCCTTTTGTTCATGAAGAGCAGCATATCTTCCCTGAAATAGTCCATTCGGGTCTACAGTAAGTTACTGATTACAGTATTGGTTACTAAAGAAGAAACAGCAAAGAGTGACTTACCTGTTGGCCCTGTACTTAGAAAATAGTGATTATTATTCCCATTTATCATAGAAAATCTTTCTTAATGACTCCTATGTACGTGAGTATCCCTCCCTCCCCACACTCTGTTTTTAAGCTTTATATTATGGAACATTTCAAGCATACACAAAATGGAGAAAATAATGCAATAGACCATCACCGAACTTCAACAGTCATGAATTAATATTGTCAAATATTCAATCAGTGTTCAACTTTCCTCAATTTTCTCACAGTTTCTTTCTTTCTTTCTTTTCTTTTTTTAGTTAGTATCCCAACATGATCCACTCCTTGTAGCTGGTTACTGTATCTTCTAGGTCTCTTTTAATTTAAGGGCTCCCCTGCCTTTTCTTTTCCCCTTATAATGTATTTGTTGGAGAAACTGGGTCATTTGCCCCACAGAGTTTCCCACATTCTGCGTTTTGCTGATTGCATCTGTGTGGCATCATCCAACGTATTTCCCTAAGACCTGTATTTCCTAAAAAGTATCATTTAGATCTCGATTAATCCAGGTTGCATTGTTTGACAAGGATACTTCACAGATGGCCTGTGAACTTCCTCTCTCATCACATCATGAGTGCATGATGTCTAGTGGTCTCCTCTTTGGGGATGTTGAGATTTGCTTAGTGGATTTAGACAGTGACAGCCTGATCCATTCATTTTAAAAGTTCCCCATAAGCTAAAATTTAAAAAAAAAAATTAAAAATTAAAATGTAAAGAAATAAAAATAAAATTAAACAATAAAAATAATTTAAAGTAGTTTAAAAATAAAAAAATAATAAGATTTTTTTATAACATTTCCCCATGAGCTTTTCCCTTGATAATTTTTAATAGCCATTGACAATCATCACAGATCTATTATTTTATTAAGGATTATAAAATTATGGTACCCTAGTTCTCCCACTCCTCCTTCATCTGTTAGCTGGAATGCTTCTAAAAGAAGAACTTTTCCTCAACAACAATTTAGCTATCCTGAGATACGGTTCATATAGAAAAGACAAGACAAATGCTCGCTTCTTTCCCTTTTTAAATCCGTTTTCAGAGTAAGGAGTTGGTTCCCTAGCAACCTGTAAAGGTGACCTATGAGAGTTTTTTTTTTTCCCTTGGTATAATTATAAACTCAAGGATTTTAACATATTTGATGTATTTCAATCCACTGCAGAGACTCAAAGTATTCCATCCTTGAACTTTGGAAGTCTCTTTACATTGGTTCCTAACCTAATCTTTTGGACATGACCCATAGTCTTTGAAAGCTTCTTTTGCTTTGTAGTATGATGAAATGTCCATTTCTTGCCCCAGCTCTGGGATCAGCGATTATGCAAAGAAGCCCTGCTTCCCTTTAGTGACAGATTGAATTTTCGAGACCAGAATCTGGGTGCTGGGAGTATGTATTGCTACAGTTTGTAAACCTTTTCGGTGACCAGAGTCAGACTGGCTCCCCTTCGGATCCCATTCCTCCTATTGCCATCATTCATTCCATTCCAGGCACACCCTCCTCCTCTGCACCTCTATTAGGATCACAGCAGACGACTCTTGCAGGGCCCGAGGGAGTAGGGTACATCATTGCCCCATGCCTGGCACACACTGGCACACAGTCTGGGCCCCAAACACTGCTGGCACACTCCTTATGTCATCTTCATTCAAATGTCACTTGCTCAATGACACAACCCCTGGACGTCCTATCCAACACTGAACACAGAACCCCCTTCCCTCCCAAATATTCTCTATCCTTCTCCCCTGCCTTAGTTTTCTCGGCAGAACCTTAAAACCTCAAATACTATGTGACTTACTGGATGATATTTTGTTTGCCATCTGGAATGTAAGTTCCAAGAGAGCAGAGGCTTTTGTCTATTTTGTTGCATCTGTGTCCCACACACCTAGAACAGGGTCTGGCACAGAGTAACTCCTCAGTAAACAGCTGTTGAAACAATGAATTGCAAGGGAATAAAACTAATTGCCACTGACCTAAGCCCACAGTCCTTCCATTGTTAGACTCTAGCGACAAATATTTGTAGCGTCCAAAGTGAGAAGTTTGTGGGGGGGACGTAAGCCCCTAACTCCCCATTGCTTCAGCACCAAGTCTAGATCAGGACTAAATTCAGTCACATACCCAGCCGCTAGCCTCATAGGTCACTGTGATGAGCGTTTTTCAGGCTGAGAGAGAGATGGGAAGTGTGGCAGATGAGAGGGAAGGATGGCTCTCCAGGGTCGTGTTGTTTTGCTTTATCTTTTATTATTTTTTGTCAAAGCCACAACTTCTAGAAAGGAGTTGCCATTTAATGAAATGGAAAAGAAAGTGAGAGAAACAGCTTTTGAGGGGCAAATGGTGTTGGTTTGGAGAGGCCAGTGAGATACTGGAGCTGTTAGGTGGGTGAGTAGAAGGGTTTCAAGTTCAGAGAAGAGGTCCTGCCTGGACAGATAAATCTGGGAGTCATCAGTGTGGAGATGGGATTGAGAGCAGTGAAAGAACCGAATGAGAAGACACAGAAAGCAGATGAGGTTCAAGGAGTGATCCTGGGTCCCTTAGATATCTAAAGGTCAGGGAGATGAGCAGGAGCCAGCAAAGGAGGCTGAGAAACAGTAGCATGAAGGCAGCAGGAGACCCTAGGGAGCCTGAGGTCCTGAAAGTGTTCCAAGGAGGAGGGGTGAGCAACTTCCTTAGATACTGCAGATGGGGCAAAGAAGACAGATGACCACTGGATCCAAAACAGTAGCTAACCATCCCTAGGATACAGACCCAAACCAACAAGCATATACAGCTGACTCCCTAGGCTGCTTTATCTTAAAGTGATTCACAGACAGTATGATAAGGTATTTCCTGTGGGTTTTACATGTAACAGCATGGTCCCCTCCAACTTGGCGCAGAGTGAGGAGCATCCAGCCTGGTCTCTCCATTCTTCAGGGTCACGGTCAGGCCATCCTAGGCATTAGAAAACCAGGGCGTTCCCTCAGGAGTCAGAGAAATGGCCTTCAGTCCCGGGAACTGGCAGTCCTGGGGGCAAAGGGGAGGTAGGGCAGCTTCGGGGCGGGAGGACAGGTGAGGTGGAACAGCTGCCTTAGGGTGGGGGTGTGGCCGTACCTGTCTGGGCCCCTTGCTACACCATCTGGAATCGGCCTGCACTTAGTATCTGCTCCACCCCACCTTCCCATCCCCCTTCAGTTTAGCGCTGGCAGCCTTCCTACCTGGGAGTCTTCCTCCTCACATATTCATTTGATCCCATTTTCCCTAACCCTTGACTACCTCTGCCTCTCCACGAGGGAACAAATGGACAACAGTTTAAAGGAAATTAATCAGGGGCGCCTGGGTGGCGCAGTCGGTTAAGCGTCCGACTTCAGCCAGGTCACGATCTCACGGTCCGTGAGTTCGAGCCCCGCGTCAGGCTCTGGGCTGATGGCTCAGAGCCTGGAGCCTGTTTCCGATTCTGTGTGTCCCTCTCTCTCTGCCCCTCCCCCCTTCATGCTCTGTCTCTCTCTGTCCCAAAAATAAATAAACGTTGAAAAAAAAAATTTTTAAAGGAAATTAATCATAAATGAAAACAATTAGTACCTTGATACAGGTAAAAATTGAGACAAATCTCTGCTTCAGTGGAACACATTTAATTCCCCACTTGGGCAGCTTGCCCCATTTCCCTGGGCATAAATGCCTATAGGCTCCAAAACCAAGGAGGTGGGGCCCTGCCCCTTAGCCTAATGAAGGTGCATATAAAATGCTAGAAGAGGGACACCTGGGTGTCTCGGTTGAGCATCCCACTCTTGATTTCAGCTTAGGCCATGATCTCACGGTTGGTGGGACTGAGCCCTGAGTTGGGCTTGACGCTGATCATGGAGCCTGCTTAGGATTGTCTCTCGCCCTCTGCCCCTCTCCCGCTCACACATGTGCATGTGTGCGTGCACGTGCTCTCTCTCTAAAATAATAAAATAAAATAAAATGCTAGGAGAGCGTATTCTTTCACCAGAGCTGTCTTCTTGAGCGTCTCATAATCAAACAATTGTTTGATTAGATGTCTTCAGTTAAGCATTTTTGTCCTAAGTTATTTTTTAAAAATTTTTTTCTTCAACATTTATTTATTATTGAGAGACAGGCACAGAACATGAGCAGGGGAGGGGTAGAGAGAGGGAGACACAGAATCCGAAGCAGGCTCCAGGCTCCGAGCTGTCAGCACAGAGCCCAGCGGGGGGCTCGAACTCACAAACTGCGAGATCACGACCTGAGCTGAAGTTGGTCGCTCAACCAACTGAGCCACCCAGGTGCCCCTGTCCTAAGGTCTCAGGCATAAATCTATCCTAAGACTATATAAGACAGTGGGATATATTATCTGAAGTCATGGTTTGACACAAGGCCCAGACCTCAACCCCAAATAGTCCATCCACAAAATGCAACACTCTCCAGCCACAAAAACCTTTGGAAAGATCCACCTGAACATACATAGACTCATCTCCTAGATACTTAGATGAAAAACAGAGTATTTATTATGTTACCATATGCATAAAAGAAGAAAAAGAGAGCTTGAATATGCATAGGACATTTCTGAATCTGTAGCAGATTCGTATCAAGATAAAAGGGAGACAGGGGAGCCTGGGTGGCTCGGTTTGGTAAGCGTCCAACTTCGGCTCAGGTCATGATCTCACGGTCCGTGAGTTCGAGCCCCGCGTCGGGCTCTGTGCTGACAGCTCAGAGCCTGGAGCCTGTTTCAGATTCTGTGTCTCCCTCTCTCTCTGCCCCTCCCCTGTTCATGCTCTGTCTCTCTCTGTCTCAAAAATAAATAAACGTTAAAAAAAAAATTAAAAAAAAAAAAAGGAAGACATATTTCACTATATACCTTTTAGTCGGTTGCGCTTTTCAGAATGTACCTAAATCATCTATTCAAAAAAATTAACTAAGAAAAACTAAAGAAAGTACCTAGAAAATCAATACTATCTAACTGCTTGATCTTGGCTTTCCAAAGAGGACTTGTAGTTGAGAATTGAAGAAGGGAGTGCTTTTAATTTTTTTTTTTTCAACGTTTATTTATTTTTGGGACAGAGAGAGACAGAGCATGAACGGGGGAGGGGCAGAGAGAGAGGGAGACACAGAATCGGAAACAGGCTCCAGGCTCTGAGCCATCAGCCCCGAGCCTGACGCGGGGCTCGAACTCACGGACCGCGAGATCGTGACCTGGTTGAAGTCGGACGCTTAACCGACTGCGCCACCCAGGCGCCCCAAGAAGGGAGTGCTTTTAGAGGAATACATTTGTCTCCCAGGGAAGGTTTTGAAGCTGGAGGGGGCTGGGGAAGAGGGGAGTGGAAAAGGTGCCAACAGATGCCCAGAGATAATTGTACTTAAAAGAACTTCTGAAGTACTTACGTTTCCTGACACTTAGAAGATTCCACCCTAGCTGTGACACCATTACAAATGTGAGAATGTGCTTGTTTAGAAAGCCCAGGGCAGTTTCCTTCTGGCTGTGGAGGCTGTCCCAGGAGTCTCCTCTGTGGTCTTGAACAGTTGTGTCCTCTCTGTGCACCTGTTCAACGGTGGCTGTAGGTCTTTTCCTGGTAGGGGTGGGGAGAAGACTCAAAAGTTCAGGGCCCAGGCACACGTGAGGAGAGTTTGGGAGGCACTGGATCCTGGGATCCGTGACACCTCATCTCCAGTATCTGCTATCTTGGTGGGGAGTGGGACATAGAGACGGGTTTGGTGTATTCTCCAGGGAACATCCTAGCTGACCTACAGTATCAGGTCAGCCTGAATTTGGGATTTAGTTCTAATACAAATCTCATCTGGGAAGAAATCTCCCCTCTAGTTCTTCCTTTTCTGGTTGTTCATTCTAAAATTGCTTTAACCATATAAAGACCAGGCTTGCCATTGGCTTCCAACAGAGAGATTTGAATGGAAAAAGAGGTAAAGTAAAAAGGAGGGAAAGGTATTCAATGGTTAAAGCCATTGATTGCTTATGACCCGCCTTTGACTTCGTCCCTCCTTAGATTTGCTTCCCCTATCAGCAGCATTTCTGGAGACAGCGTTTCAGTGTGGGAAAGACCCACGTTAGCACCCCAGCTCCCATATTAGTGGAACTGCCTTGGGAATTCATACACTCTGAAGCAGCGTCCTCCTTGGTAAAACAGGAGACGCTAATGGCTACTTCAGTGTTACCGTTAGGATCAGATGAGAGCCTTTGTGCAATTCAATAAGCATTTTTTGAACACCTATCCTGTGACAGGAAAAGGGATAATCCTGTCCTTGTGTCAAAGGACCTCAGTAACGATCTGAGAGGTCAGTGCTGAGCTGTGGGATAGCAAGGGGATGAGAAGAGGGGGTAAATTTGCAGAGAATCAAAAAAGCTTCTCTTGAGCAGTTAAAGCAGATCTTCTCCATTCCCGTACCTCTCCACCACGTGCCCTATTTTATCCCCTTCACAGAGCTTGCTTGTGCTTTCTTTTTACTCTCCCGGCAATCTCCTTCCACGAGAAGGGAATCCCCTAGAGTCAGGGCTCTGTCTCCTTCTCTTCTAGATCTCCAGACTTGCAGTTTCTCTCTTCCTTTTCTCTGTTACCCTTTCTTTTGTTCTTTTTGCTTATTTGTTTTTGTTACACCCATGATTGGATTTTAAGCTTATGATAACCTCACAAAATGTTTAAAGGATTTTTAAGATTTTTTTTTTTTGGTCTTAGTGAGCTAAAATAGTCTACATAACATAGAGATTATCCACTTATTGAAGCAATGCTACTCAAAATGTGATCTGCAGGCATGACAATGTAAATCAACTTTGTCATTACGTATACATTGTTTAGTTCAGCTGACTTTGTTTCTTCTTTTTTTTTTTTTTTTTTTGGCCAGACAAAATGACATTATTTATCAAGACATTGCGACAGTTCTAGAAGAGATCATGAGGGTGGTAGTACCAGGAATGGACATATGGTTGTTCTCTATTAGGATATTTACAATATTTTTTTTTAATTTTTTTTCAATGTTTATTTATTTTTGGGACAGAGAGAGACAGAGTATGAACGGGGGAGGGGCAGAGAGAGAGGGAGACACAGAATCGGAAACAGGCTCCAGGCTCTGAGCCATCAGCCCCGAGCCTGACGCGGGGCTCGAACTCACGGACCGCGAGATCGTGACCTGGCTGAAGTCGGACGCTTAACCGACTGCGCCACCCAGGCGCCCCATACAATATTTTAAAATCGAAAATATTCTGGGGTGCCTGGGTGGCTCAGTCAGTAAAATGTCGGACTCTTGGTTTCCACTCAGGTCATGATCTCCTGGTTCATGAATTCAAGCCCAGAGTCGGGCTCTGTGCTGACAGTGTGGAGCCTGCTTGAAATTCTCTCTCTCCCTCGCTCTCTGCCCCTCCCCCGCTCATGCTTGTTTTTTTCTCTCTCTCAAAATAATGAAATAAACTTACATTGAAGACAGTCAAATTATTCATTAACATGGAACTGATTAAAAAATTATAGTACATCCATCCAATGGAATATAATTCAGTTATTATACGTGATGTAGATCAATTTTGATATGGAAAATTATTCACATTTTTTAAGTGAAAAAAAGCGGACTACAAAATAGCTTGTATAGTATTTAATTTGGGGGATCCTAACTCTGCCTCATATCCACATTTGTACATTTACACAAGAAAATTTTCTGAAAGTATATATCCTAGAGTGCTTGATTCTGGATGTCTAAATTCACAGTGTTAAAAAATATATATCCTTCCCACCAACCTATAACAGTAATACACAACCAACTGCTATATATATCTATCCCATCGGCTTAGGATAAAATAGGACCACAACATATTTAATTCTCAAATATTCATTTGAAAATATGTATCCCAGTACATGAAAAGTTCATGTTCCTCCAAAGATTCTCTTCTCTGGTATTTCCTAGGACCCTCAGGTTGACTTACTAAATCCAAAGGGGTCAGTTCAGGACAGCAGTAATAAAATCAGCTGAGTTTTTTGTTTTGTTTTTTTTTTTTCTTTTTTTTAAGCAAGACTTTCTGAAGGAAGCAATATGTTGATTTATGTTCTAGGGTAAGCTCCTTATCTCTTGGCAGACTGGTAATCAACAGCCCCCTAACTGGCTACTGCAAGTAGCATTAAAGGGGAGATAGAACATAGTCACAGAGCCACCTGAGCCTGCTGTTTTTTCAAAGGTTGTATTTAAATTACTCTTCTAATCTCTTCTGTGGGTATTGATCTGTTTAGATTTTCTTCCTTTTCTTGGATCAGTTTTGGCAAATTAGAGTTTATTAGGAAGGCTTCAATTTCGTCTGTATTTTTAAATGTATTGCTAGAGTGCTGCATATACTTTCCTACAGTTCTCCAGACCTGTTCATATCCATTTTCTTTTGCATTTCTTTATTTACTTTGAGAGAGATGAGGGGAGGAGCAGAGAGAGACAGAATCCCAAGCAGGCTCCGCACCGTCAGCACCGAGCCCAAGGTAGGGCTTAAACTCATAAACCAAACCGTGAGATCATTACCCAAGCTGAAACAAAGAGTCCACCGCTGAACTGACTGAGCCATCCAGGCGCCTCCCTGTTCACATCTGTTTTGGTTCATAACGAGCAGATGGAGGCAGAGGGGGTAAAAGCGATTGAGAAAAAGGGGTCATAAAGATTAGACTTGAACCAGGAGAGGTGAGTATGATGCCAGGTACCTCAGATGCAAGGATATGCAAGCTTCTGGGGCTTTCAGATTTTCTCTTGTAATTATTCTGAACTAATGTCATTACTTGTCACTATTTGAAGAAATAAATATAAATATTCTCCTTATGGAGTAGTCTAGGTAGAGGCTGATCAAAGGGTTTTTCACATGTTCTTATTTGTCTTATTAAAAGAATTTTTTTTTAATTCAGAAAAACATTTAAGAAATGACACGAATAAGGAAATTCCTTTTGCGTTCAGAGGCTGACCTTAAGATATATAGTGTACCACCAGCACTTATACATTACCATCTAATATCCATAATTTTCAGTTTCATTTTGGACTTAGAGAACAATTCATCACTTAATCAAGACATTACAATTATAGTTGACCCTTGAACAATGTGGGGGTTAGGGGCACTGACCCCCCAGCTCAGTCGAAAATCCGCATGTAAGTTTTGACTCCCCAAACACTTAACTACTAGTAGCCTACTGTTGACTTGAAGTCTTACCGATAACATAGTCAATTAACACATATTTTGTATGTTATACATATTATAGACTGTATTCTTACAATAAACTAAGCTAGAGAAAAGAATATGTTTTTAAGAAAATCATAAGGAAGGGGCACCTGGGTGGCTCAGTCGGTTAAGTGTCCAACTTCGGCTCAGGTCATGATCTCACTGTTTGTGAGTTCGAGCCCCATGTCGGGCTCTGTGCTGACAGCTCGGAGCCTGGAGCCTGCTTCGGATTCTGTGTCTCCCTCCCTTCTGCCCCTCCCCCACTTGTGGTCTGTCTCTCTCTGTCTCTCAAAAATGAATAAATGTAAAAAAAAAAAAAAAAGAAAGAAAGAAAATCATAAGGAAGAGAAAATACATTTCTAGTACTGTACAGTAATCCATATATAAATGGACCTGCACAGTTGAAACCTCTGTTGTTCACGGGTCAACTCTACTCATTAGATAAAGTTGGTCCAATTTGTACTTGTAAACATCCTCTCAATCTTTAAGAGACATTTCACGTCCCACTGTTACCATAAAGCATTTATTAGCAGCTATAGTCTGAAATCATTTCTCTCCCTCCACTGAACTTCCAGAACAATTATCTTCTCTACACTTCGTCAATTAATTGTATACCGCACTGGGGTATCTCTTCTATTATTCTTGCTTGTTTTGTTTTTCTTCTCAATTAAGTTTTCTTTTTTCTTTTTCTTTTTTCAGAAAGAGAGAGAAAAAAAAAAAGAAACACGAGCAGGGCAGAGGGAGAGGATGAGAATCTCAAGCAGCCTCCATGTCCAGTGTGGAGCCCCGTGCAGGGCTCGACCTCACAAACTGTGAGATCATGACCTGAGTTGCAATTAAGAGTCAGATGCTTAACTGACTGAGCCACCCAGGTGCCCCTCTTCTTAATAAACTTAAAAAAAAATAAGCCTTTATTTTTAGGCAAATATAGATTTAAAGAAAAATTGCAAAGATAGTACAGGGTTTGCATATATTCCCCACCTACTTTGCCCTAGAGCTAACGTCTTGCATTAGTATTGTACATTTGTTACATTTAATGAATCAAAATTGATACATTATTAACTAAAGTCTATACCTTATTCAAATTTCCTTAGTTTTTTGCCTAATATCCTTTTTCTATTCAAGGATCCTGTCTAGAATACCACATTACACTTAGTAATCATGTCTTCTCAAGTTCCTCTTGGCTGTGATAGTTTCTTAGACTTTCCTTGATTTTGATGACCTTGACACTTTTGCTCATTAGTATTGGTCAGGTATTTTGTAGAATGGCCTTCTATTGGAATTGGGTATTTTTCTCATAATTAGAGTGGGGTAGTGGGTTTTGGGGAGTAAGATCACAGATACAAAATGTTATTTTCATCACATCATATCAAATGTACATACTGTCAACATCAGTTAAAAAATATTTTATTTTTAAGTAATTTCTATTCCCAACATGGGGCTTGAATCCCCAACCCCAAGATCAAGTGTTGTATGCTCTACTTACTGAGCCAGCCAAGCACCCCTACCAACATCATTTTTGACTACTGACGTTGACCTTGGTCATCTGGCTGAGGTGGTATTTGTCAGGGGTCTCCACAGTAAAGTTATTCCCTCCCACCCATACTTTCTCTATGGACTCTGGAAAAAAGTCACTATGCACAGCCCACACTTAATTATGTTCCACATTCTTGAGTGGATACCTACATAAATCAGTTGGAATTCTACATAGGAGATTTGTCTATTCTCCCCCATTTATTTACTCAACGACATGTCCTTTTAGTCCTTACCAAATGACATGAAAATAATATCCAAATATTAGCCAAACACTTCTAGCTTTCTGTGGGAAGGTGGGTATCCTCAGTGGTGTCATGGTCCTAATCCCCCAGCATCAGTCCTGGGGTTGGGGACCAAGGACAAAAAGGCTTTACTTGCAGCAAGTTGACTCTAAGACAAATTTCAGCAAAGGGTAGCCCTTGGAAAGGACACTTCAAAGAAAAGCAAGTTTCCGTACTGGAAATTGGAATTCTGAACTGGAAACTAATGATGAGAAAAATTAGGATGGGGATCTGAATCCACATAACCCAATAAGGTAAGCATCCTCCTCCTCCTCCTCCTCCTCTTCATCATCATCCTTATTTTTAAGTTCATAATCAGAAGAATAAGTCCTTTACCCCAAATTCCCTGAAGCCTCTGCCTCCGAATCCTGTGTTTCTTTGCAATCTGTCCAGACTCAATCCACTACTCGTTGAAGATTTTTTTCTCCTTGGTAGTAGTCAGTAGGACTGAGATATTCACTGCTTCTGCTTTTGGTCTCTTACTGCCTCCTCACATCACTTCTTGCTTCCTTCTGTACTGTAGGGAGTTTCCTCATGCCTGGGAATTCTATCTATGAATTCCTTCTCTTTCTTCTTCCTGGGTGTCTACAGCACCTAGAAAAGTTGTATTGCAATAGAAAATGTTGCTGTTGTCACTAGGAAAAAAAAAAATCAAAGAGTAACATTAGATTTCAGGCCCCCAGATTATCTTGTCTTTACCTTTTTACTAGTTGATGGTACCTCCTACTTCTTCCTCAAACTGTTCCTTACTATTCTGGAGCTCTCCATGTCTCATAAGCCAACCTCCATGGGACCATTATCATATGACCTCATCACCAAGATGTAAACTGGAACTCTTAACAATTTGTTCACTCACTAATTATTCCATAGGGCTTTCCATGTACAAACAGTTGTGTTAGATAACTTTTAGAAAATGTCAATGTATTATCCTTCCCTGTAGGATTTGCCTAAATAGGAGTCAAAACATTTTAGAAAAAAAAAAATACTTTGAAGGTAGAATAGTAGGCAGCAAACAATAGATAACAAAAGACTCTAGAAGGTATTAACAACCTTCCCTGTTTCCCTGAAATTATACTGATTTCCTACCCTGAGCCACAAAGGAGGGCCCTACATACCGTAGCTTGAAGCATCTATTGTAACCTCCTGTGAGACTGTGCCCAAGGTCAAGAGTTTCTCATTAAGATAAAATCAATTCTGTGTTTAGTTTATGAACATTAATATTTAGTATTATGTTCTTGAGTTCACTCAAGTGTAAGAAGTATACTTCTTAAGTGTAAAAAGTAAGAACTTTAGATTCTCATCCTATCTGCCACTGACTGAGTAATTCTGGGTCAGTTACTCAGGCTCTCTGATCCATTAGACTTCTCCGGCCATTCAGTCTCAGTCTCTTTTGCTTCCTAATCTCCTGCCTGTTCCTTTGTGTCAGTCCAGATCAGTCTGTCCTGTATCCCTTCTTTGCCCTGTCCCTGCTCTCTGCCCTGCTGCAGTGAACTGATCCCTGCGGGCTGCATTTCCTAGGCTCCCATATCGGCTGGCTTTGGGCTGGGTTCCACCAACCAGAGAGTGGAGGTCAGCACCTCCAGTAGCAGAGGCGTCTCCTCTATGGTTACAGCTCCTGCTGGACAGGTCCACTGTGATTCTTCCATCTTCCAGGCCTTACTGGCATCGCCTCTGTCCTTAGTCCCTCCTGCCTGAGGTCATGGCTTCTGACTGGTCTCTCTGCCCCCTGTCGGCTTCTCAGCTTCTTCTATCACACATATAACCATTCCTCTGAATACAGTCCCTCTGTTTAAAATACTAAGTGCTTTCAGGGCACCTGGGTGGCTCAGTTGGTTAAGGGTCCAACTTTGGCTCAGGTCATGATCTCACAGTTTGTGAGTTTGAGCCCTGCATCGGGCTCTGTGCTGATGGCTCAGAGCCTGGAGCCTGCTGCAGACTCTGTGTGTCTCTCTCTCTCTGTTCCTCCCTTCTCACATTCTGTCTCTTTCTCAAAAATAAATAAAGTTTAAAAAATTGTTTTTAATAAAATAAAGTAAAATAAAATAAAATAAAATAAAATAAAATAAAATAAAATACTCACTACTTTCTGCTTCCCTGGTTGGACTTTGAAACAGAACTTACTGAGGGCACCTGGGTGGCTCAGTCGGTTAAGCATCAGACTTCAGCTCAGGTCATGATCTTAATGGTTTGTGAGTTCCAGCCCTGCATCAGGCTCTGTGCTGACAACATAGAACCTGAAGCCTGCTTCAGATGCTGTGTCTCCCTCTCTCTCTGCCCCTCCTGCCTCATGCCCTCTTTCTCTCTGTGTGTCTTTTTCTCTCTCTCAAAAATAAATAAACATAAAAAAAAAAGAAACAACTTATTGGTATTTATTTAGGAAATTACCCCAAGGAATGGGACTAGTGTCTGGGTAAAGGCAAGAAGGAAGGAGAACGAATCCAAAGCTGTACTATTTGTTTCCATATATTTTTTAATTTCCTCTCTAATTGCCTGGTTGACCCACTCATTCTTTAGTAGGGGGTTCTTTAACCTCCATGCTTTTGGAGGTTTTCCAGACTTTTTCCTGTGGTTGATTTCAAGCTTCATAGCATTGTGGTCTGAAAGTATGCATGGTATAATTTCAATTCTGGTAAACTTATGAAGGGCTGTTTTGTGACCCAGTATATGATCTATCTTGGAGAATGTTCCGTGTGCACTTGAGAAGAAAGTATATTCTGTTGCTTTGGGATGCAGAGTTCTAAATATATCTGTCAAGTCCATCTGATCCAATGTCTCATTCAGGGCCCTTGTTTCTTTATTGACCGTGTGTCTAGATGATCTATCCATTTCTGTAAGTGGGGTGTTAAAGTCCCCTGCAATTACCACATTCTTATCAATAAGGTTGCTTATGTTTATGAGTAATTGTTTTATATATTTGGGGGCTCTGGTATTCGGTGCATAGACATTTATAATTGTTAGCTCTTCCTGATGGATAGCCCCTGTAATTATTATATAATGCCCTTCTTCATCTCTTGTTACAGCCTTTAATTTAAAGTCTAGTTTGTCTGATATAAGTATGGCTACTCCAGCTTTCTTTTGGCTTCTAGTAGCATGATAAATAGTTCTCCATCCCCTCACTCTCAATCTAAAGGTGTCCTCAGGTCTAAAATGAGTCTCTTGTAGATAGCAAATAGATGGGTCTTGTTTTTTTATCCATTCTGATACCCTGTGTCTTTTGGTTGGCGCATTTAATCCATTTACATTCAGTGTTATTATAGAAAGATACGGGTTTAGAGTCATTGTGATGTCTGTATGTTTTATGCTTGTAGTGATGTCTCTGGTACTTTGTCTCACAGGGTCCCCCTTAGGATCTCTTGTAGGGCTGGTTTAGTGGTGACAAATTCCTTCAGTTTTTGTTTGTTTGGGAAGACCTTTATCTCTCCTTCTATTCTAAATGACAGACTTGCTGGATAAAGGATTCTCGGCTGCATATTTTTTCTGTTTAGCACACTGAAGATATCGTGCCAATTCTTTCTGGCCTGCCAAGTTTCAAAAGAGAGATCAGTCACGAGTCTTATAGGTCTCCCTTTATATGTGAGGGCACGTTTATACCTTGCTGCTTTCAGAATTTTCTCTTTATCCTTGTATTTTGCCAGTTTCACTATGATATGTCGTGCAGAAGATCGATTCAAGTTACGTCTGAAGGGAGTTCTCTGTGCCTCTTGGATTTCAATGCCTTTTTCCTTCCCCAGTTCAGGGAAGTTCTCAGCTATAATTTCTTCAAGTACCCCTTCAGCACCTTTCCCTCTCTCTTCCTCCTCTGGGATACCAATTATACGTATATTATTTCTTTTTAGTGTATCACTTAGTTCTCTAATTTTCCCCTCATACTCCTGGATCTTTTTAATCTCTTTCTCTCAGCTTCCTCTTTTTCCATAACTTTATCTTCTAGTTCACCTATTCTCTCCTCTGCCTCTTCAATCCGAGCTGTCGTCATTTCCATTTTGGTTTGCATTTCGTTTAAAGCACTTTTCAGCTCCTCGTGACTGTGCCTTAGTCCCTTGATCTCTGTAGCAAGAGATTCTCTGCTGTCCTCTATACTGTTTTCAAGCCCAGCGATTAATTTTATGACTATTATTCTAAATTCACTTTCTGTTATATTATTTAAATCCTTTTTGATCAGTTCATTAGCTGTTGTTATTTCCTGGAGATTCTTCTGAGGGGAATTCTTCCGCTTGGTCATTTTGGATAGTCCCTGGCGTGGTGAGGACCTGCAGGGCACTTCCCCTGTGCTGTGGTGTATAACTGGAGTTGGTGGGCGGGGCCGCACTCCGACCTGATGTCTGCCCCCGGCCCACCGCTGGGGCCACAGTCAGACTGGTGTGTGCCTTCTCTTCCCCTCTCCTAGGGGCGGGATTCACTGTGGGGTGGCGTGGCCCGTCTGGGCTACTTGCACACTGCCAGGCTTGTGATGCTGGGGATCTGGCGTATTAGCTGGGGTGGGTAGGCAAGGTGCACGGGGGCAGGAGGGGCAGGTTTACCTCGCTTTTCCTTAGGTGATCCACTTCAGGAGGGGCCCTGTGGCAGCGGGAGGGAGTCAGATCCGCTGCCGGAGGTTTGGCTCCGCAGAAGCACAGAGTTGGGTGTTTGCGCGGAGCGAGCAAGTTCCCTGGCAGGAACTGGTTCCCTTTGGGATTTTGGCTGGGGGATGGGCGGGGGAGATGGCGCTGGCGAGCGCCTTTGTTCCCCGCCAAGCTGAGCTCTGTCGTCCGGGGGCTCAGCAGCTCTCCCTCCCTTTGTCCTCCAGCCTTCCCGCTTTCCGAGCAGAGCTGTTAACTTATGACCTCCCAGACGCTAAGTCGCACTTGCTGTCGGAACACAGTCCGTCAGGCCCCTCCGCTTTTGCCAGCCAGACTCGGGGGCTCTGCTTGGCCCGCGAGCCGCCCCTCCGCCCCGGCTCCCTCCCGCCAGTCCGTGGAGCACGCACCGCCTCGCCGCCCTTCCTACCCTCTTCCGTGGGCCTCTCGTCTGCGCTTGGCTCCGGAGACTCCGTTCTGCTAATCCTCTGGCGGTTTTCTGGGTTATTTAGGCAGGTGTAGGCAGAATCTAAGTGATCAGCAGGACGCGCGGTGAGCCCAGCATCCTCCTACGCCGCCATCTTCCCTCTCTCCCAAGGCTGTACTATTAAGCCAGCTGCTGCTCTGGGCACTGGGGAATTTTGATTTGCTTGGGAGAATGGACCTTAGAATTGTCCAGCTGTCCCAATTCTTTGAAGGCTGCCCAAACATAGGCAACTCACGAGGACTTCCAGGTTTTCACACATGTCTGAATAGCTCAATAGGTCCCCATAGCCATGCCATATTTTAGGCCACACATTAAGTCTCAATAGATTGTAAAAAATAGATATCATACAAAGTATCTCCTCTGACTACAATGGGATGAAGTTAGAAGTCAATAACAGAAGGAAAATTGGAAAATTCACAAATTTACAGAAATTAAACAACACATTTTTAAATGACCAATAAATCAAAGAAGAGAGCATAAGAAGAATCAGGAAATACTTAGAAATGGATGAAAACTAGGGGCGCCTGGGTGGCTCAGTCGGTTAAGCGTCCGACTTCAGCTCAGGTCACCATCTCGCGGTCCGTGAGTTCCAGCCCCACGTCGGGCTCTGTGCTGATGGCTCAGAGCCTGGAGCCTGCTTCAGATTCTGTGTCTCCCTCTCTCTCTGCCCCTCCCCCGTTCATGCTCTGTCTCTCTCTGTCTCAAAAATAAATAAACGTTAAAAAAAAATAAAAAAAAAAATGGATGAAAACTAAAACACAACATGCCAAAATGTATGGCATACAATGAAAGCCGTGATAAGAGGGAAATTTATAGCTATAAATGCTTACTTAGGAAACAAGAAGGATCTAAATCAACAACCTAATTTACAACTTAAGGAAATAGAAAAGCAACAAACTAAACCCAAAACCAGCAGAAAGGGAGAGATAATAAAGACCAGAGCAGAGATAAATGAAATAGAAAAAGGAAAATCAATTAAACCAAAAGTTGGTTCTTTGCAAAGATCAACAAAGTTGATATACCTTTAGCTAAGTGGGCGAATAAAAAAAGACTTGAATTACCAAAATCAGAAATGAAAGTGGGAACATTATTAATCATTCTACAGAAATAAAAAGGGTTATATGAGAATACTATGAATAATTGTACACCAACAAATTGGATAACTTAGATAAGATGGATAACTTCTTAGGAAAACAAAACCTACTAAGGCTAAATCATGAAGAAAGAGAAAATCTGAATAGACCTCTAAATGGTAAGAAGATTAAATCAGTAATGAAAAAAATCTGATAAAGAAAGCCCGGGGCTTGATGGCTTTGCTGATGAATTTTACCAAACATTTAAAGAAGAACTAACTCAATCCTTCTCAAACTTTTCCAAAAAATTGAAAGGAGGGAAGGAACACTTCCTAGCTCATTCTCTGAAGCCAGCCTTACCCTGATACTAAAGTCAGACAAAGACACAACAAGAAAGAAACTACAGACTAATATCTCTTATGAATATTGATGCAAAAATCCTCAACAAAATATTTGCAAACCAAGTTCAGCAGCTTATTCATGGCCAGAGTGGGATTTATTCCTAGAATGCAAGGATGGTTCAACATAAAAAAATTGGCCAACATAATATATCACATTAAAAGCATTCGGGGGGGGGGGGTGGCGCCTGCATGGCTCAGTCAGTTAAGCATCCAACTTTGGCTCAGGTCATGATCTCACGGTTAGTGAGTTTGAGCCCCATGTCAGGCTCTGTGCTGACAGCTCAGAACCTGGAGCCTGCTTCAGATTCTGTGTCTCCCTCTCTCTCTGCCCCTTCCCCATTCATGTTCTGTCTTTGTCTCTCTCAAAAATAAATAAACATTAAAAAAAAAAGAAGGGCAGGAAACCCACATGATTATCTCCAATGATGAAGAAGAAGCATTTGACAAAATTCAACAACCTTTCATGACAAAACTAGGAATTATTTCATCATAATAAATACTCCAAAACCCAGGAATTATCTCAACATAATAAAATCCATACATGAAAACTCCACAGAAAACATACAGAATGGTGAAAGACTGAAAGCTTTTCCTCTAAGATCGGGAAGAAGGCAAGGATGCGTGCTTTCACAACCTCTATTCAATTAAAGTACTGAAAGTTCTAGCCAGAGCAATTAGGGAAGAAAAACTTCTAAGCTGGAAGGGAAGACATAAAATTATCTCTGTTCACAGATTATATGATCTTATATGTAGAAAACCCTAAAGACTTCACCAAAAAGCTTTAGAACTAATAAATGAATTCAGAAAAGTAGCAGGATGCAAACTCAACATGAAAAAATCATTTGTATTTGCAGAAAGTTGCATTTCTTTAAAAAAATTTTTTTTCAACGTTTATTTATTTTTGGGACAGAGAGAGACAGAGCATGAATGGGGGAGGGGCAGAGAGAGAGGGAGACACAGAATCGGAAACAGGCTCCAGGCTCTGAGCCATCAGCCCAGAGCCTGACGCGGGGCTCGAACTCACGGACCGCGAGATCGCGACCTGGCTGAAGTCGGACGCTTAACCGACTGAGCCACCCAGGCGCCCCGAAAGTTGCATTTCTATACACTAACAATGAACAATATCAAATTGAAAGTAAGAAAAAAATTTTATTTACAAGGCATCACAAAGAACAAAAGGCTTAGGAATGAACCAAGAAGGTGAAAGACTTGTACAGTAAGAACTACAAAACATTGCCAAAAGAAGTGAAAGAAGACATGAATAATGGAGATAGATCCCATGTTCATAGACTGTTAGACTTAATATGGTTAGGATGTCAAACTACCTAAAATGATCTGCAGATTCAATGCACTCCCTATCAAAATTTCAACGATGCTTTTTTGCAGATATAGAAACACCCGCCCTAAAGTTCATATGAAATCTTGGGACCCTGCCTGAACAGCCAAAACAACCATGAAAAAGAACAAATGTGGATGCCTCACACTTCCTGATTTCAAAGCTTGCCACAAAGCTTTGAAAACAATGTGGTACTGGCATAAAGACAGATATATAGACAAATGGAATAGAATAGATAGCCCAGAAAGAAATCCTCCCATATATAATAAAATTATTTTTGACAAGGGTTCAAGAGCATTCAACAGGGAAAGGGCAGTCTTCAACAAACAGTGCTGGGAAAACTGGATATCCACATGCAAAAAATAAAATTGGTCCCTTACCTAACACCACATACAAACATAACTCAAAATGGATTAAAGACCTAAGTGTAAGACTTCGAACTGTAAAACTTTTAGGAGAAAACATAGGGCAAAAGCTTCATGATAGGATTTGGGGATAATTTCTTGGATATGACACCAAAGGCAAAGGGCAACACAAGCAAAATAGACAAATGGGATTTCATGAAAAAAAAGTTTAAGTTTATTTATTTATTTTGAGAGGCAGGGGGAGGGACAGAGAGAGAGGGAGAGAGAATCCCTAGTAAGCTCTGTGCTGACAGGCTCAACGTGGGGCTCAATCCCATGAACCGTGAGATCATGACCAGAGCCAAAATCAAGAGTTGGACACTTAACTGACTCAGCCACCCAGGTGCTCTGATTTCATGAAAAATTTTAAATGTCATGCATCAAAAGATAATACCAACAGAGTAAAATGAGTAAAAAAAACAAACAAACAAACAAAAAAAACTCGCAAAATAGTAGAAAATATTTGCCAATCATATATCTGATAAGGGATTGATATACAATATAGAGAACTCCTAAAACTCAACAACAACAAAAAAATCTGATCAAAAAATGGTCAAAAGACCTCAATAGATATTTCTCCAGAGAAGATGTACAAATGGCCTAGAAGTACATGAAAAGATGTTCAACATCCCTAATCATTAGGGAAACAGAAAGCAAAACTACCATATTACCCCTCATACCCCCTAGGTTGGCTATAAACTAGAAAAACATTAAAATAAGTATTGGTGAGGATGTGGAACACTGTTCACCGTTGGTAAGAACGTAAAATGGCACAGCCACTGTGGAAAATAGTGGGAGGTTCCTCAAAACCTTAAAAAGTAGAATTACCTAGGATCCAGCAATTCCACTTCTGGGTATACATCCAACAGTACTTAAAACAGGGTCTTGGTACACCCATGTTCATAGCAGTGTTATTCACAATAGCTGAAACATGGAAGCAACCCAAGTGTCCATCGATGAATGAATGGATAAACAAAATGTGGGCTAGACATACAACGAATGGAAGATTATTCAGCCTTAAAAAGGAAAGAAATTCTGCAATACGGTACAACATGGATGAACCCTGAGGACATTATGCTACGGGAAATAAACAGAAAAAGACAAATACAGGAGTGCCTGGGTGGCTCAGTCTGTTGAGCATCAGACTCTTGATTTCCGCTCAGGTTACGATCTCGCGGTTTGTGGGTTCAAGCCAGGTCAGGCTCTGCACGGAGAGCATAGAGCCTGCTTCAGATCCTCTGTCTCCCTCTTTCTCTGCCCGTTCCCGGCTCGTACGCCCATGCACACTTTCTCTCTTTCTCTCTCAAAAATAAATGTTAAAAAAAAAAGGAAAAAGATAAATACAGTATGATTCCACTTATATGAGCTATTTAGAGTCATCAGAACCATAAAGGCGGAAAGTAGCATGGTGGTTGCCGGGGGCTGGGGAAGTAGGGAAATTGGTAGTTATTGTTTAATGGGTACAGAGTTTACAAGATGCAAATGGTCCTGGAGATGAATGGTGGTGACGCTTGAGCAACACTGAATGTACTTAATTAACACCACTGAACGGTACACCTAAAAATTGGTAAGATGGTAAATTTTACGTTATTTGTAATTTTACCACAATTTTAAACATTGGAAAAAAAATGAAAGGAGAGAACAATGGGGGGGGGTGGATTCAACAATATTATTAACCCTACTGAATCAAAGTATTTGAGAAGGACTGTTTTTAGCCTTTTAAAGATTCCAAATCCAGCCCTGTCCCCAATTCTGAATTTTGACACCGAGTAACCACCTCCCCTGGAGACTGAGGAGAGGACAAGGCGGCATCTCACAGAGACGTGTGAGTGGTTCAAGCAGAGGGCGCCAGCTGTCAGCAGGGCCCCAGTGGAGCAGAAACAGTGTTTGTTTTTAATTCCAGTTAATGGCCTACATTTAAGTCAGGAGTTTCACAAACAAAACCAAATTTCTGTCTTCTTGGAAAAGCTGGTGGCTCTTTTAACTCTGGTCCTGCAATCTCACGTGACAATGGCCGAAGCTGGTCAGTGATGGCCTGAGCCTTAAACAGGTATATGCTCTTCTCTGAGGCAGACCTTACCTCGTGGACATCTCAACATTCAAGTTCCACTGGCTGTGGCAGGCACTGGTGTTCAAGAGATTAGAGTGTGTCCAAACATCAGGGCGGTCCCAAGAGCAGATCAAAGGACCCAGTTACTCAACACACAGACACACACACACACCCTTGCATTCAAAACCCTAGCTAAGTTCCTATGGTTCCTCTCACTGTGTCTCCTCTTGGCCTTTGCTCAGGCTGTTTTCTTGCCTGAAAGGCTCTACTTCACCCTCTCCCATCCGCTTGGCCAGTTCCTATGCATCCTTCACGATGTCACCCCCTTTAGGGAGTCTCCTGGGCCTCCAGTCACTGGGTCCAATGGCTGGGTTAATGAAGACACACAGGTTCAAATGAATGTAAGAGAGAACTGAAATAACAATAACTTTTTAAAAGGAAGATGTTGGGGAGCCTGGGTGGCCCAGTCAGTTAAGCATCCAACTTCGGCTCAGGTTATGATCTTGTGGTTCATGAGTTTGAGACTTGCGTCGGGCTCTATGCGGACAGCTCAGAGGCTGGAGACTGCTTCGGGTTCTGAGTCTCCCTCTCTCTGCCTCTCCCCAACTTGCTCACACACACACACTCTCTCTCTCTCTCTCAAAAAAAAATAAATAAACGTTAAAAAAATTATATATTTATTTTATTTTTATTTATTTTTTACTAAAAAAAATTTTTTTTTAAGGTTTATTTATTATTGAGAGACACAGAGCATGAGCAGGGGAGGGGCTGAGCGGGGCTCAAACTCACAAACCACAAGATCATGACCTGAGCCGAAGTCAGATGCTTAACCGACTGACCACCCAGGCACCCCTAAAAAATTTTTTTTAAAAAGGCAGATGTTTACTCTTTCATGGGGGTCCTATCTGGTGTTCCCTAGAACCCTGGTTCTTCTCTTTCATTGTCCCACCATCCAGGGCTGACTTACCCAGTAGGGGCAGCAGGCACAGTGCTTAGGGCCTGTTATAATTTTAGGACCCATGAAAATGTTTTAATTACATTAAGAACCAGAGAAAATAAATATCATAATAATGAATATATAAAAATGAATCCAGCCTGGATTATATTTGCCATTATATTAATGTAGTTGTAAAATAGACGTTTTAATGCCTTTTTTAAATGCAAGAAGGGGCCCATAAAGCCAAAGATATCTAGGGCTCCCCAAAGTCATAATGTGGCCCTGTCACCTCCCTGGGTGTCTACTGTCTTTATATGGTCCACTCTGCCTCAGCAGGGTGTTGAAAGGAGAAGAAAAGGAAGGAGGGGATATGACTCTTCTCTTTAAGGGCATAACCTGGAAGTTGCACATATTATTTTTACAACCCACTGTCTAAATCTTAATCCACGGCCACACCCAGCAATAAAGGAGGCTGAAAACGCAGTGTTTATTTTGGGCTTCTTGGTGCCCAGACACAAAGTCTATTGCAATGTGAGAATTGTAATGTGAGGGAAGAGCCCCTATTGGGAGAACCAGCTCCTTTTGCCGCAGTGACCTTTCTAGATGCCTCTCTGGATCCTCATCTATCTCTTACTCACTAGAACACACGCTGTCCTCTTTGCCAATTTCCCTACCTTGTGGTCATCTCACTCATGTATTGACCTGACCAGGCTCTTTAGGCATGTGAGGGTCCCACCCCTAAGGGTGGGAGACTACAGTTGTCCAAAGGCAGATAAGAAGGTTTGATGAGCTGGGGTGGGGGGAACCTGTTTGTCTTGTTCTATCTCCTGTATTTGGCATAGGGTTCAACACATAGAGGATTAAAAAGGATTTCAACTTCTTTCCCAGCATTTAATTTTGCATCTTGGCTCTCAAGCTCATTTTCCTTCAGTCTCCCAGCACTCATCCAGTCTCTGATGGCTTGGGAACCAATACTCAACATCTCTTGCCCTTTCTCTGCACCATATTCTCTTAGCCTGATTTCTTTTGTTTTCAATGCTTATTTATTTATTTTAGGAGAGAGAGAGAGAGAATGTCCAAGAGCACAATCGGGGGAGGGGCAGAGAGTGAGGGACAGAGAGAATCCCAAGCAGGGTCCATGCTCAGAGTGGAGCCACAACAGTGAGATCATGCCCTGAGCCAAAATCAAGAGTGGGACGCTCAACTGAATGAGCCACCCCGGTGCCCCTGGCCTGATTCCTTTGGTCTTGATTCCATTTTTTTTTAGGGGACCATTCATGAAGTCTTCCAATATTCAACATTAAAGGTTTAGTTATACCATACTACAAAGGCAATTTTCCACTTGAAACCAGGTGGCAATATTACAATCCTGACTCTTTTCCCCAAACTGTATTCGGGAAAATTTCAACCATATCCCAAAACTTAAAAAGTAAGAAGGGAGAGAGAGAGAATAATGAATCCCCCAACATGTGGGCCGTCTATCGCCAACAACGATTAACTTGCAGCTGATCGTATTTCATCTACACCTTCACCATCTTCCTACCCTCAGGTTATTTTTAAGCAAGCGCAAGACGACGTGTAATTTCATCCATAAATATTCCAGTATCTATCTCTGTACCAGTTATCTACCTGCAAGCCGCCCCAAAACATAGTGGCTTACAACAACAAACCGTTTATCTGCTCACGCTTCTGCAGTGAGGCTGGGCTTACCTGGGTGATTCTGCCGACGGTCTCCCCTGTGGTGATTCATACAACTGCGGGCGTCTCGTAGCTTGAGTGGGGTGGGCCGGTCTAGGATCGTCTCACTCACGTGTCTGCGGTCTTGGTGCTGGCTGTCGACTGCGGCTCTCTCTCTGTGTCATATCTCGTCATTCAATAGTCTAATTCTGCTTCTTACGTGGCACTGGCAGCGTATGAAAGAGGGCGGAAGCAGAAACTACGAGACCCTTTATGTCCGGGCTTCGGAACCCACACAGCCTCACTTCTGCTTCATTCTACCGGCCTAAACAAATCACGAGGTCTGCCCAGGTGAAAGGGGTAGGAAGGGGGCTCCTTCCCTGATAAGAGGAACCACAAGTCCTGTGGCTGGGCGTTTTAATCTACCACAGTCTCTATAAGAGGAGGACTCTCTTTTGAAACAGAACGATTCCATTGTCAAACCTTAAAAAAAAAAAAAAAAAAAAAAAAAAAAAAAAAAAAAAAAAGGAATGGTATTATATAATGATTTGTTATTAATTTGTAATTTCAGAATTATAGAATAAGAATAGTGTTAATACAAAACAGTATTGTTTGGGGATAGTGTGTGTGTGTGTGTGTGTGTGTGTGTGTGTTGTGTTTTGATAAATATTAATGGGGATTTGAACTTGAATAGAAACAGTAATTGCCAGGATTTAAATTCTAATGTGTCTAACTGGCTCCTTTAAAAAATTTTTTTCTAACTTAAAAAAATTTAAAAGTTTCATGATTAAAGGAGTAAGGAGCATCTTCTGAGAAATTACTGCAATTTGCTTTCTAATTTGCTGAATAATAATGCAAATGGACCATTAAAATGTTTCTCACGTTGACATTTCTGAGAGTTTAGAGATGGAGAGAAACTAACCAGGGCCGAGTTCCTGAGCGCCTCAACTATGATCCTACACGTGCCTTTGCGATAAGCCACAGCAGCTGCAGACCTCAACGGCCGCCAGGCTATAAGTGGCCCACAAATCCTGAACATGAGGAAGTTGCCAGGTGCAGCCTCTCTCCAGCTAACAGGGCTCCCTCCAAAGTCATTTTTAATTGTAGAGTCACTTTATTAACAACTGAGGTCATGAGTACATAATTAGTCTTATCAACAGCAAAAAGACTTTAAAAAAAATTTTTTTTTTCAACGTTTATTTATTTTTTGGGGGACAGAGAGAGACAGAGCATGAATGGGGGAGGGGCAGAGAGAGAGGGAGACACAGAATCGGAAACAGGCTCCAGGCTCTGAGCCATCAGCCCAGAGCCCGACGCGGGGCTCGAACTCACGGACCGCGAGATCGTGACCTGGCTGAAGTCGGACGCTTAACCGACTGCGCCACCCAGGCGCCCCAAAAAGCCTTTAGAAAAGGGATTCCAAACCAATTTACCAAAAAGGCCCCAAACAAACAGAGTTTACACATAAAAAATAAAGTCTAAGGAGACGATGGGCTCTTTGGAGGGCAGAAATCCTTCAGGAACCTAGGAGGCAGCACTGACTTGCAGGAGTCATAAGGGTTAAGAACCCTGGTTTTAGAGCAGGCAGCTTGGCCTTCTGTTGCTGTGTGACCTTAGACAAGTTACTTAACCTCTCTGAACTTTAGCTTCCTCATAAATGTTGCTTTGAGAGTTACAAGAGATGGTTTGTATACTCAGCTGCAAGCCTGGCACACTTAAGCGTAAGAGACACAATAGCTATTATTGGGAAGCATGTATCAGTCATCCTTACATTCCCAGATTCTGCCAAAATGCTCAGTAGATGGTCAATTAACATTAACGAATTGACTGCAGTGATGCTAAAGGTGTGCATTATCTCCTGACCAGCCACATTCCTTTCTTGTCAAACCTGCCCCTGTTCTCCCCTTAACCCATGTGGTCTCCCTGCTGCCTGTTCGGACAAAACCGATTTGCCAAGAGTGGATACTGGCCTCAGCCTGAGCTCATCAGATGCTGTTGGGCTCTGGAGCTGTAAGGTCTCGGAGACCAGGGGTTGGCAAACCACAGCCCTTGGGCCGAATGTAGCCCTCTGTCGGATTTTGTGAATACAATATTTATTAGAACAGGGCTCCACCCCTTCTCTCAGGCGTTGCTCAAGGCTGCTCCTGCACCACAAAGGCAGAGTTGGGTTGACTAGTTGCAACGGAAAGCGAGAGCCTGCAAAGCCTCGTGTAGTTACTACCTGGCCCTTTATAGAAAAGGTTGGCCAACTTCCTGTGGAGACCAACAACTGGCAACCAGTTTTTACCATTTGCATATTAAAAAGTAAGCCGAAAAGGCCATCTGCAGAAAGAAGTGGGAGAATGGCATAGACAGCAGAGCATTTGGCCACAGAAAGCAAGGGACCAGAGAAAGGCACGGCAGAGAAGAGAGAGGCTTGACGAGGGCTGGAGGGTCCACGTGGAAAAGGGCTTACCCTCCGCTTGGCAAGCAGTGCTGGTTCTGGGCGGGAGGCCTCAGTGCCTCCCCTCTTGGACCCCAGTGATGGCCGTTGGTTTCCCCTCGAACAAGTGGCCCAAAAGGGAGCAACATACAAGCTCCCTTCTATGGGAGCTTCCCACAGAAGCGTCCCTTCTACGTCTTTTATGACCTAGCTTCGGAAGCCACGCACCATTGTTTCTGCAATCCTGTTAGTTACACGCAGGTCAGGCTTATTCGGTGTAGCAGGCCCCACACCAGGCCAGGAATATGCCCAGGGGAGAACCCCGGAGGCCATCAGGTGACATTCCAAAGTCTCTGAGGTCCCTCTGAGCCTCCCCCAGGCAATTCATCGAGATTCTGCTTGCCCTTATGGGAACCGTCTTCCTTCTTCTTACTTGAGAGAACCGGAGTATTTCGGTATCCTTGCAACACCTGAACTCTGACTAAGAAAGCGATGAAGACGGAAAAAGAGAGTGTTGTTTGAGCCATCGCCTCTTGTAGAATGTGGAGGTCTCTGAGGTCCTGCCCTTCTGAGCGCCTCCTTCGTAGCCTCCTGTCTCTCCCTAGCATGTGGCATTCCACACCAGTCCCTCCTCATCTAGGCAGCAGGAGCCACTGTCAGGCCCTGGGGACTCGGCCGTAGACAAAATAGGAAAAGACCCTGTTCCCTGGAGCTGACGTTCCAGTGTGGGGAGACAGACACCAAGGAAATAGACACACCAGATGGTGGAAGGTGTCATAAAGATAATTAAAGATAAAGTGTGTGTTATTCTACAAAGGGTGGTCAGAGAGGGCCTCTCTCCTGAAGCAGCATCTGAGCAAAGACCTAAATGAAGAGACAGAGTGAGCCATGAGCGTATCAGAGGAAAGGGGGCCCAGGAGTTTGCAGGGAAGCCAAGAAGTGGGCAGTCTGCGCAGGATGTGGGATCAGGGGAGAGACTTTCGACACGGGGACTAGGATTAGGATATGTCCTGTAACCAAGGAACAGTTCATGATTCAGGGATGCAGGAGAGAGAGGGATGAAATCCAGAGGCTAAAGAAAGGCATCTGCCTCCGACAGACTGGACCCTTCTCCCATCCTAACAGGAGGGAAGACAGGATGCGACACAGATGGAAGCAGGTTGAAGACGTGAAGATGACGAGGGAGTTTCTGGCAATCCAGAAAGCAAGCCACTTAGGACAACGCTTCAAAACCTTTAATGCGGAAATGAATCACCCAGTGACTTTGTTAAGACGCAGATCCTGATTCAGTAAGTCTGAGTGGGGTCTGAGCTGCTGCATTTGTTTTTTTAACATTTTGATTTATTTTTGAGAGCCAGAGAGAGACAGAGCGCGAGCAGGGGAGGGGCAGAGAAAGAGGGAGACACGGAATCCGAAGCAGGCTCCAGGCTCCGGAGCGGTCAGCACAGAGCCCGACGCGGGGCTCGAACCCATGAACCGTGAGATCGTGACCTGAGCTGAAGTCAGCCATTTGACTGAGCCACCCAGGTGCCCCTGAGCTGCTGCATTTGTGACAAACTCCCTGGTGAGGCCTGCATTGTTGGTCTAGGACCACCTTTTAAGTACAAAGGGATGTAGGATATATGGAAGATTTGTGGGCAGTGTGTAGGGACTTTTGAGGTCTGTAGCCATCCATTGAAGTGAGCACAGTCACCGCAGCTGGTATTCTTCTCTCACCACTGGGGTACAGGGATGGCGTAAGGCGATAGTTGGGTTTCATCAAGAATGAAGACAGAGCCAATGAGCTAGTGGTATTTATGAGGAAACAAAATTTTTTGCTTATTTATTTTTGAGACAGAGACAGAGTATGAGCAGGGGACAGGCAGAAAGAGAGGGAGACAGAGAATCCCAAGCAGGCTCCATGCTGTCAGCGCAGAGCCTGATGCAGGGTTTGAACCCACAAGTCCTGAGATCATGACCTGAGCCGAAGCTATGAGTCAGAGGCTTGATCAACTGAGGCATCCAGGCACTCCATGAGGAAGCATTTTTTTAATGACGTACCACTTAATGCAGTCTGGGCTAAGTAGGAAGTGAAAAACAGATATGATCAGATGATGAAAAAAATGATAGGGCCAAGGAATCATGGGCCTGAATGAGGTCAAAGAATCGCTGGGAGGGGAGCATTAGAAGCAATCAGCTAGGGGCACCTGAGTGGCTTAGTTGGTCAAGCGTCTGTCTTTGGCTCAGGTCCTGATCACATGGTTCATGGGTTCGAGCCCCACATCGGGCTCTGTGCTGCCAGCTCGGAGCCTGGAGCCTGCTTCGGATTCTATGTCTCCCGCTCTCTGGCCCTCCCCTGCTTACAGTCTATCTCTCTGTCTCTCTTTCTCTCTCAACAATAAAGAAACATTAAAAAATTTTTTTAATTTAAAATTTAAGAAGCAATCAGCTAAATAGAGAGGAGGAGGTCAGGAAGTGAGGGGCTAGAAGTAGAGGTTTAGAGGGGATGACAAGGTCAAGCATCTGACCTCCAGAGTGGAAAACTGAAGACATTTGAGGTGTGGAGGTCAAGAAACCGAGAACCCAACATGTAAGATGGATCATTCCCCCCACATAGTGACAGAAGTGGTTGGTGAAAACGAAGATAGTGAGTTCAATACTCAAGGCATTAAGGAACAAGGAGCAATAAAGAAGCTGGAAGATAAGAGCAGGTTTTTAGTCTGATGACATGAACTTTGAAGGAGCTTTGTGCCAGACTCTGCCAGATGCTGGGAATACGAGACAGGCACAGTCCCTCTCCTCAGTGCAAAGGGAAGCCAGGAAGGGTTTTAGACCAGTGCTACCCTCCCCCCAGTATATATGTTAAATTCTAACAACCCCATATGATGGTATTTGGAGGTAGGATAGGTGCCCAGGAAAGGTAACTCTCTTTACAAAACATATTTAGCACATGTCACGTGCCCGTGTCTCACACCCATCATTTCATGTGCCCAGTAGGAATCCTGTGCACTGGATATTACTATCCTCATTGGGCAGACAAGGACACTGGGCTTGGGGACCAGTGACGGTTAGAGCCAGCCCTTTGCTTCTTGTCCTGCCTCCCTCTGACCACTGTACTCTCCTGCTCGCAGCTTTGATGGGCAGGGTGAGGACACTGGACATGATGGCTAGGGACAGGTGCTCAGCCAGGAATGGGGAGAAGGAAAGGGTGCCAAGACCTGTAGGTTGGATTCCATCAGCTTGACCCAAGGCATAGGAATTGCTCTATAGACTTTCTGCTCTTCTTTTTTTAATGTTTATTTATTTTGAGAGAGAGAGGAAGTGAGAAGTGGGGAGGAGCAGACAAAGAAGGAGAGAGAGAATCCCAAGCAGGCTCTACATTGTCAGCACAGACCCTGACATGGGGCGTGATCTTATGAACTGTAAGATCATGACCTGAGCTGAAATCCAGAGTCCTATGCTTAACCACCACCCAGGCGCCCTGACTTTCTGCTCTTCTATTATGACTTTCTTTCCCAAGCGTCTTCACTCTCCATGACACCCAATAATATTTACTGAGATATTTGTGATGAGATGTTTGAACAAAGATTTTAGAAGAGCAAAGGGCCCAGGGAGGGTTTCAGAGACAGACAGCCTCCCTGTGTCTACTAACCCAGAGAACAAATGTGCAAGGTGTGGGGGCAGGGAGGTCGTCTCAGCCCTGACATCTCCCTTCCAGGGGCCTCAATACAGTTCCTCTTGCACAAAGACAGCATTATGGCTGGTAAACTTTGGTGTGGGCAGGCGAGATATTAGAGGATTTGCAAGGCTGCTGCAGTTGATGACATCAGCTTATGACATGAGAGACCGGCAGAGCTAGAAAGGGAGCCCACGTTCCTTATTTTACAAACACACAAGCCAGTGGCCTTGTCCACGGGCTCAGCATTGGTTAGCAAAACAGAGAGGATATGAATCCCAGGCTCCTCGCTGGTTCTCTAATCACTCTAATCCTCTTAAAAAGAATGGCCATAAACCAACAAAAACTCCAGAAAGAACTAGCATCTTTTGGATGAGCATGGCCTTCACTGGAGAGAGTTTTCTCAATATGCTTTTGGTGCCATTTTTCCTATGAATCAATCACAAATGTCCTGTGGGCAGAGTCCTGGCCAGGTACACCTGTCCACAGCTTTGCATTGTGGACTCTGAACTGTTGGCAGCATGGATGGATGGATGGATGGATGGATGCATGGATGGATGGATGCATGGATGAGTGGATGAGTGGGTGGGTGGGTGGATGGATGGATGGATGAGTGGGTGAGTGAGTGGGTGGGTGGATGGGTGGATGGGTATGTGACTGTATGGATGACTGCAGGAAGGAGTTGGAGAATATTACCTGGACAGCCTCAGAGTACAAATTCTAGGACATAAAACGTCAAATTAGCATTTGTTAGTGTTTCTGGCACGGAAGACTGTCTCTTGGTGGAAAAACTCTGCTTTTGCCTCCCAGTGTAGACATCAGCAGTCAGTTAATTACATGTAGTTATAGTTACCACTGTTTTTATAATGTGTCTGACTCCCTCAATGAAGAGGTAGTAAACAATTAAAACACTTGCTCCTATACTGTCCTAAATACTCCTTTGGAGCTGCTGTGAAATCCACCATCCCGAGAGAGAGACAAGGGGAGAAAAGAAAGTGCCTTCCCTTTCAGAATACATCAAACAGTAAAAAGTCACCAGTGGATGACAAGAGTGGTAGGGACATCTAAGGCTGAGGTAGCAGCAGCAGGTTCCGGGGAGGTGGGGGGGGGGGGGGGGGGAAGGAAAGTCTTAATAAAGGCTCTGTTGGCTCTCTTGCCCCTGGGGTCTTCTGCTGGGCCCCTGACTAGGTCTGCAAGTCACTAGTCCCTCCTGTGGGGGGCTGGTCACAAAGGTGTTTTGCTGCTTTTGGAAGTAGGCAGACCTGGGTTCTATCCCCCTAGCTTTGTGACACTAGTTACTTAACCTCCCTGATCCTAAGTTTACTCATTTGTGATTAAGGACAGGATTGTCCAGAGTGAGTGATGTAGGACACTGGGTGTCAGGACGCGCTCAGCCAAGCGCTCACAGCGTGGATCTTCCCTCTCCCCGCGCTGCTGCAGGAAGCGGCCACAGGGAGGAGAGGCCGCAGGAGACGAGCCCTCCACTCGGATTCCAAACGGCTCTCTGCGGTGCCTCTGCCGGCGAGGTCCAGGCGCGCGTTCCGGAGACAGCGCGCCCCCTAGAGGCCGGCCTCCCGAACAAGGGTTGCGTCCAAGGTAGGACTGATTAAAAAGCTTTGGGGGGCCCTAGGCCAATGCACAAGGTGGAAAGGAGCTAATGAACGAGAGCACAGCTGTTGATTTCGTTTTCTGGAGGCCTAGAGGGGATCCTGTCGGTCCTAGCTTGCATCCCCAGGCCGCCGAACTGACCACAGTTGGCTAAGCTGAAAAAGCTTCTTTATTCGAATGGGAAAGACTCAGTTTCAACTACCATCTGCTGAGCACTCACGAGGTTTCAGTCTCTGTGCTGGGTGCTTTCACTTACTTTATCCCACTTAAATTCA
This sequence comes from Leopardus geoffroyi, assembly GCF_018350155.1. Lineage (NCBI taxonomy): Eukaryota > Metazoa > Chordata > Mammalia > Carnivora > Felidae > Leopardus > Leopardus geoffroyi. Next base: position 21,624,546 of record NC_059326.1, on the reverse strand, counting down.
GCAACCCTTTGAGAGAGGGTTTGTTTTTCTGATATGGTAACTGAAGCACTCTAAAAGAAAGTATGTACCCATGGTGGAAACGTGGCTACCGCGGGATTCGTTTAGTGTGCTAGGGCTGCGGCAGCCAACTACCAAAACCACAATAGAAATGTATTGTCTCATAGTTCTGGAGGCTAGGAGTCTGAAACAAGGTGTTGGTCACCTCCTCAGGTCAGGATCTTCTTCAGACCTTTCTCTTTGGACTGTAGATGTCTCGTGTTTGTGTGGTATTCAGTCTGTATGCGTATCTGCTCCAAATGTCCCCTTTTTAGAAGGACACTAGTCATACCGGATTAGGATCCTAAGGGACTCTTGTTTTAACTTGATTACTTTTGTAAAGATTCTATCTCCAAGTAAGTCACTTTCTGAGACGCTAGGGGTTAACACTTCAACATAAGAATTAGGAGGACTCCGTTCAACCATAATGGGATTTAACCCACAACTGCTGATTCTAAGGCTGGTATTTGCCTATATAGCAGGGTTCTTATACTTGGGTGTACATTAGATTTACCTAGAAGGTCACCTGGGTGGCTCGGTCGGTTAAGCGTCGGACTTCGGCTCAGGTCATGATCTCACAGTTTGTGAGTTCGAGCCCTGCATTGGACTCTGTGCTGACAGCTCAGGGCCTGGAGCCTACTTCAGATTCTGCGTCCCGCACCCCCCACCCCCACCCCCACCCCTTCCCTGCTCACACTCTGTGTCTCTCTGTCTCTCAATAATAAATAAATGTTAAAAAAATTTTAAAAAAAGATTTACCTAGATAATTTTTTTTTAATTTGTAAGAGGTGTGTGTGTGTGTGTGTGTGTGTGTGTGTGTGTGTGTGTTTTAGAGAGAGAAAGCGAATGGGGGAGAGGGGCAGATGGAGAGAATATTTTTTATTTATTTATTTTGAGAGAGAGGGCGCAAGCATGGGTGTGCAGGTGGGGGAGGGGTAGAGAGAGGGAGAGAGAGAATCCCAAGCAGGGCTCCATCTCACAAACTGTGAGATCATGACCTGAGCTGAAATCAAGAGTCAGACACTTAACTGACTGAGCCACTCAGGTGCCCTGAGAGAGAGAGAGAGAGAGAGAGAATCTTTTTTAAAAATTTTTTATTTATTTTGAGAGAGAGAGAGGGAGTATGCACAAATGTAGGAGGAGCTGAGAGACAGAGAAGGAGAGAGAGAATCCCAAGCAGGCTCTGTGCTGTCAGCACAGAGGTCACCTCGGGGCTCAATCTCACAAGCCGTGAGATCATGACCTGAGCTGAAATCAAGAATTGGAGACTCAACCAACTGAGCCACCCAGGTGCCCTGTAGATTTAGGTTATTTTTAAGATCTCAATTTTTCCTTTACATGGTGAATTAATGGGTGCTTTTCTATATACACATCTACATTTATATCTCTATTAATATGATCATATCTAATGAAGAGGCTACTCCAGGACCATTAAGGAAAGTATATCATAAACAGGATTATGATTTATCCTAATTCATTGCTGTGTACCTGAGGCTACTCAATCCTCCAAATCGTTGGGCTTGTTCAGATTGGTTCATGATTCTATGAATCTCACTTAGCTTATTCTAATAGCTTAGTTAGATTTTCACAAGGGTCTGGAGTTAGGACCATTTTGTCCAAGCTACTTCTTTGATCACTGCTGTGTTTTCACCAATCTAGATCAAACAATACAGGTCACGATTTAGTGTGCCAATTCAGTTAGAAAGCTCAACTGATTAAGGTAGAGGAATCCAGAGACTGAAACCTCACTGAGTTAAGTGGAATCAGTTCAGTGGATAGGAAAAAGAAAGAGAAAAACAATTAGTTCCTATAAAACAGAAGAATATGAATTGCTGAGACTCTCTTAAACATGTAGAGATAGCAAGTGCCTTGGCAGGAAGTGGTAACCAAAACATTAAACCACACCTTGAGAAAATGAGCATTAATTTGGGATTACAGCAGGGATAAACAACAAAATACTGGTGGAAGAGAATAAGAAAATCTAATCTTCAGTGCCCAGGGATCAGAATGCAACGTTTTGACTTTGTTCTTCTGGTTTTGAAATGATGGAGCTGCGTTTCCATTTTAGAAACAATGTATTTTAAGTACCTCAAATACCCCATATTCTGTAGGCAAAAGTAAAGACAGTTAACAGAGCATAAATCTGTTTCATTTGACTACATGAGGGAGCTTCAAATTCTTCTTTAACGCCCTGGCTAGTGCATTATTCAGAAACAGTGGTGACACGGGGATCTGGGAGGCTTCGGAGGTACCCAAACTCAGAGAGTGGTTTGCCAAACAAGGAGCACGGAGTTGTCATGGTGTGAATTTGCAAAACTTGATACCTTTAGTGATATGGTATTCGCCTTGAATTCTAGTGCACAGTACATTTTGTTTTCATTGTAAGGAAAAGGATATGAGCAAAGATAAGGTAGTATGTTTTTCATATTTCTTCCCTTTTCTACCCTGTAAATAAAAGGGCAAAAGATATTACCGAGCAAATGTTTAGAAAAATTTGGCTTATTTTCATGCTTAGAAGTTTTGCTATAGGGATAGTCACTGCTACTGTTTACATGAGACATTCCTACTGGGGAAACTAAACTCTGAAGTATTTACTATGCTTAGATAAAACACATATTTTTCCTTGTGAGTACAGCATGTTCAGGTTTATACATACCATGTGTAATTCCCCAAGCACTTTTTCCAGCTCAAAAGCATGACATCAGATGCATTTGTGGAAGCTGATGTGAAAATTCTTTGCTCTTTAAAATACTTGCTAACTGAGCCTTATTAAAAGTATGCCTTGTTACTGAATTGGCTTTTATTGGTATTGACTCCAAAAATACTGATAAAATAGGAGGGAAAAATTATCTTTTCCCCATAGAATTTGAATGGAGAAATCCAAGACTAAGGGTGAGAAGTTTGTCATAATAATAGCAGAATCCTAGAAAGAAGAGTCAAAAATGAATGCAGCTGAAGAACCCAGAGACTTCTCTGGTTTGTGCCATCCTGAGGCTCTGATTCATGTAGTACCCTAACGCCATTCTGTACTTTTCCATCATTCAGAAAATATCTAAACAGTCCGTAGTATTAGGGAAAAAATTAGCCAATTGTGAACAGAGCCCAGAAGATGGCACAAAACATTTCTTTACCGTACTCATCACATCATTATTCAGTCTTGCCACCCGACTATGCTGCATGACAAGACCAGAAAACATCTTTCTCACTAAAGCAACTGAGAAATGCGTTAACGGGTGGAGCCCCTGCAAACTCTCTCAAAGGACAGCTCTGTGGTTGCTCTGCTTGGGAGGCCAGGTGTGAGATATCACCATTGACACAGCCTCCCCAATCCCAATGGTGATGATGGGATCTTACAGTGGTAGAGATAGTGGCAGCCCTTAATCACCAGAGGCAGAGTGGGTGCATCTATGGTGCAGGGTAATCAGGATGCCTTTGCCTGAACTTTGATGGTAGTGAATTTGCCATGCTCCTGGAGTGAAATAGATGAGCCACCTTCTGGAGTATGGCTTGGTCTATATAAGAGGAAAACACTCTAAGTCTAGTAGCCAAACACCTGCTTTTAGCCACCACTGTGGACAGTCATGGCCTCTTACCAGTTTCCAGACTTAGGTCAATTTACAGACCCAAAGCTCCTTGATTCAAGAAGAGGCAGGTTGCCCTGGAGGAAGGATCCTGCTTGCTCCCACATAAGCAAAACACATGGGGCCAGAATCAAGGGTTAGAAATGGGAGTGGCTCTTTTTATTATTTTACCTAATGAACTCACTTCCAGTTAATTTTTGCTTTTCATCCTGATAACCTTGGGTTCTGCTGGTTTGGAGGTCTTAGTCCTGGAAGAGGAAATCTTTCCACTGGGGAAAATAACTACAGTTCCATTAAATTGGAAAGTGAGATGTTCACCTCGTCTTTTTGGGCTGTTTCATGCCATTGAACCAACAGGCAGAAAAGAAGTTCCTCTAATGGCCACAGTGATTGATCTGAACCACCACGGAGAAACTAAATTGCTGCTACACAGTAGGGACAAGGAGAACTTTGTCTGAAACCCAGGGGATTTTCTGGGGTGTCTTTAGTATTTCTATGCCCAGTGTTATGATGGAAACCATAGAAACAAACAAACAACAAATGCAAGACAGTTGACTACTCAGTCCTTTTTCGAATTTGGGCTATTCTACCACTTAAAGAATTCCCACCAGCTGAGGTTCTGACTGAGGGTGAGAGAAATACAAAATGAGTTATAAAGGAAAGAAGTCATAGATATCAATTATGGCCTCATGGCCAATTAAAGAAACGAGGAGTGTATTGCTTTGCACATTTTCTCTTTTCTTGGTATATGTAGGTTTTTATTTGCATATATCAACCATTTTCTTCATCTTTCTTCTTCTCATTTTTATTTTTAAATATAAGTTGTTGGAGAATAACTTTATAGCTTAGTCTTTAGGGTAACAGAATAGCAAATTGAATTGTGACAAGATTTGGGGGTTAATTAACATAATCAGTGATGGACATAGTGACTGTTTGGACCTTGCCTTTCTTCATTTTGAGGAAAGGGTGAGAACTTCTTCACTTGGAAGGACACCTGTATCTTATTAGTTAGAAATATAAAGTCGCTTTGCTATTTTATAGAAGTTGCAATGTTTAGAGAAAGGTGTATATGGAAGCTGTATAGCCAAAGGGGTAGGCTGTGTCAATTATTAACTTATTGCTTCTCAGCTCCAAATCCATACTTCATTGCCTGCTCTGTGATAATGGAGGTGGACCCTATAAATATTTCTCCCTTGCCTACTGAGATGATGCTAAGTGTTGTTGGTAAAAGGTACTGGAGGAACACTGGAGGAAACGGGGTTTTGCTTCCTGGTTCTAATGTGCTTCTCATAAAACTAGGCTTCTGCCGTGAGGGTAGCTTGTCAGGCTGGGTTCCTACAGTAAGCAGGGGCCAGCAGCCCCTGGTGGTCAGTTGGCACATGGCACATCCCTGTGGGCAGCTTCCCCTGGCCCACCTTGGGCAGCTTCACAGCAGAATGGTGCCAGCATGGCACTTCCCTGTGAACAGCTTTCCTTAGCACCCCAGACAGCAAATTTAGGCAAGTTGAAAGCCATGACACCTTTCTGTGCATGGCTTCCTCTGGCACCCCAAATAGCCCATATTCAGCAAGTCCCCCTATCACAGCACCCTAGCATCCATAAGCCAAGGAATGCCAAGGATTGTCAGGAACCACCACCAGCTGGAAGAGACAAGGAAGGAGTCTTCCATAGAGCCTTTGAAAAGAGAATGGCCTTGCTGACACCTTGATCTTGAACTTCCAGCCTCTAGAACCGAGAGACTTCCCGAATCCCAATCTCTTCCCAGGTGTTCTCTTCCCTAGTCGGCACATTACCTGGAATCAGGGGTAGTGACAGAATGCATTACAGTGCATCACCTCTAGAAGGGGATAATGAGACACAGTGCATTATAGTACATAACCTCTAGTAAGGGGTAGCATGACAAAGATTTTTAAATGTTTGCTTAATGTGCTCAAAGAGAAAAATTAAAGCATAGTAGCTATTAATAATAAATGATAAAAAATTATTAAATCCTTAGTTTTTAGTATGTGACATTACCGCATCTGTTAGTTGGCAGGAAAGCACCCTCAGGTTCCAATGTGTCCATTCCCTGACTGCCAACAGACTGCTGATATGTGCGAAGGGCTCCAAGTATCCATTGGGTTACCCATATAAGGCATTTATAAAGTATTCTTGTCACATTAGAACTTGACTGGATCCAACCTACTTTTCCTCTGTTGTCACTAATACTCCTCTTATCTCGTTTGTCCTGTGCCTGTGTTAAAAAAAGGACATACATTGCTACTAATAACCAAGATGCTAAATGGTGATTACAACTAATAATGCAAAGATTTTTTGAAAATATATAAGATTGTCTTTTTATGTACAGGAATGTGTGGAATTGATATGAGAACTGGAATCTTATATCAATTTGGAATTGGAATGAGGATTGATGAGAAATTCATCTGTACCCACTTAAATGATATTGCACAACAAATACAGATACCCACAGATCCCATTTTCATTTCCCCATGATTTTTATCTAAGATAATATCCTATGTAGATTAGTTATTTCCATACTTTGTTTTGTTGTAATCTACTTAGTAGGTCCTGTGAAATGTTATTTTGCCTAAGTGACTTGAGACCGGAGTTGATCTTTTGGCCAGAAGCCCTTGGCACTAAGGGGTTAGTGCTAATTTTCCTTGGGGGTGTTCTACTGGGCATTACTTGATGTTGTCACATAACTTTTAAGATATGTTCTGGAAATTTTGTTGATTAGTCTATATTCTATTGCATAGTGTGGAACACGTATAAAGCTTAGTTAACCTCTATATACTATGATAGCTTATTGCTGACTAGTTATAGTGTATTTAGGATTGCCTATAATAATTTAAGCTGCTTATTGATGTAATGGTAGCAACATGTAATATTGTACATTACATTTACTGAGATGTTGCCTTTTTTATTTTAAAAGACTTATACAGGGGCGCCTGGGTGGCGCAGTCGGTTAAGCGTCCGACTTCAGCCAGGTCACGATCTCGCGGTCTGTGAGTTCGAGCCCCGCGTCAGGCTCTGGGCTGATGGCTCAGAGTCTGGAGCCTGTTTCCGATTCTGTGTCTCCCTCTCTCTCTGCCCCTCCCCCGTTCATGCTCTGTCTCTCTCTGTCCCAGAATAAATAAAAACGTTGAAAAAAAAATTTTTTAAAGACTTATACAAATAGAATTCAAGTGTGCCTTTTACTTCAGTGAGGGTTAATTTGCAAAAATTTTTAATGACATCCCACTGATTTCAGATTTCACTTGAAACTGACTTCAGGAAATTGTCCTGTATATTCCAAAAGAGAGAAAGAAAATTATGGGAGAAAAGCAGGCAGAAATTGAACGAGAATAAATGAGTATCAAAAATAGTGAATGAGAGATGCTTAACTGACTGAGCCACCCAGGCGCCCCTCTCACTTAATTCTTTTAAATTTTTTTTTTTTCAACGTTTATTTATTTTTGGGACAGAGAGAGACAGAGCATGAACGGGGGAGGGGCAGAGAGAGAGGGAGACACAGAATCGGAAACAGGCTCCAGGCTCTGAGCCATCAGCCCAGAGCCTGACGCGGGGCTCAAACTCACAGACCGAGAGATCGTGACCTGGCTGAAGTCGGACGCTTAACAGACTGCGCCACCCAGGCGCCCCGATCTCTCACTTAATTCTTATACAGCTTCTTTGAGTCAGGCATTATCATCCTCCATTTTACGGATGAGAAAACCAAGGCTCCTCCAAACATTCCCTTTCTTTTTAATGGAACCTGGCAACTTCTGAGGACCTTAAAGCCCTGTTGGGTGGAGGCTGAATTCCTTCTCACACTGAAATTCCTCAGGGTCAGGAAGTGAGGACGGTGCCCCGCTCTCTCTCCATTTTAGCTTCCAGAACATTACCCTTCATCCCTATGCCCAAGATCCTAAAAACAGTTTATCTGGAGTCAGTTTTTGAATGAAAGTCCATCAGATGCTAAAGCACACGCTCTTTCCACACACTCCACCTGGGAAGATGAGCCAGCAGTGGGGCCATCTGTGCTCTTACCTCCCAGGCAAACCAGTGGGGCAAGTCCTAGAGTTAGCTCTCCAGGTTTCAGTTTCCCCACCTGTAAAATCAAAGTACACCAGCTGTGTGTGTGTAAACGGGGAAATGAATGTGAGTGGATCAGTTGTTAAGGAAGGTCAGTGTATGTACTGGTTAAGGACCTGGGCTCAACAACTGGAAAGGTCAGAGTTCAAAGCCTGGCTATGACAATTCTTAGAAGTGTGAACTTGGAAAAGTTGCTCAACCTCCCCATACTTGACTTTCCTGAACTTCCTCTTTCTTTTGACCCAACATTTTACTATGAAAATCTTCAAACATGTAGGCAAGTTGAAATAATTATACAGTGAGTACCCATATACCTACCATCTAGATTCTACAACCAACATTTTACTGTTATCTGCTTTACCCTAATCTATCCATTCCTTTATCAATGTGTTACAAACTGAATGTTTGTGTCTCCCCCAAGATTCACACATTGACCTAACTCCCAGTGTAGCTGTATTTGGAGATGGGGCCTCTAAGGAAGTAATTAAGATAAACTGAGGCCATAAGGGTGGGGCCGTAATCCTGATAGGATTCCAGTGTCTTTCCGTAAGAGGTCATGTGAGTACATGGTGAGATCGCAGCTGCCTACAGGCCAAGAAAAGAGGCCTCAGAAAGATGCCTACCTTGTCAGCACCTTGATCTTGGACTTCCAGCCTCTAGAACTGTGAGAAATAAATTTTCTGTTGTTTAAGCCTCCCAGTCTGTGGTCTCTTGTACACAAGGGTCTTGGTAGCCCTAGCAGACTAATATACTGAATATTGATCCAACTTACCATTTTGTGCATTTCAAGATAGGTTTGCAGATAGTAGTACATTTCACCCGTAAACATGTCAGCATGCATATCATTAACTGGAGTTCAATATTTATTTACATATTTCTTTAATCTTATTAAAAATAAATATATGACTATTAAAAACATATATGTTGTATGGACATATATGTGCTGGGTACCCCTTTTTGACAATCTTAAATTAAGAATTTACAGAGTGAAGAGCTTGTATACAATAGTTTTTTGTTTTTTTTTTAAACTTCAGTTTGGGGCTCCTGGGTGACTCAGTTGGTTGAAACTCTGACTCAGATCATGATCTCATTGTTCATGGGATTGAACCCCGTGTCAGGCCTTTGCTGGCAGTGTAGAGCCTGGTTGGGATTCTTTCTCTCTCTGCTCCTGCCCTGCTCATGCTCTCTCTCTCTCTCTCTCTCTCTCTCTCTCAAAATAAATAAATACACATTAAAAAAACAAACAAGCAAAAAACTTCAATTTGAAGGAAAAGCTCTTGTTAGAACTACACTTGTTGGTTTCAACACTTTTTGGACATCATCAATTGCTGAAGTATGATTCTATGGAAAGGGAATTGAAATGGGGTTCAGAGACTGGATTATCATGCTGGCTTGGTCCGATCTTTGCAAGTCCATCAACTAGAAAATTCTTATACTGAGGATGTCCTCCACCTTTTCAGCTTATTCAACTCATTTATTCTTTCATTCAGTTATTTAATTCATTGAATAAGTGGTATTAAAGTCCGTGGGCCCCTCATTTGCATAGGCCCTTCTAAATCCTGGCAAAGACTCTGTCACATATTCACGTGGTCGTGTGTTTTCATAAGATTTACAAAAATAAGAACTTTCACTTTAACTGGTTAATGGCTATGTTTTTGCCACTCCAGCTCCCCCTCTGTCACCCTGTGCTGGGTGGTGTTGGAGTGGCCATAAGCACTTGGGGGGCTAAGGAGAAGTTGAGTTGGGGGATCCATTTCGGGAGTGTTTCTTGGCAGGTATCAATGTGGTTCACAGTCATTTCACATACAGTGAAGTTACTGTCAACTGTCCAGATGCAGGCGTGGCTCCAGGCTTTCTCCAGCCATATACTGTGCCAACTTATCTGACACTGTGACATGAAGAGGCAAGAGGTCATATTGCTTCATGAGCGTGTTCACAGTGCCCACCATCAGCAGTATAGGGGTACTAAAGGAGAAGCAAGGCTTGCTTTCAAGATGAAAACTGGGGGTGGAAAATTTGGTTCTGTTGGCTTGAAAGATCTCTCCTGGGAGGAACATCCCCGATCATGTCCTGAAATCTTACAGTGCGCATATGAAAACACTTGATAGAGTTTCTCCCAAATTACATAGCAATCCTAAACATTTGTGAGGCATTAGAAATCATGAGCTGGGAAGCTGAAGGAAACTTTTCTAATTTATTGATAATAAAAAACAAATTTCAATCAGTTATGCTAGAGAAAAGACTGCAATCTTTCTCTTTCCTCTATAAAAATGACAATTCAAACATTGTCATCCTATAAACAGGTGATTATGTAGCCAAAAAAATGTAAAGAAAAAATTTTATACAGGTTATTTAATCATTAACTAATAAAAAATTGTTATTTTTCCAAAATTTATAATGTAGAGGTGATTTATTTAGCCATTGACTAATAAAAATATCATGTTATTTTTCTCAATTTTGAAATATTTGCAGTATTTGGAAGCTTTCTAAAAATTTTGGTAATTTTTTCTCATTCCTAATATTCACTTTCACAGCTCAAGTTGTAGTTATTTGTAGTTCTGTATTATTTTTCTTAATGAGAGTGCCCCGGATTGAATAAGCTTTAGGCTTCAGAAAGCTGAATCTTTCTGTGTGTCACCCTAAGAGTGACAGTGACCTGATTGGGCCACAGTTGTCAAAGAAAATGCAGAAAGAATTGTGAAATTTGATAGTCCCACTGACATCAATATTACTCATGGGTATTTCACTTTTGTTCCAAGATGCCTCCTTAAAACCAGGCGGTGAAAGTATTCGAGTGCTAGCTTCTGTTTGCTGAGCGGCTGGCCTGGCCCCTTCTGACTCTAACATGTCTTTGTTACTGTTGCTGCTGTTCTGATGCAGCCATCACTGTGTTCCAGACTCTGTTAAGCACATTACACACAAAACCTCAATCATTCTTCACAGCAACCCAGGTAAGCATTGATTAAATTTCACAAATTAATTCATTCAAAAGCATTTACTGAGCGCCCATAAAAGCAAGGCGTAGTGCTAGCCACTGGGAATAGAGTGTTGGACAAACAGACAGGGTCCCAGCTTTCCCGGAGCTGAAACGTTAGCCAGGGAGACAGACATTAAGAACTAGGTGATGATATGTGGAGGGGACAAAGACATTCATCTTGGTCTGAGGAGTTAGAGAAGGCACCCCTGAGAGGGTGAAAAGCAGAGACCCTGTCCACGTAGAAGTCAGCTAGGCAAAGAGGGACAACAACCATCGAGGCAGGGTGACCAGCATGTGTGGAGGCCCAGATTTTACAGGTAAGGATGCACAGGGTCATTTAGTCATTCATTTGTTCAACCAATATTTATTGAGCACCTGTGATGTGCCAGGCATGGATCTCAGTCCTGGGAAACTGGTGAATCAAGGTAAATATAAGGCCTTCATGGCACTTATATTTATTTCAAAGGAAAAATAAAAACAATACACAAATTAAGTCTGTGAATAAGTATCTCATAGTTGTAAGTGCTACGGAGGAATAAAATAAGATAGATAATGTGTTTTGGGGTCTGCTTTTGATTAGTGTTCAGAGAGGGCAGCTTAAAGGAATGGCATTTACTAGTGAGCTGTAACCTGAATGACAAAAAGGAGCTTTCGTACCAATACCTGAGGGAAAAGCAACCCAGGCAGAGGAAATAGCAAGTGCAAAGGCCCTGAGGTGGGACCAACTGCGCAAGTTGGACGATTAGGAAGAAGGCTGGTATGACTGGAATAGAGTCGGAGAGGGAAGCAGGGGCCAGCTCCTGAAGAACAGAGTTTCCTACCCGGGGCTTCTGGTGTGGTGGACTTACTGTTCCACCCAATCCTGGGGGCAACCAGATATAAGCACAGCCTTATCTATTCCCTCAGGGTTAGGAGTTAAGAAGTGGTTCTGGGTACTGCAGGAGGCCTTTGGAATGCTATATGCTGGGAGTAAAGGGTTCTGACTTTCGAAGGCCAGTCCGGCTGCTCTGTAGAGAATAGATGGTACGGCAAATGGTGGTGGCCCAGCGACCATTCAGGAACCTGCTGCTGAAGAAGAAGCTGGAGAGGCTGATAGAAGTGGAGATACAGAGACATGAACAATTTGGGACATTTTGGAGGTAAAGTGCACAAGTGATCTGTCCAAGCCCGCAGGGTTTGTGACAGTTGAGTTGCATGCAGATGGAGTCTCTGAGATGATTACTTAGGTGGAGCAGAGACAGTGTTCATCACAGTTAAGGGCCAAGGCATGAACCTGACTCTGATGCTGGCCAGGTATGACCTGAAAGAGATGCTTCGCTGTACCGTGCCTCTGTTTCTTCATCTGTAAATTGGCACGATAATCACAGCTACCTCAGAGGGTTATAGTGAGAACACACAGCACCCAGAACAGTTCCTGGCATACAGTCAATCAATGTTAGTTATTTTTTAGATAAATAATGTACAGGGGCGCCTGGGTGGCTCAGTCAGTTAAGCGTCCGACTCTTGGTTGCGGCTCAGGTCGTGATCTCACGGTTTGTGAGTTCGAGCCCCATATCGGGCTCTGCACTTGCAGTGTTGAGGCTGCTTGGGATTCTCTCTCTCTCTCCCTCTCTCTCTGCCCCTCCCCTGCTTGTGCTTGTTCTCTCTCTCAAAAAAGATAAACTTAAATAATTAAAATAAATAATGTAAATAACATAAAATTTCCCATTTTAAGTACATAGTTCGGTGGCATTAATATCTTCACACTATGTACAAACATCACACTATCCACTTGCAGGACTATTTCATCTTTCCAAACCAACATTCTGTACCCATTAAATGACGATTCCTCATTGCTTCCTCCTTGTCCCCAGTGTTCTGTTTCCTGCTCTCTGTCCCTATGAATTTGCCTATTCTGGGCACCTCAGAGAAGCAGAATCATACACTATTTATCCTTTTGAGTCTGGTTTATTTCACTTACCACAATGCCTTCAAGGTTCATTCATGTGTCAGAATTTCATTACATTTGAAGGCTGACTGATATTCCACGGTATGTACATTTTGTTTAGCCATTCATCTGGTGATGGGCACTTAGATCATGTCTACCGTTTGGCTCTTGTGAGTAATGCTGCTATGAACAGTGAATATGTAAGTATATGACTTCCTGCTTTTAACTCTTCTGAGGATACACCTAGAAGTAAAATTTCTGGGTTGTATTGTATTTCCATGCAATTTAACTTTTGGAGGAACTGCCGAACTGTTTTCCAAGTGGCTGTACCATTTTACGTTCCTACAAACAGTGCACAGGGGTTCCTATTTCTCCACATCCTGGCCAACACGGACTATTTTCCAATTTTTTGGTGATAGCCATCCTAATGAATGTGAACTAGAAAAATCATTTTTTTAAGGAAAAAACTGAAATTTTCCCAACAGATGCTTGCAACCCGGCTGTTGGCAGATGCCTTTTGTCCTCCATTGGCTACTTCTACAGGTAAGAGCCAACATTTTAAAGTTAGGAGATTTCTCTCTCTCCCTCTCTGTCTCTCTGTGTCTCTCTGTCTCTGTCTCTGTCTCTCTCTCTCTCTCTCTCTCACACACACACACACACACACACACACACACGGCTTCTCCCCAGACATCCCACAGATCCAGGCCAGGACATACGTGGGCATAGTTGTTACATTTCTGCATACATGTTCTATGAACCTTTTTACTGGAATAACCCACTTTGCCTTGCTTGAGGCATACCTTTTATTTCCCTGCTGGCTTTTTTTCTTCCATGGTGGCCATCCCTTCTTCTGCCTGGTCACATCCTCCTGTTCATCAAGGCCCCTGTTCTCTCCTCTCTCGACGTCTCTCCTTTCTCTTCAGCTCAGTCTGGATCAAGAAAAGAGGAAGTTGGCAGTGCTGTTTGTTAGGGGGAGCACCAATGTCCTGAGGGGTCCCTGAGGGTAGCTGCAATGTGGTAGAGCTGAGCAATTAGAGATTCTGAGTCAGTCTCTGATGATTACCCCAAAAGGCTAGGCAGTAGCATTGTGAAAAGTCTCTAAGCCCCCACTCTAGGACCACGCTGATTGAGATCATTCACGAATCTCTCCAGGTATTCTTCCCCTTTTATTTTCTATTCATTCATCCTTTCATCTAGTACACATTTCCTGAGCACCTGCCATGTGCCAGGCATAGGCTGTGGGGATACAAACGTGGTTCCTTCTCTTCCCCAGGACTGATGGGGGAGCTTCTGAGACACTGAGAATAGTTGGGTCACTATTTTCCATTACAGAAACCACCAAGAAAAGAGGGAAACCGACAGCTAGTATTGCTTGGATTTATTGTAGGGCAGTGACAGTGGACACTCAAACTTGAGTGTGCTCAGAATCACCTGGAGGGCTTGTTGGGACACAGGTGGCTGGAACCCATCCTAGAGTTTCTAATTCAGTAGGTTTGGTGTGCGATCTGAGAATGTGAATTTTCAACAAGTCGTTAGGGGATGCTGATGCTGCTGGTTCCGGACACACCTTGAGAAACTGTTCTTTTTTTTTTTTTTTTTTTAATGTTTATTATTTAGAGAGAGACAGAGAGAGACAGCACCAATGGGGGAAGGGCGGGGAGGGAGGGAGACACAGAATCCAAAGTAGGTTCCAGGCTCTGAGCTGTCAGCACAGAACCCAACACAGGGCTCAAACTCAGGGACCATGAGATCATGACCTGAGACGAAGTCAGATGCTTAACCGACTGAGCCACCCAGGCGCCCCGAGAAACACTGTTCTATGAAAACTATGCCAGAGTTGTTGTAAGAAAACTCCCTCCCCTTCGGCTGTATCTCCTTAGCTAAACATCCCAATTCATACAACAGCCATTGCTGTTAAATGTTACTGGAAGATTGCTGAAATGCCTGGCTGTCTTGATAGCAATCCCAAATTATTACTGGGGCTAGAAATGAGCTATCCCTTTGGCTGGGCCCACATGTGGGGAAAGGAATTTTACCTCAGAATAACGGACCAGTAACTTTCTCAGTTGTTAGCTCTGCATGCCATGGGTCCTTGGAAAAGCCCTTTTAAGTCTAGTTGGAATCAGCTTTGAGTCTTTCCCTGAAGGTGAAGCTACTGAGGCTGCTGTTGCCAAGACCACTCACTGGAAATGGCGGCTCCCCCAAGACAACCACTCATCTCTGCAGAGACACATCTGGAGCTCTAATCACTGGCGTTATCAGGAGGTCACTGTCTTGTCTTCTCTTTTTCCGGGCATCTAGGCAGCTCTTAGTTTGTCGGTTCAAGAACTGAATTCTACCATGTCCGCTTATTTAAAATTTGTCCTAATCAAGAAACAAGTATTATTTTATGTATCCTCACCATCTACAGTAAAAAAGGGAGTGGAGTAGGAGAAACTCCTAACTGCCCTTTGATGGTGTAGATTAGTATTTACAGGTGCATATGACTCCACCTGTGGTTCTTTTTCCTTTCACTTTGGATCTGTCCTGATTTGAGGGAAATCAATGCTTTCTTTCCTGGTGGTAAAATTCTAAACGATGTTTTACCTAAAGCAGTGGTTCTCAGCCTTGGTTACACATTGAAATCATCTATGTAACTTTATAAAGTACTGATCCCAATGGCCAAAGCTAGAACAATTTGGGCAACAAAATCAAATAGTATTGGATTATAACTCAAAATATAAATAAATATCCGTGGGCCTGTACTGACATACATAAAGACCTGAATAAAGAAATAGGGGCGCCTGGGTGGCTCAGTCGGTTGAGCGTCTGACTCTTGATTTCGGCTCAGGTCATGATCTCACAATTTGTGAGAATGAGCTCCCATCAGGCTCTGTGCTGACAGTGCAGAGCCTGCTTGGAATTCTCTCTCTCTCTCTCTCTGTCTCTCCCCCACTCACACACACCTTCTCTCTCTCAAAATAAAAAATAAACATTAAAAAAAAGAAATTGGGAAAATAGACAAATCTCCTGTGCAGAAGAACTCTAAACAAATTATGTAGAGACTCTGTCCTCTAGGAGGCAGAGCATAACTCTTTAAATTGCATCTGTCCCCTCCTACAACCAAAAAAGAAGCACAACACCTGGGGGGCCTTTTTGGAGTTTGGAAACAACATATTTTTCATTTGAGTGTGCTATTCCAGCCCATTCACCAAGTGACCTAAAAAGCTGCTAGTTTGGAGTGGGGCCCAGAACAACAGAAGGCTCTGCAACAAGTCTAGACTGAGCCCCACTAGCAGTTCGGCTGCTCGGCCCGTATGATCCAGGAGATCCCATGGCGCTTAAGTTGTCAATGGCAGATAAGGATGCTTTTGGAGCCTTTGGCAGGTCCCAACAGGTGAAGCGCAGCCCAAGTCCTTAGGATTTTGGATCAAAACTCTGCCATTTTCTGCAAATAACTACTGTCCTTTTGGGAAACAGCTCTCAGCCTGCAACTGGGCTTTAGTAGAGACTTAATGCTTAACTATGGGCCACCAAGTTTACATGAGACCTGAGCTTCCCATTATGAAGTGGGTGTTATATGACCCACCAAGCCATAAAACTGGGCATGCACAGCACCACTCCATCATCAAATGGAAGTGGTATACTTGTAATTGTGCACAAGTAAGTTACATGAAAAAGAGGACCAAAGGTACTTGGTCTTCACCCCTGCTGGACTATCTTCTCTCCCCCAGCCTGCACCTCCCCAGCCTTGCCTACAATCAGTAACAGAGTAAAAGAAGATTTGGGCCTGGTTTACAAGTGGTTCTGCAGAGATATAAAGGCACCACACCCCCTGAAAGTGGACAGCTGTAGAACTAAGGCCCCTTCCTGGGACATCCTTGGAGGCAGTGGTGAAGGGAACCCCTCCCAGTGGGCGGAACTTCAGGCAGTGCACCTGGTTGTCAGTTTGTTTGGAAGAAGAATGGCCAGATGTGTGATTATATACTGCTTCATGGACTATGGCCAATGGTTTGGCTAGATGGTCGGGGACTTGGAAGAAACATGATTGGAAACTTGGTGACAAGGAAACTTGGGGAAGTGTATGTAGAAAGCCCTCACTGAATAGGAAAAAAATGTGAATATATTTGTGTCCCATATGAATATTAACCAGAGGGTGAGCATAGCAGAGGCGAATTTTGATAATCAAGTGGAAAAGATGACTCATTCTGTCTTTCCCCAAAGAGAGGCTCTGTCATATCACCTAGAGGGCTCATGAACAAAGTGGCTATGGTGGTAGGGATGGAAGTTATGCATGGGCTCAGCAACATGGGCTTCCACTCACCAAGGCTGACCTGGCTTTGGTCACCACTGACGGCCCAATCTGTCAGCAGCAGAAACCAATACTGAGCCTCCAACAGGAAATGACTTTCCAGAGTGATTAGCCAGTTACCTGGTGGTAGCCTGATTATATTGGACTGCTTCCATCATGGAAGGAGCAGTGTTTTGTTTTTACTGGACTAGGTTCTTACTCTGGATATGAGTTTGCTTTCTTTGCCTGCAATGTTTCTGCTGAAATTAATATCCATGGACTTACAGAAAGCCTCATCCACCATCATGGTATTCCACACAGCATTGCTTCTCATCATGGAACTCAACAGCAAATTAAGTAAAGCAGCGGGTCCCTGCTCAGGGATTCACTGGTCTTACCATGTTCCCCTTCTCACCGCACCCCACCCTCACCCCCCATGAAGTAGCTGGCTTGATAGAATGGTGGAATGGCCTTTTGAAGACTCGGTTACAGCACCAGCTAGTTGGACATACCTTGCAGGGCTGGGGCAAGGCTCCCCAGAAAGCTGTACATGCTGCGAATCAGCATCCAATATGTGATGCTGTTTGTCCCCTAGCCAGCGTTCATGAATCCAGGAATCAAGGGGTGGGAATGCAAGTGGCACCACTTATATTACCCCTAGTGACCCACTAACAAAGCTTTTTGCTTCCTATTCCCACAAACTATGCTTTGCTGGTCTAGAGGCTTTAGTTCTAAAGGGAAGAATGCTTCCACCAAAAGACACAACAATGAGTCCACTGAACTGAAAGTTGAGACGGCTGCTCAGCCACTTGGGCTCCTCATGCCTTTGAATCAACAAGCAAAGAAGGGAGCTATGGTGCTGGCTGGGGTGACAGATCTTCACTACCAAGGGGAACCTTGACTGCTACTCCATATGGAGTGTAAGAAAGAGTATGTCTGGAGTATAGGAGATCCCTTTCGGTGTCTCTTAGTACTACCATGCCCAATGGTTAAGGTAAAGGGAAATCTACAA
This sequence comes from Leopardus geoffroyi, assembly GCF_018350155.1. Classification (NCBI taxonomy): domain Eukaryota; kingdom Metazoa; phylum Chordata; class Mammalia; order Carnivora; family Felidae; genus Leopardus; species Leopardus geoffroyi. The sequence continues at coordinate 21,606,669 of NC_059326.1, read as the reverse complement.
CCCAATCCAGGCTGGACAATTAATGGCCCAGATCCTTCAAGAATGAAGGTTTGGGTCGCTCCATCAGGTAAAGAACCATGGCCAACTGAGGGGCTTGCTGAGGGTAAAGGGAATACAGAATGGGTAGTAGAAGAAAGTAGTTATAAATACCAGCTACAACCATATGACCAGCTAGAGAAACAAGGAGTATAGTTTTCATGAATATTTAAGCTATAGGATACCAAGGAGAAGAGTAAACATTACTCAAGGACTTTATCTCTTCTTCTGGATAAGGAGTTGGTGTGTTTTCAGCTGTATGCAAGATAGTTGTATTGTGTTTGGTGGAATTATGACTTTGCTATTGTCTTTATTTGGAGATTAAGTATGGTTTAAGGAGATGCATATGGGTGCCATGCCTACAAAGTGTGGACTTGTGATGATTAATTTTATGTGTCAATTTGCTAGAATATGGGGTACCCAGATATTTGGTTAAAATTTATTCTGGATGTTTCTATGAAGGTATTTTTGGGTAAGATTAACATTTAAATTGGTAGACGGAGTAAAGCAGATTATCCTCCTTAAGGTAGGAGGGATTCATCCAATCAGTAGAATGTCGACCTTCCTCCAAGTAAGAGAGAACTCTTCATATATGACAACCTTTGAACAAGGAAAAAGGCTTTTTTCTTGCCTTCAGACTGAAACTGAAACATTGTTTCAGGCCTTCAGACTCAGATCAGAACTATTTACTATCAGGCCTCCTCTGTCTCCCGGTGGCCAAACTCACCTTGTAGATCCTGGGACTTGCCAAACTCCATAATTGCCAATTTCTCATAATCTCTCCCTCTCTCTCTGTATGTGTATATCTTTATATTCTATTTATCATCTATCTATCTATCTATCTATCTAATCATCTCCTATTGGTTCTGTTTCTCTGAAGAACCCTCACTAGTACAGGGAGAATGGACACATCTCCCAAATCTATTCTCTGCAAATCTATTCTGCCCACAAGTAGGTGGAACATAACTCCCCACTCTAAGTGTGGGCTGTACAGAATGACTTCCTTCCAAAGAGTACAGTATGGAAAGGGGGGAAAAGAGTAACTTTACAGTAGAGAAACCTGACAAAACACTACCTTAGTCAGGTGACCAAGGTCAACATCAACAGTGACAAGTGATGTTGATAGTATGTAACCTTGATACGGTGTGATGAAAATGGCACTTTACCTCTGTGGTCTTACTCCCCCAGACCTGTAACTCCATGGATCCAGCCTCAAGAGCAGGAGCATGGAGAAGTGGTGACTTGGGCTCTAATGCTCTCTTTTGGCACTGGGAAGGACTGTCCCTTTGCATGTATCAGCCCCAGGTTTTTTGGTGAGAAGTATGGTCTCCAAAGGGATGGAGTGATCATCTGGAGAAGGAAAGATAGACTTTTTCATACTATGAATTGGTGGAAAAGGTTATACTAGTTTTACTTATATTTTCTCTTTCCATAATTAGTATGTAACATTTTTGCCCTTTTTTTGGGTAACAACTTTATTGAGATCTAATTCATATGCCATATATCTTGTTCATTTAAAGTATACAATTCAATCGTTTTTAGTTTATTTACAGAGTTGTGCAACCATCAGTACAATTAATTTTAGAATATTTGCATCCCACCAGAAAGAAACATTCCCTTTATCATTCCCTGCCTCATTTCCTCCCTAGGCCCAGGCAACCACTAATCTACCTGTTTCTGCAGATTTGCCTACTCTGGACATTTCACATAAATGGAGTCATACAACACGTAGTCTTTGGTGACTGATCGGCCTCTTTCACTTAGTGTTAATGTTTTCAAGGTTCATCCATGTTATAGCACGTGTCAGTACTTCCTTTCCTTTGTTGCCCAGTGATATTCCCTCATATGGATATACCACATTTACTTATTCATTCATCAGCTTATGGACAACCAAGGACTGAATGCTTGTGTTCCCGCCAAATTCATATGTGGAAGACTAATCTACAATGTAATGGTGTTTGGAGGTGGGGTCTTTGGGAGATAATTAGGTCATGAGGGTGGAGCTCTTGATAGGATTAGTGCCCTTATAAAAAGAGGCATACAAGAGCTTACTCCCTCTCTCTCAACCCCCAGGAGGATATAATGAGAAGATGACCATTTGCAAACCAAGTAGAGGATTCTCATCAGAATCCAACCACGATCTTAGATTTGCAAGCCTCCAGAACTGTGAGAAATAAGTTTCTGTTGTTTAAACCACTCAATCTATGATAATTTGTTGTAGCAGCCCAAACTGACTAAGATATAGACCTTTGGGTTATTTCCACTTTTTGGACGATTATGAATAATGTGGTGATGGACATTCATGTATAAGTTTTTGTGTGCACATATTTTTCAATTTCTCTTGGGCATATACCTAGGAGTGGATTTGCTGGGTCATTGTTAATTCTATGTTAACCTTTTAAGGAAGAGCCATACTTTTCCAAAGCAGCGCACCATTTTACATTCCCACCAGCAGTGTATGAGGGTTCTGCTTTCTCCATACCTTTGCCAACACTTATTATCTTTGCGTTTGATTATAACCATCCTTGTGGGTGTGAAGTAGTATCTCATTGTTGTTTTGATTTGCATCTTTCTGGTGGCTGATCATATGAATTAATTGAGAGTGTTCTTGAAAACGATGGAGAGGGGCGCCTGGGTGGCGCAGTCGGTTGAGCGTCCGACTTCAGCCAGGTCACGATCTCGCTGTCCGTGAGTTCGAGCCCCGCGTCAGGCTCTGGGCTGATGGCTCAGAGCCTGGAGCCTGCTTCCGATTCTGTATCTCCCTCTCTCTCTGACCCTCCCCCGTTCATGCTCTGTCTTTCTCTGTCTCAAAAATAAATAAAAACGTTAAAAAAAAATAAAAAAAAAAAAAGAAAACGATGGAGAATAAATCTTTCTTTCAGTGAATTAATGAAGCACGTTGCAGGCCCTGTTACCATTCCCATCATTTCCCAGAATTAAGGCGCTGACTTAGACCATCAATATCTCCAGATGGACCTTGGCCACAGCCTCCCATTGGCCTCCCTGCCCTCTACTCTTACCCTACTCCAAATCATCATTCACACTGCTGCTAGAATTACTCAATTTCCCTTGTGTAAAATCCTCCTTTGGCTCCTCAGCCACGGGATAAAGGATAATCTCCCTAGCTTCGAATATAAGACCCTTCACTGCTGGATTCAGCTGCCCTTCTGGCATTCCCCTGTTGCTGCTTGCGTTCCCAGACCAGGCTTGGTGCCTGTGCACATTGTCTCCTCTGCTTAGAATGTTTATCTCTCAAAGCCTAGTTCTATTCCTTTTCCCACTGCAAGAAAGAAAAAGGTAACTGCCTCCTACTGTGTCCCCATTACACTTTTCTTGCACCATCACACCATGATGACCTCTTTTCAAATCTCTAGTCCCAATGACTCTGTAAGCAACTCAGAGGCAGAGAGCATTACTTCTTATTAAGCTACATACCCAGGGCCAGCCTAGCACCTGACACATCCCTTGGAGAGACTCAGCAAAAGCTTGTGGGCAGACTAGCTGAAACAAACTTGTGGAGATGTTTCTTTCTGGCAATAACCAGAATATATTCACTTTTTTTTTTTAAAGTTTATTTATTTTGAGAGAGAGAGAGCACACACACACAAGCAGGCTTTGTGCTGACAGTGCAGAGTCCGATCAGGGTGGGGGGTAGGCTCAAACTCACAAACTGTGAGATCATGATATGAGCTGAAATCAAGAGTTGGACACTTGACCAACTGAGCCACCCAGGTGCCCCTCATGTTCGTTTTTCTTAATCAGATTGAGCCAAGTATCTATTATAGTTGATAGATTGAAGGTTTAAGAGACCCATCAGATATTCATTTGTTTGCTCACTGGGCAGGAGTGGGTATGATGTCCAGTCAGGAGGCAGCTGAAGTGGTCTGGGGGGAAAGATGACGGTGGTTTATTTTCAGAACTTTGAAATAGCAGATGTGTAAAGATGCTGAAGCATCCATACTTCTTCCTTGTAGATGAGACGAAGTAAATGACTCGCCCCCTCATTTCCACACTCAGTTCCTGCACTCTCTACACTGATGGTAAAATGATTATCTGGTTTCCATCCATTAAGTCTATGACTCAATGAGGAAAATGGACAATTGTATCAATCGAGGGAACACTTTCTTGGGATTTTCTGTTTCCCTATGCAAAGGCTGGTTGAAAACCTTCCTTTCATGCATTCTCTGGGGCTGGGTCTTTAAGCAGAGGCTTAAAAAATTATTTAGGTGCTCTCTGTTGGCATCCACCCCACCCCTCCACACCACAAATGTCAGCTTTTAAAGGGCAAGAATCACACGTCTCTTTTTATATCTCCTTGCAATGCTTAGCTCACTCATAAACACTGGGCACTCAGTAAATGTCAACTAATGATTACATTCTTACAGATAGATGGACATGGAAGAAGCCAGAAATACTGCTGTTACTATCCTTTATTTAGTTTATTGGATTTAATTGTCAAATGAGAGAAGTGTTCTATTAGAGAAAAACAAGAGATTCTATCAGATGTGAATTAACAGAAATCTCTAGAACTATCCTAAAGCAAAATGAAACCTTACTTAGGAGTATATATAAAGTTTAAAACCTCACCTATTTAAATATAATGATAATGTTCTGGTAACACAGTAGTGATGAGCCACTTTCTGAACTATGAACAACAATCAACTTCCGGCTATGTGTACAAATGAACTGCTATCTTGTTCTGCTGCTTTGCCAACACCACTTTCCCTCCTGCCTTCCTAAAAGCATCCCTTGTGCTTTATGTACATTTGGATGAAAATTAGGTGGCAGTCATGATCCTTTCAAGGGTGGAGAAAGAGGAACACAAGTATTATTTTATTTTAAAAAGCCAGTTGCGCCATCTCTGTCGATGGGACTTCAAGGGAAGAGACGAAACATCTGTTGAAATTCTACCATGTGGGCCAGGTAGAAGATGGGGAGGTAGAGTTGTTTAGGTCACAGCTCTTGTCTGGTTTGGTGAGGGAAGGAAGTGGAAGAGGAAACCTCCAAGGGGAGGTGCAGAGCCAAGAAATAAGTGGGGGCAGCATTCCAACAATGGAAGAGCCTGTAGGGTAGGGGGCAGGTCAGTAATGCTGTGAAATCGGGGTGAAACAGGAAGGAGACGCAGGGAAAATGAGATCTGCTCTAGACGATTGGTAGAGGTAAAAGGAAGGTACTGAGGGGTCCTGCCTTGCTGGAGAATTTCTGGGGATAGAAGCAGCAGCATAAATATCAGCATCAAATAGTAGAATAAGACTTCAAATGTCTGTCAAGGATTAGAGAAGGGGACATACAGTTAGGGGTAAAGCATGGGATGAAGAGAGGGCCAAAGGTGAGGTAAACATTATAGGACTGAGATGAGTTTTGGAAGATGGGTTTTGTTTATCTCTAAATAAGTCTGCGTTACTTAAAATGCACTTGAAGAAAACTATAAAACTGCCTCAGAAGACCCGAGATTGAAAGATTGAATGGAAATCATATTAATGGACAAAAAGACTGAATATCATAAAATGTCAATTTTCCTCCTATTAATTTAGAGTTTTAACACAATCAAAGCTACAACAAAATTTTTGTTTTATTTTTGGAACATGATAAATTATTCTGCAGGTTATCTAGAAAAATAAACAAGTGATAATACCTATGAGAAGCTAGGAAAGGAAGAGTACACATTGGGTATAAGCCCTACAAGGACAAGAGAACATTCAAAAAAGCACTCTGTTAACACTGAACACTGAACTCTGTTAACACTGGTGCAAGGCTAGACAGCTTTGGGAAGGCTAGACCTATAACCAGTCCTAGAAATGCCATATAGTGGAGTAGTTAAGTATAGTGGGTTTGAACCCTCATTCTGCCACTTCTTGGCCATATGAATGTGGACAGTTTTAAAATGACGGTGACTGTAGCTACTTCATAAGGTTGTTCTGAATGTTAAACAAGGGAATGTATGTAAAGTTGTCAGAACAGTGCCTCGCCCACCATGCTCAATCAATTTCACCTTCTTCTGTGGTCCCTCTGAAATGCAGAAATAAGTTATAATATCTTTACCTACACAATCAACTTTCAACTATCTTCCCAAACAACCTGAATTCACTAAATGAGTATTTGCCAAAGTATTGCACAACACCCTGTTCCTAAGAAAAGGAGTTCTTTGATTAAATGTTTAGGTAATGTTATACATCCTATCTCCTTCTCTTGGTCACAAGCTGGTTTTCTCAAGTTCCATAGGAAATAGATATATTTCCTAAAGTAGTTAGACCTTGAACCATTTTTGCACAATGTCTATTAACATCCTCTAGAACTGGCGTTCTCTGAAACACACTTTGAGAAACACTGTGTTGAGTAGTAGATCAGTAGAAAAGCTTAACCACACATTATCTCCAAATACCAAGTGGCCAATTTTTATTGGCCAATAAAACAGAATAAAATATATCTTTAGTAACATATTAGATCCATATTTTACTCCAAGGCATATCTATCACACATGAATCAGTAGTCATCTTTCAATAATCAATATATAATGAAGATTGAAGCAGTTACTCAGATAATTAAAGCAAAGGTAGAGTTTTTACAATAATTACTCAAGAAATTGTGCTTGTATAGAGCTGCCTTCTGTGGGCTTTAAATCTTCATTTTTCCCATTTTTTATGGCAAAAAGACTTCTGAATCACTGCTTCTCAAAAACTTTATTTTGTGCAAGGAACAAGAGAGTTCTTCAAATTAAATATGTTGGTTAATGACACCACAGAAATACAAAGGATTGTAAGAGTATTATGAAAAATTATATGCCAACAATTGAACAACCTAGACGAAATGGATAAATTCCTAGAAACATAACCTACCAAAACTGAAGCAGGAAGAAATAGAAAATCTGAACAGACTGATTACCAGCAATGAAATTAAATCAGTAATCAAAAAACTTCCAACAAACAAAAGCCCAGTATCAGGTGGCTTCACAGGTGAATTCTACTAAACATCTAAAGAAGAGTTAACACCTATTCTTCTCAAACTTTACCAAAAAATAGAAAAGGAAGGAAAACTTCCAAATTCATTCTAAGAAGCCAGCATTACACTGATTCCAAAAGCAATTAAGACATCACAAAAAAAGAGACACACAGGCCAGTATCTTTGATGAACAGAGATGCAAAAAATCCTCAACAAAATACTAGCAAACAGAATCCAACAATACACTAAAAAAAAACATTTACCACAGTCAAGTGGGATTTATTCCTGGGTTGCAAGGGTGGTTCACTATTTGCAAATCAATCAATGTGGTACCTCACATCAGAAAGGATAAGAACCATATGATCATTTTATAGACACAGAAAAAGCATATGACAAAGTACAACATCCATTCATGATAAAAACCCTGAACAAAGTAGGGTTAGGGAGAACACACCTCAACATAACAAAGGTCACATATGAAAAACCCACAGCTAATATCATAGTCAATGAGGAAAAACTGAGAGCTTTCCCTCTAGGATCAGGAACAAGATAAGGATGTCCACTCTGACCACTTTTATTCAACATAGTACTGGACGTCCTAGCCTCAGAAATAAGCAACAAAAAGAAATAAAAGGCATACAAACTGGTAAGGAAGAAGTAAAATTTTCACTCTTTGCAGATGACATGAAACTATATATAGAAAATCCTAAAGACTCCACCAAAAAACTACTAGAGCTGATAAATGAATTCAGTAAGGTCAAAGGATACAAAATCAATGTCCAGAAATCCATTGCATTTCTATACACCAATAATGAAGTAGCAGAAAGAGAAATTAAGAAAACAATCCCATTTATAATTGCAGTAAAAAAATAATAAAATACCTGGGGTAAACATAACCAAAGAGGTGAAAGACCTATACTCTGAAAACTATAATACATTGATGGCAGGGGCACCTGGCTGGCTCAATTGGAAGAGCATGAAACTCTTGATTTTAGGGTCATGAGTTGCAGCCCCACGCTGGTGTAGAGATTATTAAGAATAAATAAATAAAATTAAAAAAAAAAACACTGATGAAAGAAATGGAAAGTGACACAAACAAATGGAAAGATATTTCATGCTCCTGGATTGAAAGAATATTGCTAAAATGTTCATACTACTCAAAGCAATCTGCACACTTAATGCAATCCCTATCAAAATACCAACAGCATTTTTTTTATAGAACTAGAACAAAGAATTCTAAAACTTGTATGGAACCACAAAAGACCCCAAATAGCCAATAGCAATCTTGTTAAAGAAAAAAATCCAAAAAACCAAAGGTATCACAATTCCAGACTTCAAGTTATATTGCAAGGCTGTAGTAATCAAAATAGTATGGTACTGGCACAAAAATAGACACAGATCAATACAACAAAATAGAAAGGCCAGAAATGAACCCACAATTATACAGTCAATGAATCTTTGACAAAGCAGGGAAGAATACCTATTGGGAAAAGACAGACTCTTCAACAAAGAGTGTTGGGAAAATTGGACAGCTACAAACAAAAGAATGAAATTGGACTGCTTTCTTACAACATACACAAAAATAAACTCAAAATGTATTAAGGACCTTAATGTGAGACCTGAACCATAAAAATCCTAGAAGAGAACACAGGTAGTAATTTTTCTGGCATCATCCATAACAATATCTTTCTAGATATGTCTCCTGAGGCAAGAAAAACAAAAGCAAAAATAAACATTGGGATTACAACGAAATAAAATGCTTCTATACAGTGAAGGAAACAATCAACAAAATTAAAAGACAACCTAATAAATGGGAGAAGATATTTATAAATAACACATCTGGTAAAGGGTTAGTATCCAAAATCTATAAAGAACTTCCATAGCTCAATATCCCCAAACCAAATACTCCAATTAAAAAATGAGCAGACGGGGGCGCCTGGGTGGCGCAGTCGGTTGAGTGTCCGACTTCAGCCAGGTCACGATCTCGCAGTCCGTGAGTTCGAGCCCCGCGTCGGGCTCTGGGGCTGATGGCTCAGAGCCTGGAGCCTGTTTCCGATTCTGTGTCTCCCTCTCTCTCTGCCCCTCCCCCGTTCATGCTCTGTCTCTCTCTGTCCCAAAAATAAATAAACGTTGAAAAAAAAAAATTTAATAAAAAAAAAAAAAAATGAGCAGACGACATGAACAGACATTTCTCCAAGGAAAACATACCAGATGGCCAACAGACACATGAAAAGATGTGCAACATCACTCATTATCAGGAAAAAGCAAATCAAAACCACACTGAGAAAACATCTCACACCTGTCAGAATAGCTAACATAAAAAATTCAAGAAACAAGTGTTGGTGAGGATGTGGAACAAAAGGAACCCTTGTGCACTGTTGGTGGGAATGCAAACTTGTGCAGTGGAAGACAGTATGGAGGTTCCTCAAAAAATTAAAAATAGAACTACCCTATGATGCAATAATTGCACTACTAAGTATTTACCCAAAGAAGACAAAAACAATATATTCAAAGGGATATACCCCCTGTGATTATTGCAGCATTATGTATAATAGTTAAATTATGGAAACAGCCTAAGTGTCCAGCAATAGATGAACGGATAAAGAAGATGTGGTATATATGTGTGTACACACACACACACAAACACACCACACACACAGAGGAATATTATTCAGCCATGAAAAAGAATGAAATCTTGCAATCTGCAACAATGCGGATGAATCCAGAGACTATAATGCTAAGCGAAATAAGAAAGTCAGAGAAAGACAAATACCATGTGACTTCACTCATATGTGCAATTTAAGAAAAAAACCAGGGGCGCCTGGGTGGCTCGGTCGGTTAAGTGTCCGACTTCGGCTCAGGTCATGATCTCACGGTCCGTGGGTTCGAGCCCCGCATCGGGCCCTGTGCTGAGAGCTCAGAGCCTGGAGCCTGTTTCAGATTCTGTGTCTCCCTCTCTCTCTGACCCTCCCCTGTTCATGCTCTGTCTCTCTCTGTCTCAAAAATAAATAAACGTTAAAAAAAAAAAAGAAATTTAAAAAAAGAAAAAAACCAACTGTACAAAGAAAAAAAGAGAGAGGCAAATAAAAAAGTAAACTCTTAACTATAGAGAGCAAACAGAGGGTTACAAGAGGGGAGGTGAGTGTGGGGGATGGGCGAAATAGGTAAAGGAGGCCAAAAGCACACTTATCTTGATGGGCATATATATGTTGGTTAACAACCCAAATTTCCCAAATAAAGGTGCGTAAAATAAATCCCAAAGATTCTAGTCTATTGTTACCATGAAATTAGTTTCACTGTATTGCTGGAAAAGACACACCTATGTCAATTTCCTTCTGTTATTATTCCTGGTCGAGTAAAACTGCTGCAGAGCCATGAGCATAGTCATGCATGTCTTTGAAGGTGAAGACGGTCTTACTCGTCTTCACATCTCCTGGCCCTGCGGTTGGCACACTGTAGATGCTGAAAAATACTTGTCAAATGAATAAGGTCAGTCCTACAAAAATAATCAAAAAGAAAACTTACTGTATAATGAGATTTCAAGAGCTTACTCAGTTTCCACCATCATTTCTGAGAAGAGCTGTGGAATACTTAAGTTATACTATCTTGTTTTTCAAGATCCCTATCCAATAGGTAGGAACAGTTTTATGATAGCATGACAATTGCTTATACGAAGATACATACTTCCAAAATGTTGGAAAACTGTTTTTGTGATGAGTTTAAACCTTTTCCCTATAATTTAATTTATATTATCATATTTGCTTTAAAGTGTTCTTCAAAAGTGAAAATAAAAAAGGAGCTTTGGGGTTGAATCTTCATAAAATCTGAATCTGTAAAATCCAGCAAAAAATGAGGCTTTTCTAAAGATACTTCTAATGGGAGGAACAGGGTTTAGGAAAAAATTCCGAAATGACAACTAAAGAACATATATCATAGCAAACTTCATTAAAGTACTATGGATTTTCCAAGCTTCAGTGTACATAGTCCCATCTAATTACAAGGATATAACACAGGAGAAAAATAAAATGTCTTATCAGTCTTTGAGGCCACGCCTCCATGTCTGCACATAACCCAGGGATGACAGTGGGTGAATCATTAACTGCTGTTTATTTGTGCTGATAGAGAGCTGTCACATAGATATCAAAAAGGTAGATATTTATTTCTTCATTTCTGGCAGCTTTACAAGTACCAAGCATTAAATAAGGGTGATCAGATATGAATACTACCTAATGGTCTATCCTGTCTTTGTCTCAGACAGTTGTATGAAGATATGTTTTATAAGACTGCTAACCTGTCTTTCATGCTGTGTTAAAAATGATATTTTACTAAATTTCTAGCTTCTATCAAAAACTCTTTAGAAACCTCTAGAGATTGCTAATGGATTTATCTTATCACATGGCAGGGTAGAGTGAACTTTGTACAATGCCTGACAGAGTGCTTATGTTTATTAATGAAAGTTGGATTATCTGGATTTTGCTAACTATGTCACCTAGGCCAAGACACCTAATCTCTCTTGGGCCACTTTGCCCATGTGTGAAGTGAGAATTAACACAAATAGCTTCCAGTATTTCTTGTTGCTTAACAACTCCATTTCAAGGGGCGCCTGGGTGGCTCAATCGGTTAAGCCTCTGACTCTTGATTTCTGCTCAGGTCATGATCTCATGATTCATGAGTTAAAACCCCTGCATCCAGCTCTGTGCTGCTTGGGATTCTCTCTCTCCCTCTCTCTGCCTCTCCCCTGTTTGTGCTCTCTCTCTGTCTTTCAAAATAAATAAGTAAACTTAAAAACACCTAAAACTCAGTTTCGAAACTATGTCTCCCTATACCACCTCTGGGTAGAATAATCCCTGTTTCTTACACAGCATAAACATAAACCTTTTTGCCTCTAAGTATTTCTTTCTTAAGTTTTAAGGGTTGCTGCCTTAATTATTAGCACTCAGGAATTTGGTCAGTAAATCCAAGTTTAACCTACCCTAACCATCCATACTCACCCTGACTTTATGGATTTGGATAATATTCATTCTCAGCCTTGACTTCCAGACTGACAGGCCTACACGTCTAAGTGGCTGGCCTTCTCTTGGTCACTTGTGCTATTTTTCTTTGGGTTTTCTTCAACTCACCCTTTCACCTGAAATGCGATAAGTAAACCATACATAGGTTAAGGAGAGACAAATTTTGTGTTTTGTTTCTTATAATGGTTGGTAAAATCCTCTGCTTAATTTTCAACCCCCTTCCTAATGGTTGCATTTTAGAGATACTTTTGTGGCCACACCCTGGAATGGTAGCTATAGAGATCTCTTTCTGAGCTTAAATAATACATAGGAGACCATGGTACTCATAGTTTTGTCTATTTATCCCTAAACCTCAGTTTTTTTGTTCATCACTTGTAAGTCACTGTTGTCTACTCACAAAACTGTGTGAGAACTCTGGCTTACCCTGTTGAGCTGGCACTATGTTCCTAAATGAACTTTAACATCATCTCCCCTTTCCAGAATTAACACAAAGTTAATATGACAAGTCCCAGTATAGATCCCTGGAACTCTTACATCTCCCATTTCTTTGTTTTCAGTTTAACTTACTTGGAGACTTGGCAACAGTCTGAATGAATTCAAATCACAGTTTTAGAAAACATCTACTTCAGCCTCTAACCAAGCAGGAACCATATTTATGATTTACGTAAACCAGCCTGTGTACTCATTACATGCTCTTATTTCCTGTATTCTTGATGCTTTGGCATCTGGGGGGCCTTACTGACAGGGGAGGCACAGCCCCACCCCCAGGAAGCTGATTCCTAGAGACAGCCAGGATCCTGCCTTTCATTTACAAACCAACCAATCTAGAGCCCCACCTCCTCTATCTGGCTCATACACTGCCCTGTCAATACTCCCCTGTCCTAATCACCACAGGGCAAGGTACCAGACAATTTGAGACAGCCTCTATACCCCAGAGCCTGCTGAACCTATTTAAAGTAGCAAATCCTAAGTGTGTTTACCCTGTCTTGACCACGGAAACCACAATAAAGGCTCACGCCTTGCTTTCCCCTTGTTCCGCCTCCTGACCTAACCTGACACTTACCTGTGTGTGCCTGTGTGGCATGGTGTGTCCTTTCCTCTTGGGAACTGTAACAAATTAGCTTTTTCAAGGGCAGTCATCCCCTGATCTGTTGGCCCACCAGACCTCAGTAAAAAACCCTACATTTTAAAACAACTGTTAGAGCAATTCCAGGGACCAGAAGTCCATTTCTTTGCAAGGCAGCAATTTCAGTGGTGAATAGAGTTCTTTCCCATTTTAAACTGCAATCTGCTTCCTTGTACCTTCCAAATAATTCAGCCTCCAGGGCAACAGAGAATAAATCTACCCATTTTTTTCAGGTGATGAATGATGAGGTATCAGAAACACATCTATGATTGCCTTTCCTGAAATACATTTGTGAGAATCACACAGATGAATCTACAGAATTTTTTGGCTTTATTTCTAGCCTCCTTCTTATGATGATCAGCATCTGACAAGTCACTGTGGCTTCAACAGCCCAGTGAATTGAATATTTTCTTCTAACATTCCCATAATCATCCATTCATTCATGGATTAAGCAGAACCTCAGTAGCCTGGTAGCCTTCACTAGTTTATCACTGTCCTTTTAAAAACGTTTTTAAAAGTAGACTAGTAGAACTGGTCTACTGCACATGCAGTTTCATTACCACTATTAACTTTCCTGGGTCTGGGCATCAGGCTTCTGCTGGTGCCTGTCACAGTATCAACTAACAATTTACCAGATAAATTTATCAATAAAAGAGACAGTTTCCTCTAATCCTATTTCCAAGATATAATATTTTGGTGTATACTACTTCATACTTTTTCCTAGACCCCAGGTTTTTATTGGCTCGTATTATACACAGAAATATTTAACAACTTTTTTTTTTTTTCCATTTACCAATATATCTTTGGTATTCTAGAGTGCCAAACTTACAAATTGCAATTAGTAGAGCTCCCTGAGGGCAGGACTACCTTGTTTAAGTATTTATGAAACACACATAAATGATACAATTGTTGAATGACTATGTTGTAATGATTCCTATATAACCACAGATTACACATTTCAGCCAATACTGGGACAACTTTTCCTTAAAATTTCTAGAGAACTCTTGGATAGATAGTGTGTGATTTCATTTATTTTGCTAATTATATTTAACATTATTTTGTGTTTATACCCACTATTTCAATAATTTTGTCACAGTTATTTTAAAAGAGCAAGTTGAAAGGGGATCTCATGTCTTATTCAGTAAATGGAAGAACAATAGTTAATTGATTCTACTATTATGTTTCTACTCATTCACATGAACAGCCCAATTAGCTCCCAACAGTATTTCCCTGCCAGGTTGCATAATTAGTGCAAATTAATATAAGTGGTAGCTGATTATATTCCATTTATGAGTTCTATGTTTGGTTATATCTGTGTACAGGGAAATTCTAGAGTTTTGATTGCAGATTTCTCCTCACAATCGTATCTAGTGTTTTTACATTTTCTAAAAGAAGTTATTGATTTAATGTATTTTATCAACTCGTCCAAGATCTCACTTGCATTTCTAGCTATGCTTTTGCTGGTCCATATCTAGACTTACATTAGAAAATAAATAGTTAACAATATCTGAGCAACAATATCATGCATATGTCTGTTTTTGTTAATGATTTAGAAAAGCCCTAAGTCAAATTGTTTTCTACCATTCTCAAATTAATTTATAATAGTCTGTAATCCAAGTTAAAAATATGTTCAAATTATCTTAACTAATGAGCCAAAGGCAATTAAAAACCAAACTTTTTCTGGTTTATAGTATGTAAACTGATGAAAAGATTCTGTTTCAGCTAAGCGAAATTAGTCAGACAAGTATCATATGACTTCACTCATATGAGGACTTAAGATACAAAACAGATGAACACAAGGGAAAGGAAACAAAAAATAAAATAAAAACAGGGAGGGGGACAAAACATAAGAGACTCTTAAATATAGAGAACAAACAGAGGGTTGCTAGAGGGGTTGTGGGAAGGGAATGGGCTAAATGGGTAAGGAGCATTGAGGAATCTACTCCTGAAATCGTTGTTGCACCATGTGCTAATTTGGATTAAATTATTTAAAAAAATACATTATGGAAAATAAAAAAATAAAATTGAAGGGAAAAAGATAATTGATATCTAAAAAAAACTATTTTGTTTCACATATCTAACATTACAAATCCTTGTTAATACTGAAATTACTGAAGTAACATGGATAATAAATCATTGATTTTCAACCTATGGAAAACTACACTAGTACAAATGGATTTCTGCAGTAAATCCTGCAGAATGTCTGCAGAAAGACACTGGGCATGGTCTCTTTAGCCAGGAACAAATGCAGGTATTTGTGTTTTATGTTCCATCTATGTCTATATTTAGCTATCATTAAATATTTAAGCTATGGGTTTATACTGTACTAATATTCTTCATGATGGCTTCATGAAAGGCTTTATTTTTGAGTTTCTCTTAGCTCAATGTAATTTTTTAAGACTTTATTTTTTATTTTAGTTTAGATTTACAGGAAAATTGATAAGGTAGTAGTTTCCATATATCCCGTCTCTCCCGTTATAAACATCTTACAGGATAAATTTATTCATTTACAGTTAATAAATGAATATTGATACTTTATATTATTAAAATCCATGGATTATTCATATTTCCTTAGAGTTTTTACCTAATGTCTTTTTTCTGTCCCTGGATCCCACATTACATTTACTTGTTATATCCCCTTGGACTCGGCTCCTCTTGGGTATGACAGTTTCTCCAACTTTGTTTTTTTTTTTTTTTTTTTAATTTTTTTTTTTCAACGTTTATTTATTTTTGGGACAGAGAGAGACAGAGCATGAACGGGGGAGGGGCAGAGAGAGAGGGAGACACAGAATCGGAAACAGGCTCCAGGCTCCGAGCCATCAGCCCAGAGCCCGATGCGGGGCTCGAACTCACGGACCGCGAGATCGTGACCTGGCTGAAGTCGGGCGCCTAACCGACTGCGCCACCCAGGCGCCCCTCCAACTTTGTTTTTGATGACCTTGACAGTTTGGAGAAGTACTGCTTAAGTATTTTATAGGATGTCCCTCTACTGGAATTTGACGTTTTTCTCAAGGTTAGACTGAGGTTATAGGTTTAGGGAGGTAATTGTCCTAAGAGGACTTAGATACCTGCAGATTAAAAACACACATCTATACTTCATCAAACTGTTGCCGAGGACGTAACCCATGCATCATTTTTAGTATTGTGCCTATTTTGTATGACTAGAGGCAGAAAAGATAGCCTTGAGAAAAAAATATGATTAAAAAAAGGTTGGCTTTTTAAAAAAAATAACTAAGAGGTAGATAACATTAATAAAGACAGCAAACAGTAGTCATTTTAATTTGCTTTCCAAAGTAACCATGTTCTTTACAAATTAAGACAGAACATCAGACAAAAATGCATAAATAATATAGTTAGTTCAATTCTGTATCTTCAGAGGTAAATTTAGGTTGTATATAAATTTACTTAAGTATATTTATGTTTTCAAAGCATACTGTCACATTTTTATCTACCAAACAATAAACACTGTGTAGGATTCTCTTGCCTATGGGTCAAAAATAGCCTTAAATCTTTAGAAATTTTATAGTAGGCAATCATTCTCTCCTGAGCAGTGGTTCTCAAACTTTAGCGTGTATTAGAATCACCTGAAAGGCTTATTCAAACACAGATTCCTGGGTGCTGTTCCTGGCAGTTTCTGATTCAGTAGGTCTGGGGCAGGGCCTGAGAATGTGCATTTCTATAAAGTTCCCAGGCGGTGCTGATGTCTGAGAACACTATGAAAACCACTTCTTAAGAGTCAACAAGGAAGCTACATTTATTAAGTGCCTATGATGATTCAGTTGTTTTTCAGATATTAGCTTAATTAGTTACAGAATCTTATCAAGCAAGTATGAGTATCCCTTTTATAAATGGGGAACCTGAGCTCAGGGAAGCTAAGGAACTCAGCTGAGGAGGTAATGGGATTAGATGGCAAAATTACAGTTCAGATCTCTGATTCTAATGCCCATGTTTTTCTAGCACAACACACTTTGTACTTGTTGCCAAAGGAGGGAAATGTACACATCCTCGGCATGCTCTCTAGAAAAGGAAACTGTACCAATCACTGAGTACAGTGATTAATTCAGGTTAGTAGAGCATTAAAGGAATCTTAACTGAAGACTTGGCAAAGGCTCAAGGTCACAGAGAGGATTCGCTGATCTCTGAACTTCTGAAATAATCAAGGATGAAGTGAATTTAATGTATACTTAACAAAACAGGAAGAACATGTATTTAGTATAGTACTAAATATTCCTTAATTACTATAATTTTATTATTCCTTACAGAAAAACACATATTTAAATAAAAGTCCTTAAAAGAATAATCTCGTTATATTTAAGTTTAAAGCAGCATACTATTCTAAATGTCTGCCAGTGTATACTACATCACCAATCAACCACTACTTACTCTGGTATTGAAGTAACACAGCATGATGGTCTTCAACAAAATGCTCTGACAGTTACCGAAACATTTATCTCCTTTCACAAAGCAAATCAAAAGCAATGACATACAAACAAAATAAACAATTTAAAGTTTAAGAAAAGTGGTACGTTTTACAGTAAATAAATCACCAAAAAAGAAGTTCCCAATGATATATTTTCTGTCACTTTGTTATCCTCTGTATAAAAAGGAACACTGAGACACAAAATTATTAGGCTGCAGACTTAAAATAATGAGGTCTAAATTTCAGAATGAGAAAAACCCACCCAACTCTACATCTCTATTATAAAAACAAATACTTTACGTAAGAAAGATTCCCTTTTAAATATCTATATACATATTTCTACTTAATACTGTTAATCAAACCCACAGTTATATTTATTTAAATAACAATTAAATAAACTCTCCAAAATGCAGATTTCATCTCACAAAACAGAAGTTTTTTAAATCACAACTTCCAGATGGTTATCTTGAATACACTGGTTCCTTAAACAACATTAACAAGCATATTTTTAAGAATATATTTTCATCTACAGGTCAGGTAAAGCTTTATTAAATGGTAAACACTTTTAAAAGTGCAGAAACACACTTTTCAAAAACAAATACACTCAGAAGATCTGCTGTTCAAATAATATTTTTTCAAAACCAGGTGGAGGTGTGTGATAAAATTCACTGAACTGGCAATCCAAAATTGCACTGTCATCAACTAGAGACAGAAAAAGAAAGAAAGAAATTAGAGCCTTAATTAGAAAGAATACACAATTATAAAATAAACTGTCTTTATAATATCATAGTGTTAACAGGCAAAAAGAATAAATACATCTGCTGTCCAGGTTACAAAACATAATCCTACTTGATAAAAATAACCACAATGTAAAACCAAATCTATCAAAAACAATGAAAGGATATATATCAAAATATTACTAATAATTAGATAGTGTGAATAAGAGTACTTAACTTTTTCCTTATTTGCCTACCTGTATTTTCTTAATTTTATACATTAAAATGTATTACTTTTTAAAAATTGTTTTATTTTGAAATAATTATAGATACAAAAAAGTTGCAAAAATAGTAAGAGTTCTATGTACCCTTCATCCAGCTTCCTCTAATGGTAATAGGCTACATAACTACAGTATGATCTCAAGACCAGAAAACTGACATCAATACAGTACTGTTAACTAGACTGTAGTCCTTATTCAGCTTCTACATTTTTTTTTTAATGTTTATTTATTTTGAGAGAGAAAAAGAGTGTAAGTCAGGGAGGGGCAGGGAGAGAGGGAGAGAGAGAGAATCCCAAGTAGGCTCCATGCTGTCCGTGCATAGCCCGACATGAGGCTTGATCTCATGAACCATGAGATCATGACCTGAGAAGAAATCGAGAGTTGGACACTTAACTGCCTGAGCCACCCAGGCGCCCTTCTACATGTTTTTACCAGCATTTACCAAAGAGAAATAAACGTATATATCCACACAAAGACTTGTACATGAATGTTGATCATAGCAGCTTTATTTGTAATGGCCCCAAACTGGAAAAAACCTAAATATCCATTAACAGGGGAGGAGAAAAACAAATTGTGATATAAGCACACAATGAACCATATATACTACTTGGCAACTAAAATGAATGAATTATTGATACATGCTACCACGTAGATCAATCTCAAAATAATTATGCTGAGATAAGCCAGAGAAAAAAAGAATAATACTAACTTATGATTCAGATAATCGGTGGTGACAGAAAGTAGATCAGGGCATTGCTTGGTTGGGGCTGGGGTGGGAGAGGCGAGCAGGAGGGATTATAAAGGAACAGAAGGAAACTTTTAGGAGGGATGAATATATTCATGATGTTGACTGTGGTAATAATATGAATGTTCACTTCATAGCTACTTGTTAAACTACAGAAATATGATTAATGCACATTACTAAACTATGTGTATTTCAAAATGAATGCAGGAAAAAGTTAAGTACTGAATTTGACATTCATGAAGCCACTAGAGATTTTAACAAGGGTGGTTTCAGTGAAGTGGTGCTAAAGGCAGTCAGACAGGGCTGAAGAACTACTGAATGATACAGCATATGGCGTAGAAATGAAGCCATATAAAGCAGGGTAAATAGAGGGCTAATGAGGGATATGAATTTAGGAAGGGTTTTGGGGGATAAGGATGACTCAGAATTTTCATTTTTTTTTTTTTCAACATTTATTTATTTTTGGGACAGAGAGAGACAGAACATGAACGGGGGAGGGGCAGAGAGAGAGGGAGACACAGAATCAGAAACAGGCTCCAGGCTCTGAGCCATCAGCCCAGAGCCTGACGCGGGGCTCGAACTCACGGACCACGAGATCGTGACCTGGCTGAAGTCGGACGCTTAACCGACTGCGCCACCCAGGCGCCCCTCAGAATTTTCATAGGCATTGAAGAGAGAGGTTCCTGACAGGAGATATAAGTGAAATAACTGACAAAGTGAAGTCCCAGAGTTGGGGAGTTTGAAATCCAGACTATACACTGTTTATTTTAACATGAAGCATACCACTTCATCTAAGATGGGACAGAAAGAAGGCAAGATTGGATCTGATCCAGAAAAGCTTTAGGAGGGTAAGGCTGGGAAGGTGGAGTGCACCATTAATAGCCTCATTCTTTATAAAGTTGAAGATAAGGTCATCTGTGGAGAATGAGGAGGGAATTCAAGAAGCATAGTCAATGTGTAGAATGTAAAAGAATTGTCATAAAACGTTGACAGCTTAGGCTGGAAGTCATAACTTTGTAATGACACTCTTTTTGAGTGTGACATGTTTTTTTCCTCTCCATAAGTTCTGTGTTAAGAGCTGACAAAATGAATGACTGGATGGATCTAGGATTAGAGATGGGAAGGAGGGATAAAGGGTAAAGGAATTTAAGTTAGTTAGTTAGTTATTTTTGAGAGCCAGAGAGAGACAGAGCGTGAGCAGGGGAGGGGCAGAGAGAAAGGGAGACACAGTATCAGAAACAGGCTCCAGGCTCTGAGCCCGATGCGGGGCTCGAACCCACAAACTGTAAGATCATGACTGCGGGGCTCGAACCCGCGAACTGTAAGATCATGACCTGAGCTGAAGTTGGACACTTAACCGACTGAGCTACCCAGATGCCCCATATTTATTTATTTTTGAGTAATATCTATAACCAACATGGGACTCAAACTCACGACTGTGAGATCAAGAGTTCGATACTCTACCAACTGAGCCAGCCAGGTGCCCCTTAAGTTTTATTTTTATCTGTGATAGTAACAAACTATTAAAATATTTGGCTTAATTTGACTAATTTACTAATGTCAATTTATCAAATATATATTATTTGCTATCTATAACTTTACTACATTAAAAATTATGCTGAATCAAAGAAATAATTTGGAATAAAAATTTTATTTGCTAAACTCATTTGTGTAATTCATTCTACTGATATTTATTTCAGACTCAGTTTTTTAGAATATTAAGCTACATTTCCAATTATTTAAGTAAATAAAGGAACTGCTTTTAGGCTTACCCAATATGGCAAGGAAACTAACTGAAATCAAATTTAAAAATACACTTTTACATGCAAAGACAGAGAAGGTAAAATCACTGGAAAGTAATTTTTAGGAGAAAAGAAGACTAATGAAAACCTTAACTAAAAAGTAAAGCATATGGGGTGCCTGGGTGGCTCAGTCGGTTGAGCGTCCGACTTCGGCTCAGGTCATGGTCTCACGGTCGGTCCGTGGGTTCGAGCCCCGTGTCAGGCTCTGTGCTGACAGCTCAGAGCCTGGAGCCTGCTTCAGATTCTGTGTCTCCCTCTCTCTCTGCCCCTCCCCTGTTCACACCCTGTCTCTCTCTCTCTCAAAAATAAATAAACATTAAAGAAAAAAAAGTTAAAAAAAAGTAAAGCATAGGCTTTGGTTATTATTATCCTATTATTAAATATTTACATTTGTTATTTGAATACTTTTCTGATGTCCCAGTCTGTCATCACTAACACTGCTACCTTTCTAATTACTATAAAAATTAGTAATTAGTTTTTATTATAGCTCAAATCTAAAAATTTAAAGTAATTAAATGAGAAAATACTTTTAGATCTACTAAAACCACAGGCAGAAAAATCAGATACTTGTTGCTTTAAAGTTGGGAACATAAAAAATAAAGCAGAATAGTGACAAAGGCACTGTGCTTATGTTTGTTATTTTTTATAAAGAGAGACACCTTACTTTTTAGAGATACATACTAAATATTTATGAATAAAATGATATATAACATCTGACATTTACTTCAAAATAATCCAAGGAGGGAAGGTGAAAAACAGGAGGAGTATCAGTATTAGGGGGTAGATGAAGCGTTACTGGCTCCAAGTTGGTAATTGTTTGAAGCTGGGTGATGGGTACATGAGCGTTCATTATACTATTTTACTTCTACACATGTTTGAAATTTTCTGTAATAAAAATTAAAGTAATTAAATGGTATAGAGTCATCTCTTAAGTAACCCAATTCTTGAAGGGATATATTTGTACAGAAATAATACATACGTATCAATACTATTCAAAGTCACAATTTTCTCTCTCAAAAGAGTTTTAACTTTTAGGTAATTTTATAAAGGTGACTAATGGTCAATCTACATAAAATTCCCATCTATGGTTCCACAATATTCTTTACAATTACATTTCTTGGTAACCTAAATCGCCCTAATAACTGGCAGAAAGAGCTTTGTAAATTCAGTAAAGCTTTTTGGAATGTTCTAGAATATATGAATACATGATTCAAAAAGGGAATATGGTTATTATATATTTAATTATATCCAATGTTTTGGGCAGTTTTTTAATACATGGGGAATAAAAAGCTTCCTTCCTTAGTACTGCAAAGTGGGATTATAGTATCCTACTCAGTACATTTCATAAAAAAAGGTCCTTATTAACTTGTCCAGATTTTTTTTTAAGTTTATTTATTTATTTTGAGAGAGAGAGAGCCAGAGAGGGGCAGAGAAAGGGGCAGAGAGAGAGAGAATCACAAGTAGGCTCTGCACTGTCAGCACGGAGCCCAACGTGAGATTCGAACTCATGAACAGTGAGAGCATGACCTGAGCTTAAATCAAGAGTTGGACACTCAACCAAATGAGCCACGCAGGCACCCCAACTTGTCCAGATTTTTGAATTTTTTTTTTTTTTTTTTTTCAACGTTTATTTATTTTTGGGACAGAGAGAGACAGAGCATGAACGGGGGAGGGGCAGAGAGAGGGAGACACAGAATCGGAAACAGGCTCCAGGCTCTGAGCCATCAGCCCAGAGCCTGACGCGGGGCTCGAACTCCCAGACCGCGAGATCGTGACCTGGCTGAAGTCGGACGCTTAACCGACTGCGCCACCCAGGCGCCCCTTGTCCAGATTTTTGAATGACAGTTATTAAGTTAAGGAAAATGTCAAGTGAAAGTTAACATATATAATAATATTTAGAAATATTTTAGCTTACCATAAACAACCGGATACACTGTCCCTCGTATACCTGATGCTGGACAATGCATATTTTTTCCATTCAAATATACATTTAATTCTACATGGTCATATGTAATACCCTAGGAAGGAAAAAAAATGTTAAAAAGTAAAAATATAAATGTTCCAATAAAAAAGCCTAAATAGTCAAAAAGCACTACTGGGAAGCATGGAAAAAATTAAAGTAAGGTGTCACAGTAGCTTTCATTAAGGGTTTACAATTTGGTAGAGTTCTACTTGAACTGAGCTAAAAAAAATTAGTGGTGATTATGTGGGGGCAAAGTCATGTAAAGTACCAAGAGTTCACATCAGAGGTAAAACAAATGAGGAACAATTTGGAGTCTTAGTTATTATATTCAGATAATCTGAATTTTATATTTCCGAATATTAAGATGATATAAGTACTGCCTACTATGCACAGAGAGGCCTTTAAAACTCATAGAGAAAACACTGCTCTCTCTCTATAGAATTTGATCTTAAGGGGGTAAAACAATGAGGTTTTTAGCATTACGGCTTACTACCTGTCACTGTTCTCAAGTTGTGAAGAAGTGTCTTCAACTTATTTCTGAAAAGAAATACATTTCCATATCTGTTTACCTTGCTCTCATATATGTCAAAATGTATTACCAAAGTGAAGCTAGTGTTTACAATGGACTATAACTGGTAGTTAGTACCAAGCTAAAAACAGAAAAACAACAGTTCAAAAGACTAAGAAAAAAAAGTAGAATAAAAATATATCACTCTATATCTATACATTATTGATGGTACAAAAGTCACGATGAATACTAACAATTATTATTAATACATACATTAAAATGCTGGAAAACACTTAAAAAGCCTGTATTATCTACCAAGCACTATTCTAAGTACTTCATGTTTAATCATTTGATCCTCACAACAAGATGGGTATTATTATCATCCCCATTTTATGGGGCGCCTGGGTGGCGCAGTCGGTTGAGCGTCCGACTTCAGCCGGGTCACGATCTCGCGGTCCGTGAGTCCGAGCCCCGCGTCAGGCTCTGGGCTGATGGCTCAGAGCCTGGAGCCTGTTTCCGATTCTGTGTCTCCCTCTCTCTCTGCCCCTCCCCCGTTCATGCTCTGTCTCTCTCTGTCCCCAAAATAAAATAAAATGTTATTATCATCCCCATTTTATAGATGAAATAGCTAAGGCACAAAAAGGTTAAATAATTTACATAAGGTTAGAGAGTTGGGAGGTGGCAGAGCTGGGATTAAAACCCACGCAGTATGGCCTCAGAATACCCTACTTGCCATGCCATACTACCTCTCTTTAAAACTTAATGTCAGGGGCGCCTGGGTGGCGCAGTCGGTTAAGCGTCCGACTTCAGCCAGGTCACGATCTCGCGGATCTCGCGGTCCGTGAGTTCGAGCCCCGCGTCGGGCTCTGGGCTGATGGCTCAGAGCCTGGAGCCTGTTTCTGATTCTGTGTCTCCCTCTCTCTCTGCCCCTCCCCCGTTCATGCTCTGTCTCTCTCTCTGTCCCAAAAATAAATAAACGTTGAAAAAAAAAATTAAAAAAAAAAATAAATAAAAAATGAAACTTAATGTCATAGTTACTACCTGATGACAGAAAGACAGCTTTTCTTTGAAGAATTAAGTAGACAGTTCTTTCAGTAGAAAAATCATCAGCAGACCAACAAGCAACTGCTCAAAGGAATTCTGACTGTGGATATATTTTATTTTATTATTATTTTTTTTATTTTTTAATTTTTTTTCTTTTATTCATTATTGAAAGATAGAGACAGACAGAGCATGAGCAGGGGAGGGGCAGAGAGAGAGACACACACAGAATCCAAAGCAGGCTCCAGGCTCTGAGCTGTCAGCAGAGTCAGATGTGGGGTTTGAACTCACAAACCGTGAGATCATGACCTGAGCTGAAGTCGGATGCCCAACCGACTGAGCCACCCAGGCACCCCCTGACTGTGGATATATTTTAGAAGTAGAAAAAGATCTGACACATGATCTAGTCTTAACTTCCCTCACTTTCCAGTTAAAACAACAAAGGTCCAGATGAGTCAGTGTGTTAAGTGCTATAAAATATTCTCCTCAAACCTTAGCAAAGCCACGGTTAAATAATAATTTATTAAGTTACAAAATAATGGGAGACAGTTTTTGCAGTTTTTGTTTCATTTCAGTTTATGTATTTAAATATAATTATAAAGTTAAATGATAGCTGGGATTAGTTTCTGTAATGAAGAGGCCCTTTTTCATTCAAAAAACAAAAACAAAATTACATAAAAACAATGTGTCCTCTCTTTAGAGGACTACCTTACGGGACATCAGGCCTGTAATCTAGGCACCCTTCACCACCTGGTGGCAGCATATACTGCCAGCAAGCAAATTTTAAAGCCCAAACCTGCAGCATAAAGGTAAGATCTCAATACCAAAGAAAGAAGTGAGAAAGGATATGAGAACCCCCAACTCCTACTAGCAGGGTTTAGTTCCAACTATTTCTAATTTAATCTGTCCTTTTTATGATCTAGAAACTAGGTCTGATTCCACCATAATGATACCAAAAAATCTGACATGTTTTATGCATTTATCAATAATTGTTTGCATGTTCAGTGAACGGACTCTGAAATTAAGCTGCCTGTATAATAATCCTGGGATCCCTCCATACAAGAAGTTACTTAAATTCCCCTAATCTGTAAAATGGTGATAATAACACTATGTTATAGAGTCATTATGAGGATTAAACAATTTAAACCCTGCCAGGCATTTAGAACAGTGCCAGGCCTGTAATAAATTCTAGAGAAAAGCATTTGCTATTATTAGTAATGTTATTATTATTACCTAGAATGGTTATAAAACTTCTCTGAAACTGGGACCTCATCAAAATAAAAAGCTTCTGCACACCGAAGGAAACAATCAGCAAAACTAAAAGGCAACCGACAGAATGGGAGAAGATATTTGCAAACAACATATCAGATAAAGGGTCAGTATCCAAAATCTATAAAGAACTTTTCAAACTCAACACCCAAAAAACAAATAGTCCAGTGAAGAAATGGGCAAAAGACATGAACAGACACTTCTGCAAAGAAGACATCCAGATGGCTGACACATGAAAAAATGCTCAACATCACTCATCATCAGGGAAATACAAATCAAAACCACGAGATACCACCTCACACCTGTCAGAATGGCTAACATTAACAACTCAGGCAACAAAAGATGTTGGCAAAGATGCAGAGAGAGAGGGTGCAGCTACTCTGGAAAACACTATGGAGGTTCCTCAAAAAACTAAAAACAGAACTACCCTACGACCCAGAAATTGCACTACTAGGCATGTATCCAAGGGATACAGATGTGCTGTTTCAAAGGGGCACATGCACCCCCATGTTTATAGCAGCACTATCAACAATAGCCAAAGTATGGAAAGAGCCCAAATGTCCATCAATGGATGAATGGAGAAAGAAGATGTGGTATATATATACAACGGAGTATTACTCGGCAATCAAAAAGAATGAAATCTTGCCATTTGCAACTATGTGGATGGAACTAGAGAGTATTATGCTAAGCGAAATTAGTCAGAGAAAGACAAATATCATATGACTTCACTCATATGAGGACTTTAAGACACAGAACAGATGAACATAAAGGAAGGGAAAATATAAAAACAGGGAGGGGGACAAAATATGAGAGACTTTTAAATATGGAGAACAAACAGAGGGTTACTGGAGGGGCTGCGGGAGGGGGGATGGGCTAAATGGGTAAGGGCATTAAAGAATCTACTCCTGAAATCACTGTTGCACTATATGCTAATTTGGATGTAAATTAAAAAAATAAACACACACACACACACACACACACACACACACACACACAATAAATAAATAAAAGGCTCAAATTCCCCCCCCCCCCAAAAAAAACTTCTGTGAAATTAAACTGAAATAATGCAATTTTAGAATATAATTTGCACTTTTCAAAACTACATATAGAAGGAAAAAAGTAAGCTTAAGCCAGGTATGTTTCCTAGTGCTGTGGAGGCCCTATGGGTATTATATGATTATTGTACGAATATAATCATTTGGTCAGATGTTGAAAGCTTATCTTTCTTGATTTCTCCTCAGAGAATGGTATATGACTGAAATTCTACACACATGAAAATATTTTTCCTGTCTTATACTAAACTGATAAGAACAAATACTACACTTGATCTTGGCCAAAAGGCTAAGAAGCAATTGTTTTTCCTGTCTTATAATCATTTCTACTTTTCCTATGCCACTGTCAGCAATTTGGTGAAATTTTTTCTCAAATGTTTGAACTAGGAAGATAAAGGTAATATGGTAGGGTGATGTTTTGCTTTTCTTGATTCTTCATATATTTCACCTTTTTAAAGTTCTCCTTTTATCAGGATGGGTACAAAAACTCAAAGTCTAATTTAATAATGCTGACAGACTAAAAATGACATTCTTAAATCTGTCAGTTTGTGGTATCAGTCATTTCAATGAATGAGATAGGAAGGCAAGAATAGCACACAGTAGTTCAATACATCAACAAAGAAAAACATTTGTTACTGATTATCCTTGCTTATGTTTGAATTTCATCTTAGTGTAAACAGCTTGATAGCCTCAACCTGACTTCAAGATTCTCTTTCAAGAAATATCCATTTGAGTAAGAGTGTTTCGTATTATGGACATCTGGCAATGATCTACAAATACAAAACCAGCTATTCAAAAAGATGAACAGGGAAAAACAGATTTCAAAAATGGTTTATGCCTTTTGACTCCTACAACACTTTCAATAATTTACCCATTTAAAAACTAAGTGTTCTTTATACTTTTTAAATTGCAGAAGAGATGGAAGATCAGACCCCGGTTAAAAATCTTATTTTCCATATTTGTCTTCATTCTCACCAGATACTGTATAGCTCTTTAATTCAATAACCTGGATTTACCCTGTGTCATCTTATTATTAGAAACTTTCCTTCATTATGTATAGATTCCTTTCAATTTGGTACTAGAGCCACAAACCCAAGGTTCTATGTAGAAAAGCACCTTTGCTGACGGAGATCCTAGGACTCTGTCCCTCATCAATAGCTAAAAGCCTGAAATCTGTGTAGAAAGTTCTTCAATAATAGCATATAAAAAGAAATAACTGGGAAAGACAGAAAGGGATCTTTGGATTACATTTTCAAGAGGGTGGCTTTGGTAATGACTTAAATATATCTAGTTGGGAATAAAAATAGAGAAGTCTTAACAATATGTAACTCTTTCCATCCCCTGCTTTCCAAAAAAACTTTTCTACAATCAAACCTTAGGATTTTGAGTCCAGTTCTTTGAAGAGTTCTGAAAGTGAAGAAGTTTAATAAGATTAAGTTTAATGAGGATCAACACTCCTAATAAAATGCTCTTAATTAAGAGAAGTTCATAACAAATTAAATATAGGCATACCTTATTTTATTGCACTTTGCAGATATTGCATTTTTTACAGATTAAAGGTTTCTATCAACCAAGCGTCGGGCAACTCTATCGGTGCCATTTTTCCAATAGTATTTTCTCACTTCAAGTCTGGGTCACGTTTTGGTAATTCTTGTAATATTTCAATCTTTTTCATTATTATATGTAACAGTGATCTTCATTCAGTGATCTTTGATGTTATCATTACAATGATTTTGGGGTGCCACAAACCACGCCCATATGAGACCAAAAGCTTGAACAATAAACGTGTGGGTTTTAACTGCTCCACTGACCGGCTGTTGCCAGTCTCTCTCCTTCTTCTCTGGGATCCTTATTTCCTGAGACACGATATTGAAATTGGGTCAATTAATAACCCCACAGTGGCCCCTAAGTGTTCAAGGGAAAGGAAGTTACATGTCTCTCACTTTAAATCAAAAGTCAGAAATGATTAAGCTCATGTAGAGAGCCAAGATAGGCCAAAAGCTAGGTCTTCCGCACCAATTTTGCCATGTTGTGATGCGAAGGAAAGTTCCTGAAGAAAATTAAAAGTGCTACTCCAGTGACTATATAAGTGATAAGAAAGTGAAACACCTTCTTGCTGATATGGAGAAATTCGTGGTGCCTGCTTAGAAGATCAAATCAGCCATAATACTCCCTTAACCCAAACCCTAATACAGAGCAAGACCCCAACTCTCTTCAATTCTATGAAGGCTGAGAGAGGTGGGGAAATGACAGAAGAAAAGTGTGAAACTAGCAGAAGTTGGTTCATGAGGTTTAAGGAAAGAGGCCATTTCTATTACATAAAAGTGCAAGGTGAAGCAGCAAGTGCTCATGCAAAAGCTGCAGCAAGTTGTCCAGAAGACCTAGCTAAAATTAGTGAAGGTGGCTACACCAAACAACAGATTTCAGTGTAGATGAAACAGCCTTCTACTGCAAGAAGATGCCATTTAGGACTTTCATAGCTAGAAAGGAGAAGTCAATATCTGACTTCAAAGCTTCAAAGGACAGGCTGACTCTCCCGTTGGGGGCTAATGCAGCTGGTGACTTTCAGTTGAAGCCAATGCTCATTGACCATTCCAAAAATCCTAGGGCCCTTGAGAGTTATGCTAAATCTACTCTGTGTGCTCTATAGCTGGGACAACAACGCCTGGATAACAGCACTTCTATTTACAACATGGTTTACTGAATATTTTAAGCCCACAGTTGAGACCTACTGCTCAGAACAAAAGGCTCCTTTCAAAATATCACTGCTCATTGACAATGTATGTGAGATTAATGCTGTTTTCATGCCTGCTAACACAGCATCCATTCTGTAGCCCATGGATGAAGGAGTAATTTCAAGTCTTATTACTTAAGAAATACATTTCGTAAGGCTACAGCTGCCATAGATAGTGATTCCTCTGAAGGACTTGGGCAAAGTAAATTGAAAACCTTCTGAAAAGGATTCACCATTCTATTTAAAAAAAATTTTTTTTTAACATTTATTCATTTTTGAGAGAGTGTGAGTGGGGGAGGGGCAGTGAGAGACACAGAATCGGAATCGGGCTCCAGGCTCTGAGCTGTCAGCACAGAGCCCGATGTAGGGCTCAGACTCACAGACCGCAAGATCATGACCTGAGCTGAAGTCAGACGCTTAGCTGACTGAGCCACCCAGGTGCCCCGAGGATTCACCACTCAAAATGGCCTAAACACATTCATGATTCATGGGAAGAAGCCAAAAGATCAACATTAACAAGAGTCTGGAAGAAATTGATGGCAACAAAGAGTTGGATGCTAAACCTACTGAGCGACCCAGGTGTCCCCCCCTGATATTTTCTAATATGAAGGTTAGCAAACTTTTAAAATTGTGGGTGAAGATTTCTCTGATGTGAGAGAAGCAGGAAATGTTGATCAAGAGCCAAGCTGTCATTAATTCTCCTGAATGGGAATACGGGCTTACACTAATTTTCCTGGCCAGTGGCAGCTCTAGAAAGGAGAGCAGTTAGGTTAGCCATCAGCATCTTTATCGAGTGCTTTCTCTGGAACATGTACCTCATTAGATCTAATCCCAGTGCTTGGGAATTCAAACTACAAACTCCCAAGCAAAACTATATACACTAAAAGCGGTTCAAGTTGAATAATTTACAGTGGAAAGCAACTCCACAAGAAAACTCACCACCACGTCTCCCTCCTGTGGGAGGCTGTTTGCTGGCAGCCTATTTTTCTCCTCGTTGTTGTGGTATAGGGCTCCATCATTCCTCATCACCAGACTGTGGGCATCTCGGCCAAGAGGAATCTGATTCAAGTTAACTTTCTGAGTTGCGACGCCAATACCCCATATTCCTAAAAAATAATAGTTTAAATGCCCCCAAAATCTGAAGAATATGAAACAAGGGGTTGTTTTTAAGAGAGTGTAAATTGTTTTTAAAAGAAATGGCATGCTATCACTAAACTATCTTTTATTAATTTTTTAAAAAAACAAATCTTTTAAAAGTAGTTTGCAAACTACCCTATATTCTCGACAGATGGAGTACAGCCTAGGAGATAAGAGAGGGCCCTGAAGCTGTAAGGACTAGGTTAAACCTTGGCTTAGCTATGTCCTCTGGGGCAAGTTATTTAACCTCTCTCTGCTTCCTCACCTATGAACTTGGGATTCTAACAGTACGGACTTCAAAAAGTTATTAAAAGATATAGCAAGGTAATCAAGTAAAGCACTTGTAACAGTGTAAGTATTCCCCCTACAATCGGTTATGTGAAGCAGAGTATTTTTAGATGTTAGCTATTATCATCATCACTACTCTCTGAAAGATGTTTTTAAAAAGCTACACGTTGAATTTAAAAGGCCTAGGGTTCCAGTCAAGCACTACTTTGGAGGAGTGGGAAATTAGTCTTTAGTTTTTACATCTATATAATATGTGACAAATAATATAGGACCTGGTCAAAATTAGGGAGAGGAGAAAATTAAGGATGAAGTGTAAAATCATTTTCTTACCCGTGCCTTAAGTCAGTGGGCTTAAAATCTTTTGGTCTAAGCTGATTTTAAAGCAAGCAGCTCTCCTCTTAAGCAGCCAAACAGAATACCTAGAGCTCTGGATT
Organism: Leopardus geoffroyi; assembly: GCF_018350155.1. Taxonomy (NCBI): domain Eukaryota; kingdom Metazoa; phylum Chordata; class Mammalia; order Carnivora; family Felidae; genus Leopardus; species Leopardus geoffroyi. Next base: position 21,575,166 of record NC_059326.1, on the reverse strand, counting down.
TTGTCTCAAACTGTTTCCTTCTCAGTTTTTATCAAAATCAGTTAGGAGAAAATCTATAAATGGAAGAAGGTTTCAAGGTCATGTTGCCAATCGATTAATTTTTCTGAATTGAGCAAGACTATCAAAAAGTTGCATGTCTCGATATCACTGTCTGGGCTTCCTAAATAATCTATGTAATTTATTCTCCAGAGTGGGACAATTTTAAGAGTAACAGAAGGTAATAATATTGATTTCATGGGACAACAGTTCTAGACAGGATTACTCTCCTTACCCCTAAAGAACTGTGCATGCTGTGATACATTTTGGCATAACTGCCTCAGGCTTTCATTGAGAGATCAATTTACAGACTCCAACAATGTATTTATTCTAGGAATGTCACTGAAGATGTCATCCTTTACAGAAAATCCACATAAAAATTTGTACTGGAATCAAGGATCTAGAAAACATTTGCTATTCTTGAGAAAAGGTATGTTTTACTTAAGATTTTAGTAGCCAGAGATATTTTATAAAAGAATGGAGGACAGATTCATATTTATTTCATATACTTAGCGAAATCAGTATTTTGAACTAATTTAGAAAACAAGCTCCAGAAGGATGCTTTATACCATTCAAGTTTGTCGAGTAAAAGTATGATTTACTCCCCTCTACTTTTCCTATTCTACACTTATACTTACATTATTCATACTATATTTCACTAGTAATTTTTTTATAATAAAGCTTTAAAAATATATTTCTCCATATTCAATATGGCTACAAATTATCTAATCATTATTATAATACTCAAGCAGAAGTGTTGTATGATTCAAGAAACTGTAAGTTTTTAATGAGAAGTATAAACATTAGCCTTCTATCAGAATTCTAAATTTGCTGATTGCTTCAGAAGACAATGAACTTGGGCATCTTAACAAGAATTAAGAGGAAAAAAAAACCGGATCATAAGATTGATTTTATGCTAAGATAAAACATCAAGAGTCTACACCTTATATGCTTGACCAAAGAAAACATTTAGTACCCAAAGGCGCATTTAGTACCCATTAATAACGCTAGTGCCTAACACTGATCCTGTGTGCCCTGTCTTTAAAACACTTTCATTGGTATAACTCATGTGAAGCAGGATTACGGTTCCTGTAATCCCATTTTACAAATAAGAAAACTGAACCTAAAGTATAATTTAACTGGAACCACCCGAGGGTTGGGAAAAAGGATCTTCCAAATAAGTTCCGTGCTTTTTTATTGCCTCATTAATCTCTTCCATATATCGAGAACTGCTCTTAATAGTTACAACAATTAGGATTTTTAATAGTAAAGGACCATTATACCGACCTGTGGACTGGATTTTGAATTCAAAGTAGCTTTTGTTTTGATGTAAAGGGGCACTGGCTAAACAACCTCCTGTTCCACATATTCTTCTTCCATTTTTTACAATGACAACATCTGTTCCTAAATAAAAAATACACAGTGTGAAGTTTTTTATTTTCTTATCCAACAATCAAGGTTACTTTCTTTCACTTTTAATTCTAAATCAAAAAAATAGCGATGCTATATTTACTTTGAAATTTAGAAATGCTGATAAATTCAGAACAATTTTTACTTCTCCCTCCGCCCCTTTTTTCCCCCGAGAATGTTTATATTAATATTCATTTGCGGCTACAAATCCTGTTTGGGCAATTTAGTAGTAACTCAGTAGGAGGAGCACCAGAGGCGCTCCCCTCACCTGGGAACAGCTGACGAGTCTCGGGAGGCGGCAGCTCCGAGATTCCCGTGAAAATGGGTGGGTGCGCACAAGCACCTCCCGATGACAGGGGCAGACAGGGCTGCGTAGCCTTGAACACAGAACAGGGCCGAGGTGGAGTCCGCCGCGAGACGAAATGGGGTCGAGGGCAGCAACTGAGAGCAGGGAGCGGAGGGCGGCGCCCGGAGAAGCAGGGCCGCGCGTGGGCGTGTGGTCCCTCGGACCCCTCACTGCCCCCGACCCGCCGCGCCCCACCCGGCGTGGGCCGTTGGGTCTGGAGAAGGGAGGGCCCTTACCCATGTGCTGCGTGTCCAGCTGCACCGCCGGCATCTCCTTCAGAGGGATGTGTCCCGTCCCGCCGTCCCTGCAGCACCGCAGGCAGCAGAACACCGAGGCAGCCATCACGCCAGGACCACCGACTCGGCCGCCTCCGCTAGCCGCCGGCCGCCCCAAGCCCGCGGTGACGCCGCCCCTACGCCTTCGCTCCGCCTCCCGCCCCTGCCCGAGCGCCGGAGGTATCTGTGTCGAGCGCGCAGACCGATACAGCGACGCCCCACGCCGGGAGGGCGCAGTGCAGGCAGAGGTGAAGCCGGCCTGTACGGAAGATGCGGAGGATCTGCGCGTGGGGAGGGGCGGGGTCGAGAAGGGGGCGGGGCTGGAGGCGGAGCAGGGGCAGAGGGCTGGACGGGCGGGGCGGGCGGGCAGGCGGAGGACCGCGTGCGCCTGCGCGCGGGGTCGTTTTTTCCTCGGCGGGGCTTCAAGTTTGATCTCTTATGTTGAGCAATGCTCAAGGCGTCGGCTTCTCCGCCTGGTCTGCAGCCGTCCGACGCTGCGGTTTTTTGTTTTGTTTTTTTTTTTAATTTTTTTTAATGCTTATTTATTTTTGAGACAGAGAGAGAGAGCATGGACAGAGGAGGGTCAGAGAAAGAGGGAGACACAGAATCTGAAACAGGCTCCAGGCTCTGAGCTGTCAGCACAGAGCCCGATGTGGGGCTTGAACTCACGGACCGTGAGATCATGACCTGAGCCGAAGTCAGACGCTTAACCGACTGAGCCACCCAGGCGCCCCCGACGCTGCGTTTTAAAAACTGTTCCCCCCAACTTTGACATTACCTTTAGGGATGAATTGACAGAATCAAGTCAGGCTGGGGGAGTGGAAGCCCCGAGGTTTCCCACACACTCCCATCCCCCCACGGCAAGCTCAGGGCTGAGAGAACTTTACCTCGACCGAGCCTCCTCCTCCTACCGTAGCAGATTTCTGAAGAATTTCTTCAAATTCTAAATATACACACAGGCCTCAGAAGTAATGGTTGTTAGTGACTTCACCGTGGATGTGCACCCAGGGCTCTAAGTGGGCCCTGATGCATGTTGGGTGCAGAGATGCGCATCCCGTGGCTCCTGACGCCACGCGGTTGGGGCTCCCAGGAGGCCGTCCAGGGAGGATACCTCTGGGAGGTACCGCTTGACGGGCCTCTGCCAAGCTCATCCTCTTCGTGGATTGGGGGTTTCTAGGAGTGTGAAGAGAACTCCCGAGGGAGCGAGGATGTCTGGTCCCCCAAGGGAAGACCACGGTTCCCACCATCTGCCCCTTTCTGCTTCCAAGTAGGAGGCCCACAGGGTGGTCATCTGTCATCTCCTTGCCTGCTTAAGTCATCTGTGCCTGGTCGATTTCATATCTTTAAATACAGGGGTGCCTGGGTGGCTCAGTGGGTTTAACATCCTACTCTTGATTTTGGCTCAGGTCATGATCTCATGATTTGTGGGTTCAAACCTGGTATGGGGCTCCACGGTGACAGTGCAAAGCTTGCTTTGGATTCTTTCTCCCCCTGTCTCGTTGCCCCTCTCCTTCTCGTGCACGTGCACACGCTCTCTCTCTCTCTCTCAAAACAAATAATAAAATAAACTGTATTTTAAAAAATTGTTAAATACAGCTTGGTGCCTGGAGATGGTCTTCAATGACCTCTAGCATTAACTGGGCTCAAACCTTTATTCCCAAAATGGTTTCCAACCTGGAGGCTTCACCCAAGTTCAGGCTCTGGGAAACAGATGCAAGATGCCCATTTCATATGTAATGGTTTCCTATACATAACTTTTTATTGACCTGAGTGCAAATATCCTTAATGGAGGTTTTTTTTTGTTTTTGTTTGTTTCCTCCCAAGGAATAAGAGAATTTTTTCTGGGTCCTGGGTCTCTTTGCAGTCTATACAAATGATCTTTTCATTACAATAGGGAAAACCTCCAAATTCTATACTTTGAGATTTAGTTAGCCATAGAATTAATATCTAAAGGTGATTATTAAAGTGATTGAGGATAGACTCTCACTGCCTATAGAGTACTTTCTTGGTAATCATTTTACACATGAAATTTTTCTTTTACTGAAAACCTTGCTCATTATTCTGAGGGTTTAATTAGGGTTCGGTTCTCTTCCCGTTGGGGGGAGGGGGGAGTCGAATGTCATTCCCTGAGGTAGGCACTCTTTCATGTATGTATCTAGTTGAATTCTTGAAAGTTTTCTGGGTAGATATTGTCCCCACTGTATATGAAGAAATAGGATTAGAGGGATTAAAAAACTGGTGTAGTCTCAGATAATTAGGAAATAAACAAAATAGGATTCAAAGCCCATCAGTCTGACTCCTAAGCCTATATTTGCTCCACCAGGTCATGCTGCCTCTCAAATTATGAAGATCTAACTCTTGTAATAAGTGCTGAAATTCTTAAAAAAATAATAAATGCTGAAATTCTTTTAAATGTGCTTTCAATTCAAAATGCAGATTTGCACTTTATTTTTGTATGTTTCATTAAACTCTATATTGGCTACAAGCTGCCATAATTCACGTATAGACCATAACAAAATAGCTGTTGTTATTAGGTAAAATATTTATTCATAAATCTTATTAATATTTATCAATTATGTTTTAATAATATCATTAACATGATTAATTTTTTGATATTTATTTTTTGAGACACACACGCACAGACACACACACACACACACACACACACACACACACACACACACAGCATGAGCGGGGGAGGGGCACAGAGAGATGAAGACACAGAATCTGAAGCAGGCTCCAGGTTCTGTGCTGACAGCTCAGAGGGGCTCGAGCTCCAGGAGATCATGACCTGAGCCCAAGTGGGACGCTTAACCGACTGAGCCACCCAGGTGCCCCTCATTAATATTATTAAAAGTAGTACTTGTATTAAGTATTTAACGAATATTTAGACCATTCAAGTTACTCACATCTTCAGTGAAAAGCCAGACTATTAGATGGCATGAATTGGCCGTGACTGTAGAAGCAGAGTTGCCATAGTCTTTCCTGGCTGGAAGAGTAAAATGCTGGGCCACTGCCCAGTGCACTTTGCCCCCAATGTAGCAACTCAAGTAGACTCAGCAGTATGAAGCAAGCAAAACCAGTTAGCTCCTAAAACAGACTTCCCTGTCTTGGCAGATGAATGCCATCCATGAGCTCACAGACCTTATCCTTCTTATATCTGGGATTTGATTATCCTTTCATTATTATTTTCAAAGGAATTATCCTTTCTTTTTGAAAAGCACAATGCTAAAGATATTTTGACAGTCTTTCACAGCTATCACTTTAAATAACAATCACAAATAAAGCCTACAAAAAGTTTCCCAATAGTTAGTTAGAAGGTCGTTTATCTAAGTCAAAAGCAATAAGAGAGAATGACTACTTGAAAAAAAAAAAAAGTCTGCTTCAGCGACATATGCCAGGAACTTGAGAACTGATAGGACAATAATGTAAAGCATGTGTTTCCGAGTTGAGTTTAACATCATGCTCAGGATTTTCTTTAATGGTTTTTATGCCAACCAGACATCTCCTGTTAGTGAACTTTACACTCTGTACTGGGTCACACAAAATGGTTTCTTTTTTAAAAACTCATTAATCAGTTATTAAGCCAAACTTTTTTCTTGGGGTACTCCAGACCACATTTGTGATCTTTCAAAAATCAGAAACCTTACAAAAAACTCATACTTCTGAAAACTAAAAATATTTCTGGGGCCTTGATCTATTCATTACTGTAATTTTGAGTCATCGTAACTAATATTTATGTTGTGCTTACTATTACCGGGCAATAATAAATGCTTTTTATAAACGAATTTAATCCTTGTAACAACCCCATGAGGTAAAAGCATCCTCCACTTTACACATGAGGAAGCCGAGGCACAGAAAAGATAAGAAAGGTGCCCAAAGTCACACAGTCAGTAAGGGATAAAGCTGCACTCAAACCCAGGCAGTCTGGCTCTAGGGTCTTAGTTCTTAACCACTAGGCAAACTGCCTCCCTAGGGTGCTACATTTAAGAATAAATTCCTAATTTTTGTTTACATCTCTTCCCTTACCTCAAGCTGACATTTAAATTCAGCTGACATTAATTGCACTCATTTAATCTGGATTTGCCGAAGTATAAAGTATCTTACCTATATTCAACAACCAAAAATTAACAAGAAACATTGAGGACCTTCTCCTGCAACAGTTCCACTTTATTAGCAACACATTGGAACATTTAGGAAGGGTGTCTTTCATAGGGTGTCTCTAAATGATCCACAGAAAAGGATAGTTAGTACTTTGAATCACTAAAACAGTTAAAACATGTTGGATACTTGGAAAATACAGAGTTCTGGCATTAGAAGGAAAGAGAGGATGGGGTAAAATAAAAGAATTGGATAGAGGTATAGAAAAAGGAGAATAATAGAAGATAAATCAGAATAGTTTTTAGTATTGAAAAGGAAGAAAAGAAGCCAAGTGCTCTGTAAATAAGACCTCAGGGAATAAAAAATGCGATTTGCCAGGGCACCTAGGTGGCTTAGTCGATTAAGCATCCAACTCTTGATTTCAGCTCAGGTCATGATTGTATGGTTCATGGGATCCAGCTCTGTGTTGGGCTCTGTGCTGACAGTGCAGAGCCTGCTTGGAATTCTTTCTCTCCTTCTCTCTCTGTCCCTCCCCCATTCTCTCTCTCTCTCTCAAAATAAATAAATAAACATTCATTTTAAAAACCCATGATTTGCCAGGAACTTTCAACCTGGAAGAACTGTGCCTTTATCTGCTTCCCTTCTGGAGAAGAGAGAGAAGGCTGTCATAAACTGAGGGGGGTTTTGTGATTTCTCCCCAACCTTAGCTTCTTTTACTAAAAGTGCAGGTGTCCTTGTGTACTTACACAAAACTTTTCCTACCAATTTAGATTCTAGGTACAATTTCTGCAATAATTAGGAGAAAGAGATATTAGGATAAAGAAAAGAAAAAAAAAGGAAGCAAAGCAAAGGTACTATTGGGGTAGGTTTTGCATTCCCAGAAGAAATTAAGGAAGGATAAGACACTCCTTGTTTAGCAGTACAGAAGGTACCTAAACCTTCACTTGTCGTCAAGGAGCTGATGATAAGTGTTTTGTGCAAAGTTTCTATGGCCAAAGATAAGGCTACATAGCCTGATATTATGGAAAGGAGGTTGTAAAAACACTTAGTTGGCTGGATCAAATAGTTCAAATAAGTGTTTCTCAAAGCATCTCAAACATCGAAGTGATTCTGTGTCTTGGGACTGAAGTAGGGCTGGGGAACAAGAAGTCACCATCTCGAAATTATGAAACCAAAAGGCACTGGACATTTGCAGGAGGATCAGACAGAGGAAAAAAATACTTCTTATATGTAATATCTGCAAAAGAACAAAATCATAAGTATCTCATTGAAATTGTGAGAAAGATCCCAAAATGTTTCTTATAACAATGAAGGGAAATGAATTATTGGTTAAAATGTACCTAACATTAGTTTAAGATATGTACAATGTCACACAGTGTCTATGGTTTTATTTTTGTGAGTGTAGAAACATTTGTAGTGTTTTTTATAAGGTTTTACCTATAGTTGCAATCCCTCCAAACCTATTTTCTCAATAGTGGTCCTGCACATGAATATTCCAAATGCAGGTGTTGTCAGAACCCTGATTTTTATATTGAGAAGGACGTGTTTTACTTCCATCCATTAAGACATGTGTGTCTATGAACGTGGATGTGGTCCTGGGTCGGCCTAGTTTCAGTTTGGGGCATAACTCCTAGGCCTCTAACCTTTGCAGATCCTGTAAGCTGAGTCACAGGGAATGTGAGACTACTTAAAATTGTTGGTAAAGTTTACAGAACTCTGGAATATTTGAAAACTACTTTTAAAAAACTCACTGTGAAAGAAAAGACTTTGAAATACCAGCAGTGTGAGCTAGCTCCAAGGTTATGTTTGCCAAGAGGACTTCAGTGTAGGAAAATGGAACTAAGAATTGAGCATAATTAAAATACTTTTTTTCCCCTCTCACTCTGGCTATTCCAAACATTTAACCAAATGCTTTAAAAATTATTATATATGGCTTCTTTCAAACTTCCTGTTTGTATCATGTCTACCATCTAATGTAGATCTCAATTTATGCCAAATACTTAAAATACTCTCTAAAAAGAGATGCAAGGCTTTGGAAAGGAGGCAAAGGAAAAAGTTAAGAAGATACTTGAATTTTCCTAAAATTTCACAAAAAAAGGTAAAATCCCATTTTATATGTTCTTAATTCATCGGCACCCTGTAAATGTTCCTAAGAACAGCAAATGAATAAAGCCCCTAAAATAAATACAGATATTATAATCACACTTCATCTAAAACCCAGAAAGCAGTATGCAAATTGAATTCTTAGAAATAGATTTCTACATTAAATGCACTAAGGTTGCTGTAAAAAAGAAATCTATATACAGAATTTATTTATTAAAAAAAATTTTTTTTAACATTTATTTATTTTTGAGACAGAGAGAGACAGAGCATGAACGGGGGAGGGGCAGAGAGAGAGGGAGACACAGAATCTGAAACAGGCTCCAGGCTCTGAGCTGTCAGCACAGAGCCCGACGCGGGGCTCGAACTCACGGACCGCGAGATCATGACCTGAGCCGAAGTCAGCCGCTTAACCGACTGAGCCACCCAGGCGCCCCTATACAGAATTTAAAAATAATAAAAGCTTTATTGAGATTTATCACATATGATAAATTTCAACCTTTTAAAGTGTATAAGTCAAAGTTTTTTAGTTTATCTACAGAATTGTGTGACCATTGCCATCACCTCAAAAAGAAACCACATACCCCTTAGCAGTCACTCCCCATTCTGCTGCCACCTGGCCCTTGGCCATCATTAATCTACTTTCTGACTCCAGGAATTTGCCTATTTGGGACATTTCATATAAATGGAATCATACAATTGTGGCCTTTTTGTGTGGATTTTTTCACTTAGCATGATGTTTTCAAAGTTCACCCACGTTGTAGCCTGTGTCAGTCCTTCATTCCTTTTTTGTGGTCAAATAGTACGTATTCCACTGTAGTAAATGTGCCATATTTTGTTTATCCATGCATCAGTCAATGAACATTTGGGTTGTTTCCATCTTTTGACTATTATGAATAATACTGTTAGGAACATTTGTGTACAGGTTTTTTAGTGAACGTGTGTTTAAATGTTCTTGGTCATATACCTAGGAAAGGAATTACTGGATCATATGGTGACTCTACATTTGAAGGTTGAATAACTGCTGAACTGTTTTTGCAAAGTGGCTACATCAATTTACAATCCCAGCAATGTACAACTTCTCCACATCTTCACCAGTACTCGTTATTGTCTGTCCTTTTTATTTTAGCTATCCTGTTAGGTCTGAAATAATATCTCACTATAGTGTTGTTGTTGTTGTTGTTGTTGTTGTTTTCAATGTTTAATTATTTTTGAGAGACAGAGACAGAACATGAGCGGAAGGGGGAAGAGAGAGAGGGAGACACAGAATCTGAAGCAGGCTGTCAGCACAGAGCCTGACGTGGCGCTCAAACTTATGAACCATGAGATCATGAGCTGAGCTCAAGTCAGCCACTTAACCTACTGAGCCACCCAGGCGCCCCTCACTGTAGTTTTGATTTGCATTTCCTTAATGATCAGTGATGTTGAGCTTCTTTTCACATGTTTATTGGTGATTTGCATATCTTCCTCGGAGTAATTCTATTCAGATCCTTTGCCCATTTTTAAATTGGGTTTATTTATCTTTTTGTTCTTGAGTTGTATAAGTTCTTATATAACCTGGGTACAAGTCTCTTACCAGATTATATAACTTGCAAAAAATTTCTCCCACTCTGTAGGTTGTCTTTTCACATTCTTCATGGTGTCCTTTAAAGCACAGAAATTAATTTTATGAATCCCAATTTATCCAGTTTTTCTTTTGTCACTGTGCTTTGGTGTTATATCTAAGAAACCATTACCTAATCCAAGGTCAGAAAGATTTACTCCTATGTTTTTTCTAAAGAGTTGTATTATTTCAACTCCTACTTTAGGTCTTTGAGACATTCTAAGTTAATTTTTCCGTATGATGTAAAGTAGGTATTCATTTTTTTTTTTTTTCACAGACATCCAGATGTCCCTGCACTACATGTTAAAAAGGCCATTCTTGGGGCATCTGGGTGGCTTGGTCCGTTGAGTATCCAACTTCAGCTCAGGTCACGATCTCCCAGTGTGTGGGTTCAAACCCCACATCAGGCTCTCTGCTGTCAGCACTGAGCCCGCTTTGGATCCTTTATTTCCCTCTCTCTCTCTCTGCCCCTTCCCTGCTTGTGCTCTCTCTCCCTCTCTCAAAAATAAATAAACATTTCAAAAAAAAAAATTTTAAAGGGCCATTCTTTCCCCCATGGAATTGTCTTGGCATCCTTATTGAAAATTACATAAGACTTCGTAACTCAGATAACAAAGGTTTTGTTTGACTAAGAATAGTCATGGTTGGTTTAATCTGAATATGAGCAGTCAGAAAGCAGATACCAAGATCTCTTAAATACCTGTGTACATATTTTAAACACGGTCATAACGATTACTGGGGGTTTTTGTGTCAACTAGACTAGTAGCAAAACCACATTCCCTCTTGGATCCTTCAGGGGGCCCTCCATTTTGTTGGTCTTTATCTTTCCTACCCTCTCTCTCCTCATCAGTTCCCAGGATGCGGCATCCTGGCTTTGATCTTTACCTCACCAGGAACTCTTTCTTTAACCATTGGTTCTCATCCTCATCAGACTCCACGCTTCCTTTTTACACAGCTAATACTTTGTCCTCTTTACTCTCCTGAAATGTAACTCATTGATAACGTATCTATATAATCTCAGAAAATCGATATAATGCCCTTACTATTAAATAAGGAGGCATACATTCAGTTGTTTGTGATTAACAATATCTTGGAGATCAGAACCTTTGATAGTATCAGAGAATAGTGTCTGGATGGAGAACAGAAACTAGTATAAAAGGCTAAAAAGAAGTTGTATGGTACTTCCCTCAGGACAGTGTTAGATTAGGAGTGAAAAACAGTCCAGGAATAACCCCCAAATAAATAAATAATTTCAATAAGTAATGTTCTTATCATGACACTAAAAATCAAATATATATTAAATTAAATAAATATAAATATGATGGCAGTAGTAGAAGACATTTTTCAAACAATCTTGTTAATGAAATTTTTTTTTTTAATTTTTTTTTTTTTTCAACGTTTATTTATTTTTGGGACAGAGAGAGACAGAGCATGAACAGGGGAGGGGCAGAGAGAGAGGGAGACACAGAATCGGAAACAGGCTCCAGGCTCTGAGCCATCAGCCCAGAGCCCGACGCGGGGCTCGAACTCACGGACCGCGAGATCGTGACCTGGCTGAAGTCGGACGCTTAACCGACTGCGCCACCCAGGCGCCCCTTGTTAATGAAATTTAACAAAATCTGTGCACTTAGTATTTCAACTAATTGTATAGTATTAGCTTTGAGTCTATTAATGTGATTCTATAATCTTGTCTGTTATGTTTGCAGTTGGTTTTGTTGCTTTTGCAGTAACTATACTACTGCACTGAGTCCCATTTCAACTAACTAATTAAGTAATTAAGTAATGCAATGAGTAAGAAGCTCTTTCCAAGAAACTAGGTATGAACATTTTAGGTGGATTTCAAAGCTTGTGTGATTAGACTGATTAAATTGCTCTTTGGCCTCAAAATCTTCATGTTTTCTCTCTGTCTCTTTTTTCAAAGTGGGTTTCACGCTAGGTGTTCAGGACTTGAACTCATAACCCTGAACTGAGGTGAAGAGTTGGATGCTTAACCAACTGAGCCACCAGGGAGCCCTTTCTGTTTTCTTTTGTTAGTTTTTTTAAATTATGTTTTAATAATTTCTGCTAAGTTGGCTAACATGGTCCTCATTCATTTCAAATGTATAAAGTATCCAATTTATTATTTTAAATTAAAAAAAATCTTTAAATCTATTTATGATGACTTTTAAAATCATAGTCAAGTGAGTGCAATAAATTTCCAATTCAGCATCATTAAGCATATTTCTATCTATTAATTGCAAGGATGGAAATTGAAAAATCTTGAACAAAAGGTTTTTGTAAATAGTGTAAGTTTGTTAATAAATTCCATGATACTATCTTTGACTTTAGTGAAGTTGTTCTTATTTTCTTCCAGCTTGAAAAAGAATTCTCATTTGGGGCACCTGGGTGGCTCAGTCGGTTAAGCATCTGACTCCTGATTTCAGCTCAAGTCATGATCTCAAAGTTTCTGAGATTGAGCCCTGTGTCGGGCTCTGCTCTGACAGCACAGAGACTGCTTGGGATTCTCTCTCTCCCTCCCTCTCTGCCCCTCCCCTGCTTGTATGTGCTATCTCTCTCAAAATAAATAAATAAACTTAACAATTATTTCAAAAAAAAGGACTTTGCAAATGTGATGAAGGATTTTGAGATGGGGTGGTTATTCTGTATTATCCAGGTAGGCCAACTAGTCAGAAGGCTTCTTATAGGTGGGAAGCAGGAGGGTCTGACAGGGAAGGAGGTGGAAACAGAGGTTGGAGTGATGTGGGCCTCCAGAAGCTGGAAAAAGCCTTGGGATGGATTCTCCCCTAGAACATCCTGAAGGAATGCAACCCTGCAGACCCAGTTTAGACTAATCTCTACAATTGTAACAGTAAATTTGTGTTGTTTTCAGCCACTAAATTTGTGATTTCTTGTATGGCAACAATAGGAAACTAATTCATGCAGTAAAATACATAAAGTACATAGCTTGATGAGTTTTTATAAACCTATAGACCTGTATAACCATCCCCCACATTAACATCCAGCACATTTCCTGCATCTCAAAGTTTCCCTTTGCCCCTTCCCCTGAAACTCCTCACACACCAAAGATACCTACTATTCTGACTTCTTTTACCATTAGTCAGTTTTCCATGTTGTGGAAGTTTTTATAAACAGAATCTTACCATATGTGTTCTTTTGTATTTGGACTTCTTACTCAACTTAATGTCTGTGAGAATTATCGGCTCTATTGTTGTATCAGAAATTTGGCTTTTTTTTTAATGCTATGTATTTTTTAGTATTACATATATCTATTTATCCATTTCCCATAGACTTTTATTCTTTAGAAGATAAAAAAAAACACATTCCAGGGGCGCCTGGGTGGCGCAGTCGGTTAAGCGTCCGACTTCAGCCAGGTCACGATCTCGCGGTCCGTGAGTTCGAGCCCCGCGTCGGGCTCTGGGCTGATGGCTCAGAGCCTGGAGCCTGTTTCCGATTCTGTGTCTCCCTCTCTCTCTGCCCCTCCCCCGTTCATGCTCTGTCTCTCTCTGTCCCAAAAATAAATAAACGTTGAAAAAAAAAAAAAAAAAAAAAAAACACATTCCAATCATAGTATGATGATTTTCTAACATTTCCCTTAAATATCAGAAATATATATTTTTGCCAACTTTATCAGAATTTCTCTGTAAAATGTACACTTAATCTTGATGATTTCATTGCCTTACTAGAAAAGCAAATTGGCAGAATGGATACTTTATTTGTGAACAAAGTTATGAAACACAACTTCAAATAAACACTTGAATATCACCACTGCCTTTTTATGTCAGACATTTTGAAATAAGAGCTAAATAAAAACATTCATACATGTACACTATATATATATATACACATATATATTTACACATATATGTATATGTACATATATACATAAATATATGTATATATATTTACACTATATATATATTTACACTATATATACATATATATGTGTGTGTGTGTGTGTATATATATATATATATATATATATATATATATATATTTACCATGAAAGTGAGAGTACAAATGTAGGCCGATAGTGGTATAGTAGTCTCCTCTTATCCATGGTTTCAGTTTGAAGACCTCAAAGTGTAGGACACCCTGAAACAAGGGGCCTGGGGAAGAGGCCGCCTAGGTTAAAGGGCTGAACTGATTTTAGGGCAACCCATTGTTTGATGATAGAAAGTTCCCCTTCGCCAAAGGCATACAGTGGATAAATGTAGGATGAATGATACCATTTAAATGTCACCCTTTAAAATCCACTAATGAAATAAGAGATCCAGGCAATGATCATCAATGCATGCTCAAACTATTAGCTGAAATGTTGATGGGGAATTTTCTAATGTACTGAAACCACCTAAATCCGCTGAATAAGTTTAGCTTCACTAAAAGTAGAAAAAAAAAACCTGACACTCTCCTAATGTGGGGCAATAGGAAGAACACAGCACAAATGCAGAGTATTTCTGCCTTGAAAGCTGGAGCTGAATCTGATGAAATTTTCAGATTTGGCTTCTAGTTTATAAGAAATATGGACATGGAGAACAAGTTAAATGACTCTGTCATAACACCATCAGCCAAATCCAAGCATAGAATTGTCAAGAACTGTGCAAAGCTTGGGATTTTACCCTGCTTATAAGCTAACACGTTAGCCTGTTCCCGTTTTGTGGATGCTGGCAGAAGACACAAAATTCCTGAGTCAGAGACAAAGGACTTTATTGCTCACCGCAAAAGTAGTGTATTCAGAGCTTCATGTTCCTTTGTGTTGTTCCCCGTGCCTCACGAGTCCCACAGAAGTGACACAAAGGGCCCGTGATGGATGCCTGGGCATGCAGTGAATTGCATTAGAGGAAACACTGAGTGTAGGAGATTCATTGTTTGTCTAGTAAGTGAACGTCAGAGGAGACATTACCCCAGCTCAAGACACAACCTGCAGAAATGGGCCCTGTAAAGAATGGTCAAGGCTTTGCATTCATGGCATGCCCAGCAAGAACATGCAGGGACACTCAGGGCCCATGGCAGACTGCCTCTCTCAACAATCCACCCCTCAGCCCACAATAACACATTCTTGGCCAAGTTGAATTTTTACATGAGTATGCCACCCCATCAGCTACTCTGATTAATCTGACCACAAAGGCTGAGAGCAAATTCATTTAATTTGTCTCATTCAGCATTTAATCAAAGCTTCTATCAACAGGACTCCAAGCAGCAGGCTGAGGCCACCTTGCAGTCTTCACCTTAATCATACCCCTCTCTGCCAAGGGCACAAATTCAGCCAACTATGAATATGTCCCAAAGGGGATCAGCAAGTCTTATTTCAGACAGCCAGGATGAGGTCCAAGGCAAAGCTATAATCCATTATGATCCACACAAGGGAGTTTAAACTGACCTGCTGATCTACAGTGTCTTTGCCAATAATTACAGAGTGCAATAGCTAGGCCAAAAAGCAACTCCATTTCCAACAGTGGGTTATTCTGTAGCCTACACTTTCCCACATACAAAAATATAACCTGACGAGCACAGGTCGCTCCACTTTGGGATTTGTTGTTCAACTTGGTTTGGGTCACCATTACTTTGGTTAAGCCACATGGGCATTGTCACCCAGTAGTTATAGTCTAGATCACCATATATGGCATAACTAAGGCCACTTAGGCATCAGGAGAAGCATATGAATTTTTTTGTTTGTTTGTTAGCCAGCAGTTTTTTTTGTTTGTTTGTTTGTTTTGTAAATATAACTTATTGTCAAATTGGCTAACATACAGTGTGTACAGCGTGCTCTTGGTTTGGGGGTAGATTCCCATGGCTTTAGCTAGCAGTTTAATCAATGCATTTCTCAACTACAATTGAGTGAAAATAGTTACCGAAGGACCATTTGATCTACACCTTTACTGATTTGGTGTCATTTGTCTTCTGGTTATTTTTTTAAATTTATTTATTTGTTTTGAGAGAGAGACAGAGAGAGAGCATGAGATGGGAAGGGGCAGAGAGGGAGGGAGAGAGAGAACCCCAAGCAGGATCCATGCTGTCAGTGCAGAGCCCAGTGGGGGGCTCAAACTCAAGAGCCTTGAGATCATGACCTGAGCTGAAATCAACAGTTGGATGCTCAACTGACTGAGCCACCTAGCACCCCTGTCTTCTGGTTATTTTAATGATCCCTTCTTATGAGAAAATGGAGAAACTCCCTGAAGAAAAAAAAAAAAAGTGGAGTCATCTTGCTCCATTTTATTCATCACTTTGTTTTAGTGCATAAAATAATGCACTCCAATTGTATTTGAAAATGGAGGTTCCTGATGCCTAATTAATGTAGTTCTGGAATTCAGAAAGAAAAACTCTCTTATTCCAGACAGGTTATTTCGTGGATATCAACAAACTGATGGAGAGGTAAAAGGCCCAGAACGGCCAACTCAGTACTGAAGAGGAACAAAGTCAGACGATTGACACTACCCAACTTCAAGACTTGTTACCTTTTTTTAAGTTCATTTATTTATTTATTTTAAGAGAGAGAGAGAGAGCAACCACATGAACTGGGGAGGTGCAGAGAGAGAGAATTCCAAGCAGGCTCAGAGCTGTCAGTGCAGCTAAGACAGGGCTCAATGCGGGGCAGGATCTCATGAACTGTGAGATCATGACTTGCGCTGAAACCAGGAGTCAGACGCCCAACTGACTGAGCCACCTAGGCGCCCCACTTCAAGACTTAGTATAAAGGTACAGTAAGAGAGAGAGTATCTTACTGGTGAAAATATAGGCAAATAGATCAATGGAACAGAATAAAATTACCAGGAATAGACCCTTATAAATGCAATCAACTGACCTTTGACGAAGGAATAAAAGCAATACAATGGGGCAAATACAAGTGTTTTCAATAAATGATGCTGGAACAGCTAGACACCCACATACAAAATAATATCTCCAGACACAGACCCTACACCTTTCACAACAATTAACTGAAAATGTATCATAGACATAAATGTAAAAGGCAAAAGTATAAAACTCCTAAAAGATAACATAAAAGAAAACCTAGATGACTTTAAATATGGTTATGACTTTTTAGACACAACACCAAAATCACAATGCATGAAAGAATGAATTGATAAGCTGGACTTCATTAAGATGAAAAACTTCTGCTCTGTGAAAGACAGTGCCAAGAGAATGAAAAGATAAGCCACAGACGGAGAAAAAATATTTGTGAAAGACACAGCTGATAAAGAACTGTTATCTAAAATGTATAAATTCGTGGGGCGCCTGGGTGGCTCAGTTGGTTAAGTCTCTGACCCTTGGTTTCGGCTCAGGTCATGATCTCATGGTTTCATGAATTTGAGCCCCACATTGGGTTCTGTGCTGAAAGTGCAGAGCCTGCTTGGGATCTCTCTCTTCTCTCTCTCTCTTTCTCTCTGCCCATTCCCTACTCGTGCTGCCTCACTCTCTCTCAAAATAAATAAACTTAAAAAAAATTTTTTTTTTAATGCACAAAGAACTCTTAAAACTCAACAGTTAGAGGGATGCGCCGGTGGCTCAGTTGGTTAAGCATCTGATTTCAGCTCAGGTCATGACCTCTCTCTCTCAAAAATAAATAAACATTTTTTAAAAACCTAAAAAACAAAACAAAACAAAACTCAACCATTAGAAAACAAACAACTTGATTTAAAAATGAGCCAATGACCTTAACAGACATCTCTCCAAAGAAGATATACAGATGGCAAATAAACATATGGAAGGGTGTTTCCCATCCTATGTTATCAGGGAAATGCAAATTAAAGCAATAATGAGATACCACTACATGCCTATCAGAATGGCCAAAATCTGAGAATGACAACATCAAATTCTAGTGAGGATGTGGAACAACAGGAGCTCTCAATCATTTGCTGGTGGGAAAGCAAATGGTAAAATCACTTTGGAGCAGAGTTTGGAAGTTTCTTACAAAACTAAACAGATTGTGAGGGGCGCTTGGGTGGCTCAGTCGTCTGAGGCTCTGGCTCTTGGTTTTGTCTCAGGTCATGATCTCATAGTTCAAGACTTCAAGCTCCACATCAGGCTCTGGGCTGGCAGCGTGGAGCCTGCTTGGGATTCTCGCTCTTCCTCTCTGCCCCCACTCTGTTCACACTTGTTCTCTCTCTCAAAAATAAATAAATAAGCATTAAAAAAACAACAACCCCACACATATTCTTAGTATATGATCTAGCAATTGTGCTTCTTGGTGTTTACCAAATGAACTGAAAACCTATTTCCACACAACAAAACTGCCTACAGATGTTTATAGCAGTAATGAAAACCTGAAATTTGAAATTTAAAACACATTTAAAATAGCACCTCCTATAATAAACAGCTTATTTATAAATCTGTGATATATGGGCAGGATCTGTTTGCTGAAAACTATAAAACACTGATGAAATAGGGGGAGAATATCTGGAGAAATGAAGAGCATGCTGTATTTATGGGCTGGAAGACTCAGATTGTTAAAATGCCAATTCTCTCCGGTTTGATCTCCACATTGAGCACAATCCCAAGGAAAATCTCAGCAGACATATTTTAGATATTGACAAGGGAATTCGGCTTTTATATGGAAAAGGTTATGAAATGAGAAGAGCCAATTTTTTAAAGAATAACAACACAAAATTAAAAAGTTGGAGGATTTACACTATCCAATTTTAAGGCTTATTACAAGGCTATAGTAATCAAGACAGTGTGGTAGTGTTAAAAAGATAGATGTATACATGTCAATTGATCAATTGATCAAAATAGAGAGGCCAAAAATAAACCTACAAAAACGTAGGTGCAAAAAACTTTTGACAAAGTTACAAAGGCAATTCAATAAAGAAAAGATAGCGTCTTCAATAAATGATGCTGGAATAATTATTCACCCATGTGCAAATGAAAATCTAGACATGTAACTCACAAAAATTAGCTCAACAGACCTAAATATTAATGTAAAACTATAAGACTTCTAGAAAAAACCAAGCCATTGGAGATCTTGGATTTGGCGATCTGTTTTTAGAAATGACACCATAAGCACAACCCATAAAACAAAAAGTTGAAAAACTGACTTTTATCAAAATTAAAAACTTTTGCTCTGCAAAATAGTCTGTTAAGAGAATGAAATAACAAGCAATAAGTGGGGAGAAAGTATTTGCAGATCACATCCCTAATGAGGAACTTGTATTCAGAATATATAAACAACTTTTTTTTGCTATAATTTAAGTAGGCTCTACACCCAAAGTGGGGCTTGAACTTATAACCCTGAGATCAAGAGTTGTATGCTTTTATGTTTTCACTCATATATGGATCTTGAGAAACTTAACAGAAGACCATGGGGGACAGGAAGGGGAAAAAATAGTTACAAAGAGGGAGCAAGGCAAACCATAAGAGACTCTTAAATACAGAGAATAAGGTGAGGGTAGATGGGGGGTACGGGAGAGGGGAAAGTGGGTGATGGGCATTGAGGAGGGCACTTGTTGGGATGAACACTGGGTGTTGTATAGAAGCCAATTTGACAATAAATTATATTTTAAAAATTAAAAAAAATAAAAAAGAGTTGCATGCTTTATTCACTGAGCCATGTACCCCTGATGCAATTTATTTTTTTTCATATCAATTCCAGTATAGTTAACATATAGCGTTATATCTGCTTCAGGTGTACAATATGGTGATTCAACAATTCTCTACATTACTCAGCGCTCATCACGTTACGTGTCCTCTTAATTCCCTTCACCTATTTCACCCATCCTCCCACCCACCTCCCCTCTGGCAATCAGTTTGCTCTCTCTAGTTAAGAGTCAGTTTTTTGGTTTGTCTCTTTATTGCTTGTTTGTTTTGTTTTTTAAATTTCACATAAGAGTGAAATCATGTGGTATTTGTCTCACTGATTTATTTCATTTAGCATTATACTCTCTAGCTCCATCCATGTCATTGCCAATGGCAAGATTTTATTATTTTCTATGGCTGAATAATTGTATACATATGCCACATCTTCTTTATCCAGTCATCTATTGATGGACAGTTGGGCTCCTTCCATAGTTTGGCAATTGTAAATAATGCTGCTATAAACATAGGGGTGCATGTATCTTTGCAAATTAGTGTTTTTGTATTCTTTGGGTACCCAGTAGTGGAATGACTGGGTCATATGGTAGTTCTATGTAGAATGTATAAAGAACTCTTTAACCTCAACAGTAATAAAACAACCCAATTAAAAAATGGGCAAAATATCTGAAAAGAAACTTCCCTAAGAAGATATATGGATGGCAGATGAATATATGGAAGGGCGTTCAACATCGTTAGTCCATTAGGGTTACATAACTTAAAACTACAATGCATCACTACTACACTTCTATTAGAATGGCTAAAATAAGGAGATGAATACAAAATGTTGGCCATGACGAGGAGCAACAGGAACTCTCATTCATTGCTGCCGGAAATGCAAAATAGTACAGCCACTTAAGAAAAACATTTTGCCATTGCTTACAAAGTTAAATATACTTTTATCACATGGTCCAGCAGCAATCCTATTCCTAAGTATTTACCCAATTAAAACGAAAACTTATGTTCACACAAAAATGGGTAGTAAGTATTTATTCACAGCTGCCTCTGAACAAGTAATCAAGGTGTAAAGGAATAAACAAACCGTGGTAATCCATACAGGGGAACAACATGCCCTGTATTGATTCATGCCACAACATGGGCAAATCTTGAATGCATGTTAGTAAGAACATAGTTGTTGGGGCTGGGTGGTAAGTCCATGGAGATTCGTTATTATATTCTCTACTTTTGTGTATAATTGAGTATTTCCATAATAAAAGTTTTTAAAGGGTGTTTTATTTTGATGACATCATAATGCCCATGTATGACACAAATGTGACTCAGCTTCCATATTCTGAGGCCAGAAGCCACATCTGAAATGTTGCACAGCAAAATACCAGTTAAATGAAGATCAAATCTGGTAATGTGAATGATTGTGTTTTATTACCTTAAGATTTATACTAAGAAAGCTTTTGAGTGGTTCTCAGCACCCAATTCTGAGAGGAAATAAGACTTATTGGCTATTGGCTTTAGGAATTTAATTTGTCTGGGTACTATAAACAGTGCAGAAAGCCACGCAGAAGAGTCTGGACTCTGGCAGTGAGTCAGGCCAACTGAGTTCCAGACCTGTCAGGGGTACAAGTGGGATTCACGTGAGCGCCTTTCCTTCTGTGTATATGTCAGTGTAGAGTATGTTACAGAAGAAAGAAGTTTGCTACAACCTGGCTGTACTTGTATTTTCTTTAACTTGAGACTGGAGTTCGACAACAGCTAGTAATCAATCATTCTTATGGATCCCTTGAGATCATTTTTAAAAGCTTATTTATTTTGAGAAAGAGAGAGAGAAAGAAAGAGAGAGAGGGAGAGAGAGAGCTCTCTGTGTGTGCACAAGCAGGGGAGGGGCAGAGAGAGAGGAAGAGAGAATCCTAAGCAGGCTCCTCGCTGCCAATGCAGAGCATCCCACCAGCTGTGAGATCATGACCTGAGACAAAATCAAGAATCAGTTGTCTAACCAAGTGAGCCACCCACGTGCCCTGAGATCATTTCTGAAGATGATGCTCATGGGGTTCTACTTACTCCCCAACATAGGACTACCTGAAAGTTCTTCCCTGCTGTTTTAAGCTGCAATCAGACCACACTGAAGTTTCAACACTTCTACCCTCACTCTACCAAGAAAATCATCACTCGTAAAAAATTATGACTAATTTCTGCGGTGATAGTAGTGTTCTGTATCTTAGTAGGGATTTGGGATACACAGGTGTAGGCATTTGTTAAAACTTGGGGACTTACAAGTAAGATTTTGCATCTAATTGCATATAAATTTCACTTCGAATTAAAAAAAAACCATCAACAAATCTTTAACTCTAGTTAATGATATGTGTGTTGAATTATTTAGGGGGACATATAGTGATGTCGGCAATTTACCTGGGAATGCATAAAAAATAAGATGAATAGATAACTGGATAGAGAAATAAATAGATGTGTGATTAAGTAAAATAAAATATTAGGGGTAGAATCCAGATGGTAAATGTACAGTATTCATTATAAAATTGTCTCAATTTTGCTATATGTTTACACATTTGCATAATAAAATGTTGGAAAAAATATCAAGAAACTTAATGCCACCTGAATTCAGCAGGAAATGCAGAGGCCACGACTATGATTAGATCTGTATTCTGATTACCAGGTGCTGTAGTCTTTTAGACTTCATCTAATTTCCTGGATTCTGATCTCTTGCGGTTTTTACTACTTAAAACTACTTACCTTATCATTCCTCTACTTTGGCTTTCTGGTTTACCTGTTCATTTGTTCATTCATTTTCAAATACTTATTTTTGCCTACTATGAACCAGGTATTGGGGAATACAGTTTTGGCTCTGTTCTTATGGGGCATTCCATCCATGGCTTAGTCCCAGTAACCAGTACCTGTACTCCCTCAATTCTGTCAGGAATGCTGGTTCCTGCATATCTGGCTGAGGCTACAATTGTCGGGACCATTATCATGGGATACTACAGACTCCATACCAAGGTCCTAGGAGGCTTTAGGGGGCCTATGAAAAATGTTTTATATTTAAAAAAAATTCTCCAATTTACAAAAAATAAACTGCAAAATCCTCTATATTCCCTAGCCTGTAGAAACTGAACTTCTCCCTTTCTCACAGTTTTGGATCCCGTAGGACAGCCAACTAGCATTTCTATTCCCAGTGGCCATTCTGGTCCTAATGTAGATGCTTTGGGGAGTAAGGTGCCCCAAGAGTCAGATGGGTGCCTAAGCTATCAAAGCCTTATGTCACTGTGACTTTATTTTTTGGACTCCCTTTGGCTGACTCCTCGTTCACCGGGCTATCTTCTGATTCCTCTGTTGATCTGCAGAGAGAATGCACTGTTTGAGTATTTCTGATCCCTGTGACAGTGGTTACTCAAGCAAACCAGTAAAGTAGCTTATAATTAAGAGTTGTTACATCATATGTCTAGAATTCAAGGAGAAAAAAACACCACTCATGCCAACATCATCATCATCATCATCTCATATGACTATTAATTTCTTAGTGTAAATTAAGTCGGTAATATAATGACTGAGAAAGGAGGATGGGGAATATTTTGGCCTTAGTTTTGAATGGTTCTAGTTGACTCATGGCTCCTAAAGACTTTTTCTTAGCTTCTGAGTCTTAACCACCACTGTTCTCCCATTGTTGACTTTACTTGCCCTCTGATGTCATGCAAGGCCCATTTTACAGGCTGAGACTTTAGCTTCTGTTTCTCCACTTTTAGCTGTGTTATTTCAGGATCCCTCCGGTAAGACCCAGTCAACCCAGGGTCCCTGGGTCTAGTGATGCTCCTGTGGCCTGTGCTCACTGCATACTCAGAGCTGGGACCTAGACAACTTTTATGCACATAAACTTCCATGATTATAAAGATTTCCACCCTGTACATATATTGACAGATAAGGGGTATTGGTTGTAAAGACTTTGTTTGAACAAAAGCGAACAGCAGAACAATGCCCTAGAAACCAGAATTTAATAAAGACTGAGAGCATTATGGAATATCTTATTTTTGTTGGTTGGTAATTATGCCTGGATGATTCACAAAATTACTGTAACATTCCTGCTTTTGTTCCCCCAGGAAATCCTTCTCTATTTTAAATAAAGTGCATTTTATTTATTGAGTGCATTTGGTGCCTCTACCCTGCTATATAATTCTACACTGTAAATAAACATAAAGAGCTGCGTGGTTTGCCTATTTTAACAGAGGATTAGCTCCCTAGAGAGAACAGGGATTTGTATCTTTTTTCCTTTGGAACCAAAAGGAGACAGAAGACAGCAGTTTGCAAGGACTATATGCTGAGATGATAGAATCTTGAGTTATCTTCACATCTCTATTCTGTTGTGTTTGTTTGGATAACTAAACAGATAGAAATCCACTCATCTGATAGGGACTCCAAAGAACTCACTGCCTTGAACCTACCCCAGCTTGACTTTATCTTTTATGCATTTCTCTTCTGTTAGTGCTCAAAAAAGCTACAGAGAAAAAAAAAAAGTGTGTGTGTGTGTGTGTGTAACTTGTTTTTGTTAACATCAGTTTTGGTATTCAGTATTATTCAATTATATTCATCTAATATTATGGCTGCTGTAATTGGCACACATTCTTTATAAACATATATACACAGCCTAGCAGCATACAGTTCAATACAATTTGGCACCTCTGATGGAAAGGCATTGAGCAATCTTAAATCTCTCGTGGAACAAAGTAGGGTATAAACCAGCCAACCAACCAACTCTACAAAGGCACAACATGGGAGATACAAAGAGCA
Organism: Leopardus geoffroyi; assembly: GCF_018350155.1. Classification (NCBI taxonomy): domain Eukaryota; kingdom Metazoa; phylum Chordata; class Mammalia; order Carnivora; family Felidae; genus Leopardus; species Leopardus geoffroyi. Next base: position 21,550,988 of record NC_059326.1, on the reverse strand, counting down.
CTGTACTAGTCCTAACCTTCCTAGAACCTAGGGGATATTGTGGTTAAAGGCCAAATTGATACTTTAATTAAAGAATTATGATATAAAGGATTATTAATAAAATGATTAGAACGTTTTTTATAATTATATGAAGGACAGTCTGTATTTACTCATAAATATTATTCATTATGTGTTACATAAATAGTATTTATTATTTGTATAACAGGTAAAGTACTATATGCTAACCATTCTTTAGGAGTTTTTATTTTGTGTTAAAGCTATATGAGAAAATACTATCTAAACCTTTCTACAAGATGCATGAAAATTCTAACATAACTGTGGAAGTTCAACACGTTTGAATTTATCACCAGGCACAACACATTAGTGTACCGTCCCCTCTACCCCATCCTTATCCTCACTACCTCCTACCATCCTACCTCCCCTGAATTAGGGCAGATAAAAGAAGAATAAATATGATATAACCAGGTGAACCTTCTGGTCAGCTTTTACCACTACCTACCAGCTACCTTGGTCATTACAGTGACATTTGTGTATTTGTTTTACACACTTTCACTCAGTTTACTTCACAAAGCTTAATGTGCTATGTTTAAAATTTCTACATTCTTTTTTAAAACATTTTATTATTTTTTGAAGTTTACTTATTTTGAGAAAGAGAGAGAGAGCAGGGCAGGGGCAGAGAGGGAGGGACGGAGAGAGAATCCCAAGCAGGCTCCGTGCTGTCAAAGCAGAGCCTGAAGCCGATTTCACGAGATCATTGACCTGAGCTGAAATCAAGAGCCGGATGCGTAGCTGACTGAGCCACCCAGGCGCCCCCTTACAGGTACATTCTTAACATTTCAGACATGCATAAAAATTTAGGTTTTGATTTTGTTGATTGCATAAAATTGGGGTGGGGGTTGTTGTTGTTTGGTAATAGGGCTCACATTTGCTGAGAATTAGGTGAGGATTTTGAGGGGCAGGAAGCCTGTCTAAGTATTTTCTGTTAAGCCATTGGCTGAAAACACTTGGGTTAACCACAAGTATCCTGGGCTGGGCTTCAGCAGGTCAGAGTGTGGCCACTTGCCTTAGGTGCTCACTGCCTCCCACCTGCACCTCCCCCTGCACCCCTCCCACTTCCATTAGAGGCACCTGTTTGAGAGGGTGGGCGTGGGGGGAAGGGGCTTTCACTTTCCACTCTATGGACTTCTGTGTTGCCTGCATTTGTCACGTATTTGCCTGCGTGTGTGTGTGTGTGTGTGTGTGTGTGTGTGAGAGAGAGAGAGAGAGAGAGAGAGAGAGAGAACATTTAAGCTCTACTCTCATTAGTCTGCTTTTTTCAATGACATGTATTTCTTACATTTTAATTGTAAATGTAAGATGTTCATCATGGTGCAGCCCCTGCCCTGTGGCTACTCATACTTCATATTCCTCTCTGTTTCCCCAACCTTCTCCTGTCTCCCTTCTCCCTTTTGCCTTTTTCTCGACTCTCATGAGGTTCCAATTTTGTCTTTTCTTTCTCTCTTCTGCATAGATTTTTGTGAACTACACCTTTGTGAGAACTGTTTTAGAGATTTCATCCAAGGTCTTCATTTGTAATTACGTCCACTATTTGTTGCTATGATGGCTGTTCCTTTAGATCTTCGTTTCAAGAGATTTGTCCAGAGTGACTACTGTATTGAGTGACATATTTATCCTCTTTATTTCTCTTTTATTTTGTCCCCTCATGTATTTTAAGAAGAAATTAAGGAAAACGTGTTCTTCCTCTTCCTCCAAGTTCTTCCCCTCACTTGGCTTGTATAGCATATTTGTTAACAGCAGGACTTTCTTTTAAAGTGAAAGGAAAGGAAATCATTGCTAGAGGAGACAAAGTTAACTAAAAGGCACACAGGGTTGCTGGGTATGTCCAGAGTCTGATTTACATTTGAGAAGAGGAGCAGAGGTAATTTTTGTATTTTAGAAAGTCAGGAAGTCTCCTGGCCTAGTTTCAAAAACATGACCATAGAAATTCTATCAAAAAAACAAAATCCAACAAAATCTAGTTGGGAGGATAAGCTAGAATCTCCTTACTAAAAGTCAAAGATCTTGGCCCCTATTTTTTTTGTTAATTTTTTTAATGTTTTATTTATTTTTGAGACAGAGAGAGACAGAGCATGAACGGGGGAGGGGCAGAGAGAGAGGGAGACACAGAATTGGAAGCAGGCTCCAGGCTCTGAGCCATCAGCCCAGAGCCCGACGCGGGGCTCGAACTCACGGACCGCGAGATCGTGACCTGAGCTGAAGTCGGCCGCTTAACCGACTGAGCCACCCAGGCGCCCCGGTTTTTTTTTAATGTTTGTTTATTTTTGAGAGAGAGTACCAGCAGGGAAGGAGCAGAGAGAGAGGAAGATACAGAAGCTGAAGCAGGCTCCACGCTTTGAGCTGTCAGCACAGAGCTCCATGCAGGGGCTTGAACTCACCAACTGTGAGATCATGACCTGACTCAAAGTCGTGTGCTTAACCGACTGAGCCACTTAGGTATCTCCTGGCCCCTATTCTTAACTTCCTCTCTCTCTCTCTCTCTCTCTCTCTCAAATCCTGACCTTTCTCTGCATCCCCTCCCCCACCCATCTTGGAGGGGGGATGGTCAGGACAACTCCCAAGTAGCCTGGGTCTCTAAGGGAACATAGGTTAGCCAGATTGTTCCTATGCAGGTCGTCTGTTTCTGTGCACAGAGAAAATGCTAGAATGAGTCATAGTCCTCCCTCCCTAACAAAAGGGCATTGTACTGTGGTGTTTGATTTGGGCTCTTGTATGCCACTTGTGGTTGCAAACTTATGGTACAGGAGGCACGGTTCTAGTAACACAACTCTCAAGTTGAATTATAATGATCTGATTTGGGTGTGCCCCGATAGACTGTGAGATCCTTTAAGGCTGCGACAGTTTTATTTATCTTTGATCTCCAGCCCTAAGCACACTTGTGCCTAGCTCAGGATATGTGCTAAACAAATGTTGCTTCGTAGGAATGCTACAGGAGGAGGGGAAAGGCTAAAGCTGGGCTGTACCCAGGAGGGGAAGAGGTCCCTTCATGAGGCCGCATAACCTCCATAAGGCCAGCAGAGGGCGGACTTGCATCAGTAGCTAGAACGCCGTTCCTTTGCCCGGGCTTGTTTACTGGAGCGTTACCTTTTGGGTGAACCCAAGGCCTGAGCTGAGACTACAGAAATTTAAACTTAAGCCTGGCACATACACATTAAGACGTTACCAATTGTACAGAACAAGCCTGGGTTATGTTCAGTCCAAGGGCACAAGAACAGGCCGGAATTAGCTTAAGGAATACTAACCCATGACCTCTCTGGTAGAATCAAACTTAAAAAGGAAAAATTACCTGGATATTTTTTCAGGAAATTTTAATAATTTTAAAGTTGAAGGGTTCATTACACTCATTCGACAAACGAGTTCCTTTAATCCAGCTAGCACATTTCTCAGATGAGGAAGCTGAAGTTTGTGAAACAGTCCTCTAGACTCCTCAAGAGGATATGTCTATAGAAAAAGTATACTTCTTTCAAAACTGGGTTTTAGGCATGTTTTGAAAACACGTGGAAAGGTGGCCATTTGGAAAAACTGCATCTAGAATCCTTCTATCTCTCTTTCACACTCTCTCTCATATAGATTTATGTATGTATATAATATACATATAAAAATATGTAATATGTAAATGTAAAAATATGTCATATATGTATTGTATAGTAAATAAACTATATTTTATATTTACATATAAATAAAATTGAAATTAAATTTAAAATATAAATATAAATAAACACACACACATACCCAGGCCTTTAAAGAGGCAGCAGAGTCTAGTGATTCAGCATATGACTGTGACCCACCCAGACTTTCTGGATATGAATTCTGGTTCTGTCCTTATTAACTGTGTGACCATAAGCAAGTTACTTAACCTCTTTGTGACTTAATTTCCTCATCTATAAACATAGTTAATAACAGTACATATTTTATTAGATTATTTTAAGGATCCAATGAGCTAATTTTTGTAAACCTCCTAGGACAGTGCTTGGTACATAAAAAGTCCTGTAATAACTGTCTGCTGAATAAAAATTTGGAAAGACACTATTTTAATAATGAGGATAACATTCCAAGGGCACTTTTTTAAAAGATTGGAAGTTGGCTTTTAATATACCTTTTGGGATGGGAATTGGTTGCATAATAAATGATAAAGGTGTGGGAAAGAATGTGTGGTTAAATAACCTGACCACTAGATTGAGAGCCAAGAAGCCTTACGTTAGTATTTTAGGAGAGCCTCTAGTTTCCAACGTCCAGAAAAGGTTTCTGATAATTTTTTTTTTCTCATTTGGAAAGCTTAAAAACAACCCTAAACTCAAATCCTCAAATCTTCAAAGAATCAAGTGCTTGGAGCATTTTAAATGTACCTGCTCCTCCTGCTGGCTAGTTTCCAAGGAGTCCTGACTCTTTTTCCGAAGCTGGTTGAAGCTGGTTGTCGGTCCACATCCCCCTCCTTCCCTGGGTGTCTCCACTTGAAGGTAGCCTTTACTTGTGTTCTGCTTCTCTGTTGAGGCTGTAAGGACTAGCTGGCAGAGAAAAGGAACAGTATGTCCATGCAGTGGGGGAAGGCTGGGAGGTCTCAACTTCAGAGTAAGCCTTGGCAAGTCCCCTGCTCTGCGTGAGACCTCTCACATCCATCCAAAGACCAGGGCGGGGGGCAGTGTGGCCCAGCTTTAAGGGACTGTCACTGGACAGGTTAAGGCAGCTCTAAGAGGTGCAGAAGAGGGGACCCTCGGATTGGTATCACAGGCTTTACTTTGGGAGAAGCACAGCAGAAAAATCTGCCTTCCAGGGAATGCCCCAGGAGCGGAGCCTTGAGTGGGGGAACAGGGCTGTAGAAGGGAAAGGGGTCCATAAAAACAAACAAACAAACAAACAAACAAACAAACAAACAAACAAAGACTGTGAGGGCGAAGGGCAGAGTAGGTATCGGAAGTCCTGGGCTCCGGATTCAGTGAAAAGTGAAAACGAGGTGCCTGGCTGGTTCAGTTGATAGAGCATGCAACCCTGAATCCCACATTGGATATAGAGATCAAGAAAGAAAGAAAGGAAGAAAGGAATGAAGGGAGGGAGAAAAGGAAGGAAGGAAGGAAGGAAGGAAGGAAGGAAGGGAGGGAGGGAGGAAGGAAGGGAGGAAGGAAGGAAAGTGAGTACAATGTAGTAGGCTGGGGCTTAAAGTCCCTTAAACAGAACACAAGAATTCTCCGTAGCAAGCAGGAAGGGAGGGGCCAGAGCACTTCTCTGGCTTCTCAAACTTGAAGATGTGTGGGAATTACCTGGGTGTCGTGTTAAAACTCAGATTCTGATTCAACAGGCCCAGAATGCCACCTCTGATTCTGTATTTCTAACAAGTTTCCTGGTGAGCCTGCTGGTCCATCTAAGACCCTACTTTCAGAAGCAAGAGTCTTTTCCAGCTGAGTCTGGAGGTCATGGAGCAGAAACCCAGCCACTGGGCAAATTCTTTCAGCTCCAGTTCAAAATTAAGGTTGTTTTTTCAGGTTCCCAGGTAGTGTAAGCATTTAAGGAGAAGTTCAGTTATGGGGCAGGGAGGGAAAGGCGCCTCAGATTTTGGGACTCCTCACCAATCTCCCAGGGTGCCTGGCGGCTAAGAAGAAGAAGGGCTGGTCTACCAATGAGTGGGGGGAATGATAATCACGGAGATAATAATCAGGGAGATCTGGTGGGACAGAGATGCTAGCAGGAAAGTCCCTGAAGGTCCCAGAGCAGCCCCTAAATTCCCCACAGGCAGCTTTTCACGGGCAACCTGGAGGCTGCCTTTCAGAGGTTTTGAAAGAAGATACAGGGCTAGCCCACAGAAGCACTTGTGAAACCAGCTGACCCATTGAGAGAAGCTGCTAATTGTAAGACAGGCAGAATGTTATCTGTACTAGGTTTAAAACAGTTTTCCAGGGGGAAATGAGGACAGGCCAAGGCAGCCAAAAAGGGCTGGGTGTTGCCTTTGCAGAAAGCTGAGTTACACTGACAAAGAGTGTTGCCAGGTATTGAACCAGACAGTGTGGTATTTTAGCATCTAGTGTATTAAAATGCAGCAAATACCTGAAAAATCATTATTATTTCAGATGTACTTTTCTTACATTTGGATTGATTTTTAATCGGCAGAGGTTTGTAATTTCAGCGTTTAGTTACTCTTCCTGCTAAGTATCGAATGGACAAACACTACTTAAAGGTGATTTAGGATTCTTTTGAAATGTGAGGAATCCTTTTATGTATCTGTGTGCAAGTAAACTGTTCCAACACTAATGTTAAGTATTCTGTTAAATAAAGTAAAAGCCTATCCCTCGGGAGGGGAGGGTGCACTCGACAAAAAGTGTTTTGTTTCCTCAGTCTCTGTGGGGTGGATATTTCTGTAATCCTATTTACCCAGGAAGCAGGGAAACACAGTCATCTTTGGGGCCGTAATAAGCGCCAACGTTTACTGAGCGTTTACTACGTGCCCAACGCTGCGTGACACTGGATGTCTTCTATCCCTTTCTGCAACAGTTCCACAAGGGGGACATTCTAATTGTCCCCATTTTACAGTTAGGGAAACAATCTCAGAAAGCACCAAGGCCCCAAACCAAATTCCTCTTTTCTCTCAGACCCCCTCATCCAATTTATAACAAGTTCTCTCTGTGATAATTCCAAAATATATCCAAAACTCTGACCTTTTTTTCATATATTTTTTAATGTGTATTTATTTTTGAGAGAGAGGAAGAGAGAGGGAGAGAGAGAGAGCAGGAGCAGGGAAGGGGCAGAGAGAGAGAGGGGGGCAGAGGATCTGAAGCAGGCTCTGCACTGACCGCAGAGAGCACGACGCGGGGCTCAAACTCATGAACTGTGGGATTATGACCTGAGCCGAAGTCAGACGCTTAGCCAACCGAGCCACCCAGGAGCCCCTAACCTTTTTCCACCTTAGCTCAGGGCCTCATTATCTATCTTGCTTGGATTTTGCCTTACCCTTCAACTGCCACCCCGCCCCCAGCCCAGTACAGTCTTCCCTACACAGCGCAGCCAGAGTGGCCTTTTTCTTTTTCTTTTTTAAAAATGTGTTTATTTGAGTATAGTTGACACAGTGTTACATTGGTTTTAGGTGTACAAGATAGTTGATTTGACTTCTCAAAACTTGATGTTGTGCTCACTACGGTGTAACCATCATCTGTCACCATGCAGCACTATTAAAATGTCGCTGACTATATTCCCTCTGCCGTAACTTTCATCCCCATGCTGAATTCATTCTGTAACTGGATGCCTGTATCTCCCCAGAGTGGTCTTTTAATTTTTTAATTTTTTTAAGGTTTTCGAAGTTTATTTTGAGAGAGAGATAGAGAGCAAGTCGGGGAGAGGTAGACAGAGGGAGAGACAGGATCCCGAGCAGGCTCCACAATGTCAGGGCACAGAGCCTAATGTGGGGCTTGAACTCATGAACTGTGAGATACGACCTGAGCCAAAATCAAGAGTCGGACGCTCATCCAACTGAGCCACCAAGGCACAACTCCGACCCCCCCCCCCCCGCAAGAGTGGTCTTTTTAAACTTTAACTCATAGAGCTTATATTCTAGTGGGAGGAAACAGTAATTAAAAAAATATGTAGGCTATCAGATAGTAGTAAGTTCTATGGAGAAAAATGAAGTAGAAAAGGAGAATAGGAGGGAGCCTGGGTGATCCATTTGGTAGAGCATGTGACTCTTGACCTTGGGGTCATGAGTTTGTGCCCCACAATGTAGGGATTAATAAAAAAAAAACAACTTAAGAAAAAAAAAAGAAAGAAAAGGAGACTAGGGAGTGCTGAGTGGCAGTGAGGAGCCACCAGGATGGCTGAGGGGATGGCCAGGAAGGTCTTCCCAAGAAAGTGACACTAGAGCAGAAACATGAAGGTGACACAGGAGTGAGCCAAGTGGATTCTGGAGGAAGAACATTCTAGACGGAACAGCAAGTGCAAAGGCCCTGTGGAAGAGCGTGCTTGGCGTGTTTGTGGAACAGCAATGAGGCAGACGTGTCTAGAGCACAGACAGTAAGGTATGGCAGTAAGCAGAGGTCAGAGAGGTCCTGGGGGTGGTTTGGGGAGAGGGCAGGCCATGTAGGAACTTGGAGTTCCCTGCCCCACCCGGGACTTGGTGACCGAGTGGGTGGGCAGCAGGGGAGGAATATGAGCAGGTCAGAGATGTGCCTGTGAAGATGGGCAGGAATGGTTGCAGGGAGCCTTGCTTGGAGTCAGAAACAGGCACAATAATGGAGGCCAGGGCAGTGCAGGAAGAGGGCTCCCATGCTGCCACAGGTCTGGGAAATGAGGATAAAGCATTGGGTCTGCCAACGTGGAAGGCTTAGCAAACGAGGAGTTTCAGTGGGACAGTGGGACACAGCAGGCTGGCAAGGGTTCAGAGGGGATGCAGAAAAAGAAGGTGAAGGTGGTGAGCAAAAGTGGTTGTGCTGTAGAGACAGTCAGAAACATGAGGTGGTGGCTGCAGGGGCAGGTGGGTCATCAGGAGGTGGCCTTGTGACAGTGGAGGAAAGTCCTGCTGATGGCACCACAAAGGAGAAAGAAGGACACTCACCAGAGAAGGCTGGAGGGATGGAGTGTGTGCACCTGCAGGAGGGCCTTCCTCCCTGGCACCCACAGGACAGAAGGCAGGGATGGGGGACAAGTGCAGGTGGGAGCTTGTGGAGCCCTCTCTGGCTTGCTTCTATTTTCTCGGCGAAACAGGAAGTCTGTCAGCGAAGACGAGGATTGGGGGAGGAAGTGTTACAAGTCTGAGGAAAGAAAGATGATGGGCAGCTGAGGAGTTGAGTGTTTATGCAAGGGAGAAGTTACTATACTGGACTTTGGAACTAAGCTGGTTAAGGAGGGAAGTGAGGATATGAGAGAGGGGAGGAGCAATAAAAAGGTAGGAAAACAGTAGGCTGTCGGACCCACAGAGCTGGAGTTGGGGTACTACAGGGATACGCAGAAGTTTGGGGGTTGGGGTACAACAGGGGTAAGAAGACGGGGGTGGTGGTGGAAAGCAGAATGCTTCATGCACCACCATTCTCTCTCCTACACTGTTTCAGCTCACTTGCCTTCCTGCTGTTCCTCCAACGCCTGAAGTTGGTTTCTGCCTCAGGGCTTTTGCACTTGCCATTCCCTTCACAACTTTTCATGGCTTGTTCTCTGACTTTACTTAGCTCTCTGCTCTAACGTCATGTCCTCAGGGAAGTTTTCTCTGATCACCTACACTGAAAAAGGTGGTATCTGTCCCCTGACTCTGTTTCATTTTCCTTCATGGCATTTATTGCATCCTAGAATTATGCTCTATTCATTCATAAGCTTATATTCTGTGTTTCCCACTAGAATACAAGCTCTGTAAGGGTCAGAATATTGTCTTGTGCACCATTATATCCCTAACACTTAATGGGCGCTCAATAAATATTTACTGAACAAACAGTGAATGAATGAACCTGCCCAAGGTCACTCAGGTAGTAAGTGATGGAGCCACGATTCACGCCCAGAAGTCTGACTCTGGAGCTTTTGCTCTTAAGCACTCAACAGGGTGAAGGACAGACTAGACAGAGAGAAGGGGGCCGCCACAACTCCCTGGGAGATTTCAACCTCTGAGATTTTAGTTGCTTCCTCATGACGGAGTTTGAGGGGAGGAAGGGAAAAGCAGTTATATTGGAAGCTTTATTGCAAAAGGCAGAAAGTAGAAGAAAATAATTTCCTGAGTAGAAAAATATCTAGAAGGACAAAAAACCAAATCAGTAACAGTGTACAGTTCTGAGACTGGAGTAATTGATCAAAGGTCACTTAAGCCTATGTGTGATGTGTGTGTGTGTGTGTGTGTGTGTGTGTGTGTGTGTGTCAAAGAGAATGCATTAAGGGAGTGCTTTTGGAATAAAAAATTAAAATGCAAAAAAATACCCATTTGTCTTATAAAGGGGGGGGAAATGGAAACTGCAGACAATCTGGTGATGAAAGTAAAGTTTAAAATTTTAAAAAGATTTTTTTAATGTTTATTTATCTTTAAGACACAGAAACAGGTGACAAGCTAGGGAGGGACAGAGAGAGAAGGAGACACAGAATCCTAAGTAGGCTCCAGGCTCTGAGCTGTCAGCACAGAGCCCAACGTGGGGCTTGAACTCACAAAGCACGAGATCATGACCGGAGTCGAAGCCGGAAGCCTAACCAACTGAACCACCCAGGTGCCCCTGTGAAAGCTAAAATTTAAAGTCACCTCCAACGGGAGAACAATAGGTTTAGAAGATTAAATCATGCAAATACAAAGCAAGGATTTTAATCCATTCGCTGGGTTACATTTAAGTCCTTGGTGCCATTAGGAACAACTCAAAGCAGCAATGCATGTGATGCAAAACTGATTCCTCAGTGTTATTTTCCATTTGCGAATGGGTTGGATCCATTCGAGTCAAACTGTGCTTCTGCAGACTCGGTTGCTTCTCTTGGGAGTGTTCTTTCAAATCAGGTTACAGAAACAAGCAAGCGACAACAGCTGCAGAAGCAGATTTCTACTCTCAAATGTGAGATGAAAATGTGAATATTGAGAGTTTTCCTTTAGTGTAGAAAGTGACCGGCTTTCTTGGTAAAGTTGTTTCTTCACAGGGTCAGAGACTGGGGCAGGGGGCGGGGCGGGGGGGTGGGCGGTGTCCACATGCCCTGAAGAGTCAGCCAGGCCCCTTTCAGGGCAGAAGTTGGGGTCACGCAGATGGATGTTTGAATCCAGTTCTGCTCCTCATAGTTGGATGGCTCTGGTCAAGGCGCTTGACCCTGGTACTTCCCTCATTTGCAAAATCCTTGTCCCTCCCGGGGTTGCTGTGAGGGTTAATTGAAGTGATGTGTGTGGTGTCACAGAGTCATTTGCTTGATAAATGGAAGTCATTATGTAAATTGCTGGCAGACTACTACTTGCTTTTGTGCACTCCTGTTTTTGTTCTAGCTCGTCGTTCATAGACAGCGTGACTATATAATTTATCATCCAAGCTGGGACCCTTCTGAGAATGAAAGAGTACAGCGAACCAGACAGGACTCTGGGCCCTTGGGAGTGGTAGGTCAGGACTAACCCTGGGCAAGCCTGGATGTCTGGTCACCCTCCCTAAGACTCACTCGTGGTAAGACTGAGGATCGGGTGGCAGAGAGTGGGCTGCCATCAGGCTGCCACCATTCCTCCTGCTGGAGCGATGACAGGAAAGAAGGGGACAGGGCGGATGAAGTCAGGCCTTGCCTGTTTTGGTAAGCTGGTTAGGAACTAATGACCCAGTCTTTGGGAAGTGTTAAGAATGGAAGAAGCCCTCTTTCCCTCCTTCCTTGCCACCTTGGGATTTGGCCAAGGGTTTCCCTCTGTTGGGCCCAGATCGGAGTTTAAAGAAGCCGGCATGTGCCAATGTAGCATCAAACCCATGAGATGAGGGTGAGGACCTCAACATGGTTGTAAGCATACTTTGTCTTGGGAGCCAGACCACACGGATGTATGTTACTATGTTTATTGCTCTGTTACTTGCCAGTGCAGTGATACCCAAACTTGCAGGAATTTAAGGATAAACTGGAATTCTTTAAGACACCCATTGCCAGGCCGCCACTATAGACCATCTGAATCCAAATCTCCTGACATTCCGGGCAGTTTCTATGACCAGCCAAGGTTAGGAAACATTACCCTTTCATTTAAACTTTCTAGCTTTGATTTGGTTTTGCCATGGGATGTTAGGAAATGCCTTTTATGTGTAACATTGTGTCAACCATACTTCAATTTTAAAAAATGCCTTTTGTTACCTTGTGCTGGCGTCTCAGATAGGAAAGGAAGAAAGATCTGAGCAGGCTTTGCTGGAGCAAAGATAATGAGGCCAAGATTCCCAGAAGAGAGATGAATCTCCGGGACAGGGTTTAGGGTTTGGCGGTCTCTGCTTCTGGCCTGGCAGTCACGTGAGGGCTCTTTTTCAGTGTCAACCTTGGAGGAACTGAGCTTTGTTTTTATTATAAAAGCAGTGATTCCATGTCCTTACACCTGGCTTTCTCTTCTTTCCCCATCATGATTCCAGAAAGAATTATTCATACTTCCTGTCTCTACTGTCTTCATTCTCATTCACTCCAGACTGCAATAAAATGAAGACTGATCTGGGCAACCCTGGGCCGGTTAGCGAATGACTCCAAGCCTCGGTTTCTTCGCTGTAACTTCCACATGAGGTCATGCAAGAAAAGCATCTACCATAGTCCCTGGCACTCGGCAAATATGTGATCTTAATTCCTTCGCTGTCTTTGCCTACTTCTGCCCCCAGGACAGAGATTAACTTTCTCTTCCTAAAATCATTAGTGACCTAATTGGAAGATTCAATGGTTCACTTTGCTTCTCTTATTAATATTCAAGACTATACTCAGTTCTTGAAATTCTTATTCTTTCCCCAGTGTTTGCCCCTGGTTCTTTTTCCTTTACAGTCACCTTATTTTAAGTGTATTAATGGAATTATGTAGTTATCAAAAAGTATCATTTTGAAGACTGTGGAAAGACACAAAAATGATTACTTTAACTTCCTAAGCAAAAATAGTGCCATATATAAATGCTACATGTTAAAAATAGGTAAGGAGCTTTTGGTCTTAAGAAGGCATTATGTTGATGTGATCCAAAGATAGCAGTCTTACCCAAGTCACAGCCACAGCCACAGCCAAGATCCCCCGAGGGCAGTAGATATGTAGGGAACACTAGCAAATGAGAATTAAAGTACCGTTTGCTATGGACAGCCTGGTGAGCTGGGCCTGAGCACCGCTTTGAGGTTCAGGCCTGAAGACTTCCTCTAACTTCCAGGCACAGCCTCTTACCTCTGCAGGAGGACAGCAGGTAGACATACAGGTCCTCCGCCTGAGAGGGAAGAGATCTGGTTTCATCAGGGAACAAAGGGACTGCAAAAGAGAAGAGAGATTACCTCTTGGGTGTGCCGGGGCAGGCTCCATGAGCTTGAGAGAGAAGATTGTGATCATCTCTTTCTGCCTCTGCATTCAGTGAACTTCAGATTTCAGGTTGAAATCTACCAGGGTGGGAGTATTTTTACACCATAGAAATTGGTAAACACTATAAAACACGGCTTCCCATCCCCAACCTTTGCCAAAGCTGAATGTTAACTAGCAGCACCTCACAGGGAGAAGGCAGAAAGCACGAAATACTCTCTTACTCTGAGTTGGCTCTGGGTATTAAACGCAACATTCTGTTTCATTGTGAGAAGAGCGTTAGATCCATGTCTGAGTTCGTATCTGCAATAATAAAGATGCCAATGATAGTAACACCTATTGACACTTCTAGATACTGTGTTTCACTGTACCAAGCATTTCCCATGCATAACCTCAATTTCTACTCATCACTTTATGAAATAGGAACTGTCATTACCTCTGTTTTACAGATGAGAACACTGTGAATCAGAGAGTAAGTAATTTGTCTCCTGTTACGCTGTTGGTGAATAGAAGATTCTGGATTCCAGGGGTGCCTGGGTGGCTCAGTTGTTTAAGTGTCCCACACTAGATTTTGGCTCAGGTCAGGATCTGACCTTTCTTTCTGCCCCTCCCCGACTTCCATGTGTTCTCTTTCTCTCTCAAAATAATTGATAAAAAGAATGAAAAAAAATTCTAGAAGAAGAAGAAGACGAAGACGAAGACGAAGAAGAAGAAGAAGAAGAAAACAACCCTGGATTCCAATCCAGGCAAGTCCTCACTAGAGCCTCAGCTCTGACCTCCATGATAACCCCTTGGTGGGCAGAGAGGGTGGCAAAGTTCCCTCCTCAACCAGCAACTGACAGTGTGTGTTACTATGATAGAAACGTCTATTCTTAAAAATACACATCCTTGTGTATTGTGACATATTTATTATATAAGGTTTTTGTGTAAAATAATACTATTTATTTTCATGGATATTTACATATGTAGTAAAGGTGTAAAAACATACATGGAGATAATGTGGGTACATAGCTATTTTTTATATAACTTTTTTGTGTATTTAAACCATCTTATGATAAAATTTTAATATATTTCTGAATAAGGTAATCAGGCTGGTTTTATAGTAACATTATGGGTAGTTGTAACCATTTATTTAAAAATTTTAAATGTTGTTGTTATATTGTCTTTTCAGTTAAAAAATTGTTTTTTAGAAAGGAGTGCATGCAAAATCTGGTAAAGCCTGAACAATGTCTGTAGTCAGCTGTATTCTGTAACATCAGGTTCCTGGTTTTGAGAATGTCCTGCAATTACATAAGATGTCATCATTGAGAGAACTGAGTGATACAATGGATTATTATTGTTATTTTTAGATGAATTAATAAATAAAGTTTATTTTGGGGCACCTGGGGGGCTTAGTTGGTTAAGCGTCCCACTTCGGCTCAGGTCATGATCTCATGGTTCGTGAGTTCAAGCCCCACGTCGGGCTCTCTGCTGTCAGCGCAGAACTTGCTTCAGATCCTCTGTCCTCCTCTCTTTCTGACCCTCCCCTGCTCATGCTCATGTGCTCTCTTCTCTCCCAAAAATAAACTTAGAAAAAGTTTCTTTTTATTTATTATTTTCGAAATGTTTGAGAGTCTCTGTTTTAATGGAGGCTTCCTCTGCCCCCAGGTACTGTTAGATGTTTTCCCTGTATGTTCCCACCCTCTACCACAGCAGTTATCACTCTGTAGGTTATGTTTATAAAGTAATATATACTTTTAAAATGCTGTTATTCTTTCCTAAGAAACTTTTCCCACATTTAAAAATTGAGCTATAATTCATATACCATAGAATTCTCCCTCTTTGAATTGTTAAGATTCAGCGGGCTTTAGCATATTCACAAGGTTGTGTGCAACCATCACCGCTATCTAATTCCAGAATTATTTCATTACCCCCAGAAGAAACCCTGTACTCATTAGCGGCCACTCATCATTCTTCCTTTTCCCCTGTCCCTGGCAACCACTCATCAACTTTCTATTTATATGATTTTTATATGCTTTTTCTGGACAATTCATCTGAATGGACTCCTGCAATATATCAATATATGGCCTTTTGACAAGCTTCTTTCACATTCAGTATAATGTAGTCGTTAAAATCCATGCTGTAGCATGAATCAGTATCATTCCTTTACACAGCTGAATACTATTCCTTTGAATAGACATACCACCTTTTGCATATTCATCCATCGGTTCATGAGCATTTGGGTTACTTCTATTGGGGGGGGGAGTATTTTACATAATGCTGTTATGAACATTCATATATGTTATTGTTTGTACATATGCTTTCTTTTTTTTAATTAATTTTTTAAATGTTTATTTTGAGAGAGAGAGAGAGAGAGCACACAAGCAGGGAAGGGGCAGAGACAGAGGGAGAGAACCCTTTCTAGCACAGAATCCTAATCTAGCACAGAGCCTAATGTGGGGCTCAATCTCACAAACCATGAGATTATGACCTGAGCTGAAACCAAGAGTTGGTCACTTAATTGACTGAGATACCCAGGTGTCTCTGTACATATGCTTTCAATTCTCTTGGGAATATATCTAGGAGCAGACATGTCAGATCATATACTTAACTCTGTTTAATTTTTAGAGGAACTGCCAAGTTTTTTTCCAAAGCATAGGCCAGCAACTTTTAAAAGAACTTTTTTTTAGGACTATAAAGATATACATTATATAACCATTAGAGAAACTTTGAAAAATCCAGTGAAGAATCAGGACAAAATAAAGGTTATTTCCACTTTATACTACTATGGATAACAATTGTTGACATCGTGATCAGTCTTTTTAATATGTGCATATATATGCGTGCACACACAATCTGTGTTATGCTATATATACACCTTTTGAAATTTGCTTTTCTTCACTTTCTTCACTTATTAAGAGACATTAATTTTTCAGGTTGTTAAATAGTCTTCTAAATCGTTTTGTAAATGGCTACATATTGGGGGGCTTGGTTGGCTCAGTCAGTTAGGCATCCAACTCTTGATTTCAGCTCAGGTCATGATCTAATGACTCACGGGATAGAGCCCTGTATCAGGCTCTGTACTGGAGCCTGCTTGGGATTCTTTCTCTCTGCCTCTCCCCTGCTCACTCTCTCTCTCTCTCTCTCTCAAAATAAATAAACTTTAAAAAGTGTCTACATATTATTATTTTGTATGAAGGTACCAGGATTAATTTAACTCATATCGTTTTGATAGATAATAACAATATTTCTAATTTTCCTCTGATAGCTGTGTACAAATATTCTTGGCATATAAATTGTGGTGTTTATGACTACTTTTGTAGGATAAATTCCTAGAAATTGAATTAAGTATATGTATTTTCAGGTTTTTTAATACAGATTACCAGACTGTCCTCTGAAAGGTTGTATCCATCTATGTTAGTTTCCATCAGCTAACAAGATGGCCTGTGTCACTCATTGCTGACCTATTGGTCATTATAATGGTTTAAATCTCTGCCAATTTAATGAACTAAAACAGGCTGCAATAACATTTTGCTTGGTATTTCTTTGATTCTCATTAAGAATGAACATTTTTTGGGGCGCCTGGGTGGCGCAGTCGGTTAAGTGTCCGACTTCAGCCAGGTCACGATCTCGCGGTCCGTGAGTTCGAGCCCCGCGTCAGGCTCTGGGCTGATGGCTCAGAGCCTGGAGCCTGTTTCCGATTCTGTGTCTCCCTCTCTCTCTGCCCCTCGCCCGTTCATGCTCTGTCTCTCTCTGTCCCAAAAATGAATAAACGTTGAAAAAAAAAAAAAAAGAATGAACATTTTTTCTCCTGCTTATTGATCATTTGTATTTCCTTTTTTAATGTCCTGTTTTTCATGTATTTGGCCTGTTTTTCTGTCTAGGTGTTGCCTTATTATTCATTTGGAAGAGTTCCAATTGAGTGTCTTTTTCTTTTACAAATTTTTCTCTTTCCTTTATTTTTTTATTTTTTATTTTTTTTAAATTTTTTTTTTTCAACGTTTATTTATTTTGGGGACAGAGAGAGACAGAGCATGAACGGGGGAGGGGCAGAGAGAGAGGGAGACACAGAATCGGAAACAGGCTCCAGGCTCTGAGCCATCAGCCCAGAACCCGACGCGGGGCTTGAACTCATGGACCGCGAGATCGTGACCTGGCTGAAGTCGGACACTTAACCGACTGCGCCACCCAGGCGCCCCTCCTTTATTTTTTTAATACATTACAAAAGTAATAGATGTTTAGTGTAAAAATATAAAAGAATTATAATAATATAAAACATAAATACTGAAAATTTCCAAATTTCTCCCTCTCCAACTGACAGTTTGGTGTATATTCCTCCAAATGTTTTTTCCTATCCATATTCTACCAATTACATTTCTTTTCAAAATTGGAATCATGGTACACATGTTGTTTTTAACTTGATTTTTCACTTACTGTCTTTTTTTAAAATAATTTTTCAAATGTTTATTTATTTTTGAAAGAGACAGAGCACGAGTGGGGGAGGGGCAGAGAGTGAGGGAGACACAGAGTCTGAAGCAGGTTCCAGGCTCTAAGCTGTCAGCACAGAGCCTGACACGGGGCTCGAACCCACAAGTCATGAGATCATGACCTGAGCCGAAGTCAGATGCTTAACGGACTGAGCCATCCAGGCACCCTCAATTTACTTATTATATCTTATATATATGCCATTGTCAATACATATAGATTTATCTTTTCTTTTTTTAATGTTTTTAATTTTATTTTTGAGAGAGCATGAGCAGGGAGGGGCAGAGAGAGGGGGACAGAGGATCCGAAGCTAGTCCCTGAGTTTGAACTCAGGGACTTCAAGATCATGAGTTGAGCCACCCAGACACCTGTCTCCCTTTTAATAGTTGTGTGCTATCACGACTATATTGTGCTTTAAACATGAACAGTTTTACATTTTTATTGAGTTATATCATTAAGTCTTTTTTGTGGCATATTGCTTAACTTTTGTGCAGTAGAAGAAGGTTTTCAAATTTTTATGAGAATTCTCTGATGGACTGTTCAAGAAATTATCTTCATTTTCCAAGACAAGCTATGCCGTGAAAGAGTGTAGACTGTTGACACATCTTGTAAATTCTATAAGGAGTCTGAAAAACTGCTTTGCAAATACAGGGGGGGTGGAGATAATGTTTTGATCAAATAAAGTATAGTAAAGTCCTTATTTTAAGTGAATAAAGTTCGGAGTACATTACCATTTCATCTGGTCTCAAGAGCTAATTTCTAGAAGGTTGAAATGCATCAATAGTCTTTGAAAGAGAGAGTTCTTACTTCCCTGAAACATTCATAAAAAAATTTATAGTCATTGGGTTAGGTGCTGGCAATGCATTGATGAGGAAACACAAGACACACACATGCACACAACACACACAATCCCTGCTCTTACAGGGTGTATAGTCAAGTGGAGACAAGCATTGTTCAAGTAATTATACAAGCAAATATGTAAGAACAAACTGCAGTGTGTGCAAAGGAAGAAGAGTACAGGGCAGAGTGAGATGACTCAGAAAGATCCATCCCATCCCTGGCCTGGAACATTTTGGAAAGCCAACCTGGGATGTGTCAGCTGTGCTGCGATTGGGGGACCAGAGTGGGGAGGGGAGGTTTGGTGGCAAGAAGAGGGTGCATTAGGGAGAGAAGGAGCTACAAGGGTAGGAGCCCAGAAGCTGGAAGGGGTTCAAGCCTTGGGCAACACAAGAGCCTAGCTCAAATGCCCACAAGGAGGAAAGGCTATGGGACAGGAAGGAGCATGCCTCTGCTAAAGTTTTAAATTCAAAAGGTTTTTATCATCTAAAAGTGGTATGACTGGGGTGCCTGGCTGGCTCAGTCGGGAGGGTGTGCAACTCGATCTTGGGGTTGTCAGCTTGAGCCCCATGTTGGGTGTAGAGATTGAAAATAAAATCTTTAGGGCGGGTGCCTGGGTGGCTCAGTCGGTTAAGCGTCCGACTTCAGTTCAGGTCATGATCTCACGGTTTGTGAATTCGAGCCCCACATAGGGCTCTGTGCTGACAGCTCTGAGCCTGGAGCCTGGTTCAGATTCTGTGTCTCCTCCTCTCTCTGCCCCTCCCCTGCTACAGGTCTGTCTCTGTGTCTCAATAATAAATAAACGTTAAAAATTAAAAAATAAAATAAAATCTTTGGGGTGCCTGGGTGACTTAGTCAGTTTAGTGTTGGACTCTTGAATTTGGCTCAGGTCATGATCTCACAATTTGTGGGACTGAGCCCCATGTCGGGCTCTGCACTGACAGCACAGAGTCTGCTTGGGATTCTATCTCTCTGCCCCTCCCCTGCTCCCTCTCTCTCTCTCTCAAAATAAATAAATAAAATTAAAAAAAATAAAACCAAAATCTTTAAAAAATAAAAAAATAGGGGCACCTGGGTGGCTCAGTAGGTTGAGCATCTGACTCTTGATTTCGGCTCAGGTCATGATCCCAGGATTGTGAGATTGAGCCTCACCCTGTGTCCAGCTCTGGTTAAGTGTGGCACCTGCTTGAGATTTTCTCTCTTTCTCCCTCTGCCCTTCTCCCTCAGTTGCACGTTCTCTCTGTCACTCTAAAATAAAAGTCAAAATAAATAAAAAAAAATAAATGGTAGGACTACAAGTTATCAGTTTGTGATCCCTGCTTTATAGGGAATATGAGACTCATTAAACAATGACTGAGGTCCTGAAAATGCCCTGAAACTGAGCGTTCAAAGAATTCCAGAATTTGAATGCTGGATAGAATAGGGTGGAGTTCTGGAGTTGGGAAAAGAAAATCAGGGAGTGAGGATGATCTTATTAAAGGCCAGGGAAAGAAGGCCTTTTAAGGAGGAGGCAGTGAGTGCTGCTAAGAGATCAAGGAAAATGAGAACCGAAAAAATGTCCTTTGAATTTCATAACCCAGAGGTCAGTGACCTTCACAAAATGCCTAGACTGTGCTGACATTGTGTAATAAGTCTCATGTGTCTCCTGAATTGTCTGTGTCTTATGCCTGACTTGGAGGGGGTGTGGCTAGGTCAGATCCAGCACAAGCTTCTAGAGACCCCGCCTCATTCTAGCAACAACCAGCATGGTGTTATAAATAAGACCATTATAAGATAAACACATTTTTGGGGCGCCTGGGTGGCGCAGTCGGTTAAGCGTCCGACTTCAGCCAGGTCACGATCTCGTGGTCCGTGAGTTTGAGCCCCGCGTCAGGCTCTGGGCTGATGGCTCGGAGCCTGGAGCCTGTTTCCGATTCTGTGTCTCCCTCTCTCTCTGCCCCTCCCCCGTTCATGCTCTGTCTCTCTCTGTCCCAAAAATAAATAAACGTTGAAAAAAAAAATGTAAGATAAACACATTTTTGACAAGGTATTTATTACCACGTTTTAATATCAGACAGACTCAAGCAGGCTCACATAAAACACCATGAAGCATGTATTTCTTGTGCAGTGCTGTACAGATAGGTATCTGGTTAATCGAGATCTTCAGAATAAAGCTCTATGAAATGTACTCTTGCCTTTATTTAACAGAGTATACTGAAGGTATAAGAATCTACCAGCTACTGAAAACTGCAGAACCCCACCCCTATTGTGTCTTTATTTGTAGAAGAAATATTCTAAAAAACGTTCCATAGAACAGGATGAGAGTCATTTTCCGAATTGAAATGATAAGACTTTATTATCAAAACTGACATTTTTCAAGATAAAAGTAGAGCACATAATGATTAATGAACTTAACAGAAGGATTCCAAAATAGTTTCTACAAATTTAATTCTCTTAAACAACTGTAAGTATACAGTATTTATTAGTCTTAACCTGAATGAATAATTCTCAAGGCCCTCCTAAAGTTATTGTTCATCAAGAATAAAATTCTACACATATGGGAATTCAGAAAAAAAATCAGTTAACATAATTGAATGTAATTAATCATTAAAATATCAAAACAGAGCAGTAAATTTCAAAGTGTATATATGTAGTGATTTTTAAAGCTCTAATGAGGCATAATTTAAAATGTAGCTAAGCAATGTTTTAATGTATTAGTCACATGATGTAGTTAAAATCATTATAGTAAAATAAATTATATATATAACTAATATATAAGTATATATATTCATATAATTTCCTCTTGTTGGATTTTAGGAGAATATGTGTCATAGTTAATTCTATATTGTATTTTATTTATAAATTGAGAACTCTAATCAACAATTATTTGGTATTAAATGCTATACTTTTATATACCTTATTGCATTTTAAAAAATCTATAATTTTCAACAACAAACCTCAAAAATATTAAAGCAAAGGAAATTTCTAGGGCACCTGGGTGGCTCAGTGGCTAAGTGTCCAACTTCAGCTCAGGTCATGATCTCACGGCTCATGAGTTCAAGCCCCACATCAGGCTCTCTGCTATCAGCGTAGAGTCTGCTTCAGTTCCCGTCTCCCTCTTTCTCTGCCCCTCCCCAGCTCATGCTTTCTTTTTGTCTCAAAAATAAATAAAAACATCAGTCAATCAATCATTTAATAAAAATAAAGACATTTCTTCTCCCTTAAATCTTGGATCTTGTAATCAGATTAATCTTTCTAAAATTCTGCTTTCATCTTGTTAGTGCCACGTAAATCATTATTCAGTGAATTCCCATTTCCTACAGAATGAAGTTCAACTCTTTCTTCTGACCTTCACAACATTCCATGCTTTGGCCTCAAACTTTATTTTCAAACCAGGCCATGCTCTTCACTGACTCAGTACCAGCAAAGTTCATTCTGACCCTGAGCTTGTGCTCCTCACCTCCAATGCTCCTCTTTCTCATCTTCAAGTCCTATGATCTTTATCTATTATTTTCATTTTTTCAAGTAGGCTCCACACCCAACGTTGGGCTTGAACTCACAAACCTGAGATGAAGATTTACATGCTCTACTGACTGAGCCAGCCAGGTGCCCCCCATCCTCTGATCTTTAATTATTCCATTTGACTCCCACCTCCCTTGGGAATTTTCCCTGATGCTTCTGATGCCTTCCTCCTTTCTTGTCTTTAACACTCATGTTGGCTTTTAACTGGGCCATGTACTGTTACTAAACTAGTTCCTGTTTTTAAGACTTGTCTCTTCAACCACACGGGAAATTCCTTGATTAGTGCCTTTGGTGCCTAGCACAATCCTGAGTATTTAATTCTAAGCACATGCTAGTATCACCTTAATTACCTCTGACAGTTTACTTTATTCTTACAATTTTTCTTTCCAACTACAGAAACAGCCCAGCTAAAGGCCAAGTTTATTGTTGCTGCAGTGTCTCTCATTCTCTTCAAAAGCCAGTTGATCTTACTATTGGCTCCATTTAATGCATGAACTTCTCTGTGCAAATGAAACATATGGAATCTGGAACTTTCTTCAAACCAGGGACTTTTAATTTCACCAAGTCTTAGGTAAGTTTCTGTCTTTTGTGATAAATGTATATTTACAGGTAGATTTTTTCCCTTTTAATGGAATGTTTTAGATGTTCAATTTCTCTGAAATTATAGAGCTTTAAAATAACTGCAGAGTTTTCCTTTCACTGAGTGTGATGTTTTTTCCTTTTTTCTCTACTTAACCCTAAGCACAGAGAAGGAGGTATAGAAGTAGAAGGCTATATGTTTTTTAAAAGGCCACCCTGAGCTGGGTGTAGAAAAGCAAAACTTACAGTCCTAGCTTCCTCTACTACATAGGCAGCTTAGCTCTGCTTAAGACTGTTGTGCTTGGGCGTCAAATCTACAAATCCAAGAAAACCATAATCCAAAACCAGTATGGTTCTCTTTTGCCCAATAGCAGTAGGGACCATTTATTATGCACCTCCTATATGTCAGACACAATGTTGATTGCTTTACATGTCACCTAATTTTCATAAATGAGTGAATCATGATTCCTGTTTTACAGAAGAGAAAACTGAGGTTACTCAGAGCTGCTAAGTAACTTGAACAGCTAGTAAGTGGTAGAGTGAGAATTTGGATGCAGAATTGATTTCAAAGCCTCTGCTCTTTTCACTACACCTTGCAATGTCAGTGCCTTGTATTGCCAGGAATTCTCTTTCAGGACTATTGGGGCTTGCACTCATGAACTTGGCAGCTATTGAGAAGAACAGAATAATAATAAAATTATTTTATTATTATTATTATTATTATTATTATTATTATTATTATCTGGCAGTCCTCTCCTGCAGAGTTGCTTCAGTCTTAGTTATTAGATGCTCCCCACACTGGCAATTTATATTGGCCCCTTTTTATGTGTCCCCTTTGTTTTATTTATATGTCCCCTTTGTTATGGAACGTCTGATCACGTCTTGGTAGATGGAAGGACACCTGGCAGTTTTTACCTTTGTCAAGGCTCAAAACAAAATCAATAGAATAAAATCAATACAACAATAAGAATACATACATATATTTCAGATTAGAAATTCTCCCTGTAGGGGCGCCTGGCTGGTTCAGTTGGTAGAGCCTGAGACTCTTGACCTTGGGGTGTGAGTTTGAGCCCCACATTGGGCACAGAGATTACTTAAAAACAAAATCTTAAAAAAAATTCTACCTGTAATAATATATCACAAAAGACAAATTTAAATAAGACTCTATAGTCTTATTGTTGTGCTGACATATGAATTCCAGTCTTCAGCTGTTAGTTTACTTATGTGAAGAACAGTCAATAGAAGGAAATTCCAGTGTGACAAGAATTTTGACAATCCCTCAGTGTTATCTCTAACAGGATCTAGTTACACATTGTGATCTTCTGGGAAGGATGTAGCTGTGTATGTTCATTTCAATCTGGCGGTTTCGCTCTTATTCTAGTCACACTATATGTGGGGATTCCCAGTGCTGTTTTATTAGTACCGTGGGAGGAGAGAGGCTATTTTTCCTTCCCTATTTTTCTACACTTCAGAGTTTAATACATAATGTTCTCTCAGCAATGTAACAGTCTTAAGACTTCTGTGCTGATTTAACCAATATTTTACATTTAGTTGGGCAGAGGTTTATTAATTAGTATTTACCACCAAACAGATCTAACTATATAAATATGTATATAATTGCATGAAGGATAATTTGTGACTTATGAGTCAATAACCTTTCACTCTTGTTTCATTTTAACATTAGGATATTTAAGATGCTTTTATAAATCAGATTTTGTGTGTGTGTTTTAAAAAACAACACTAATTTAGTAGGAGACTGGGGTGCAGTTTTCAATGGCATTGACAGTTATGATGCTATAGAAAGAACCTATACCTGGCTGGACTCTTACTTGAGAATCTTGGCTCTGCCTCTTGATTTTTATCTTGAGAAATCACTTCATCCATTTCTTCAACTACAGGATGAGAATCATAATGTCTATCTCACGGTGCTTTTTTTTTTTTTTTATGTTTATTTTTGAGAGAGAGTAAGAGCACAAGTAGGAGAGGAGCAGAGAGACAGAGAGAGAGAGAGAGAGAGAGAGAGAGAGAGAGAGAGAGAGAGAATCTGAAGCAGGCTCCAGGCTCCGAGCTGTCAGCACAGAGACTGATGTGGGGCTTGAACTCATGAACTATGAGATCATGACCTGAGATGAAGTTGGACACTTAACTGACTGAGCCACCCAGGCACCCGTTTTTCTTTAAAAAAAAAAAAAAAAAAAGAAATATAAATAAATAAATAAATAAATAAATAATTTTTTTCTTTTCATCCACGGTGTTTTTATGAAGAGTATATGGCATAAATATAGGAACTGTTCTGCAAGGGCAAAATTGGGTTTCAGGGACAGGGCATTGGCAAGGAACTCGACATCTCCGAAGGGAGCGGGGAGGAGCTTTTTATGGAGTTTGAGCTAAGCATGATTAGTCAAGGAGCCCAAGTACTATTTATAGTAGGTCTATAATACCTTTCCCTGAAATTCTACTTCCAAAGACCAGACTTCCCTACTGGGGGCGAACTCAACTCCCGGACATATCCTGTGATTTTTTTGTTGCACTTCCCCTAAGACTGTAAATTTTGGAGAAGCCATTCCTCCACCTTTGTATTCTTCTTGGAACCAAACAGATCATTGGTTGGTATAAGTGCTTAATGTGTTTGGTATTAGACAAAGTCCTTATACAGAATGGTGAGTCAGGTTAGCATCTGAATAGCCATTAGCAGCGTTTAAGTTAAAGCCAATTTTAAGTTTTTACTTCTCTCCAAAGGAAAACAGTGTTTTTCCTAAAAGAAAATCTTACATAGAATTGGGTCGCTAGTCTTCAGCCTAAAGCCTGCGAAGAAACAGGTGCAAGGTTGGGGAGGACGGTAATTAACCTTATTTTGGTTGTGCTCTGGTTGGAGCCCATAGCTAGAGCCCTGGCGTTGGTCCCAACAAGAGTGACCATCCCACCCAACCCGAGTTGTGGGGTGCAATGCAGACAGTTGTCTCCGTCCCCCAAGCCACTGTGGCTGGGCTTCTGGTCTTGAGAGATGCAGATGAAGTGGTGTGAAGGGTTGGGCTTTTTTTTTTGTTCCTAAAAATGCAACGAACAAAAAAAAAAGTACAACAATCCAAACCCAACCATCTTGTTGCGCGCCAGCTTTCTTCCAGGGTGGCTCCACCTCCGGTCGCCAGAGCTCCATAGGCCCAGCCTACGCGTCTTAGCTGTCGCCGTCTGCTTCCCAGTGCGCGCGGGCTCGGGCCGCTCTGGCAGGGTGCTCCGTGGCGCGCGCAGCCACTCTGGAAGGGAGAGAAGCGAGCACTCCCGGGCCCTCCCCGCCCCTAGGTGCACCGCGGACGGTGGCAGTTATTGCTGCTGGTTGTCGACACCGGAAGGACTCCCGCCTCACCTCACCCACTCCCCACCCCCCGCCCCGGGGAAAGGCGAGACCCGGGAGACGGAACAAAGGCAACGCCGAGGCCCGGGAGGCGGATCGAGGTGCTGGAAGAGGAGGGCAGGGGGCGGGCCCGTTGGCGCTGCGAGTCCATTTTGCCGCCGTGCCCAGCCGGTAACGCGAGGTCCCCGCGGCTGGAGGACAGGCGCCTACCCGCGGCCCCCGAGGTCCGAGATAAGTACCCACCCGGTCACTCTCTAGGAAGGGGGGTGGTCCTTGGGCCTGCTGCAAGGATGAGGATTTGCCCTGGCAGGACAGCGACCTGCGTGGGTGGGGGGCTCCAGAGAGCTCAGTTTGAGCTCCAGCCCCAGCTGCACAGCGAAAACCAGCGCGGCACTGGAACAAACGGGAGTGGGGTGGAGAGGCGTGCGGTGGGCATCCGCGGGGCCCAGGCAGCGTGTCTGTGCTCCAGAAACCCTGCTCCGCTACAGATTATGCCCGGCTTCAGTGCCAGTGCCTCGGTATCGCCTAGGAAAGAAAAGGCGACCATGAACCAGAAGTCGGAGCCCGGCAACCACTCTCTGGCACTGAAACTGAGGAAGTGCCTGGCGCCTGGGGAGGGCGCCCTAACCGGGAAGCTCCTTAGTAAAGGCACAAAGATATCAAAAAAAAAAAAAAAAAAGCCATGCTCCTGGCTTTTTCACCAGGTCCTAGCGCACAGGCTTAATTGGGGGGGGGGGGGGGGGGGGGGATGAAAACACTGAGGATCAAGGCTAAGGATCCTCTGCAAATAAATGCATAATACTCTCTTTGTTCTTTCTTTGCAGTAGCTTCGTTTGTCCATCACAACGTGAGGGGGAAAAAAACCCTGATAGCTTTGTCCTGAAAAATAGTAACCCTGACGAATACACCTGCACCTGCTCGCTCGCAGGGGACAGAGGTAAACTACAATACTTCTCCCTACATTAAGAAACAAAGCACTCAGTTTTCTTTTCTTTTTTTTTTTTTTAGGCCCAGAACCATGCAAAATTGAACTATGTGTAGAATGTGTTCCCATCCTCATGAGTGTTCTGTTTTCATATTTTGTCAAAACTCAGAAAAATAGATTCTATATTTGGAAAATGTTTATGTAACAATTATTTGAAATGTATTACAAGCTAAAGAGTTATATTGTAAAGGAAAAAGAGAGGTCTTAGTAGCATCTTTTTTTTTATGGTCTCTCCCCACCCCCCCCCCCCCCCCCCCCCCCCCACCCCCGGCCCTTCTCCCATGCCTTTTTGCTAGGGCTTGTACAGACAATGTTTGAGTTTTCTGACTCTAGAGACTTTTATACAATAGGTATTTTAAAAGCAGAATTTCATTTTCATAGCCACTCCTTCTGGTAGAACTTGATGGAGCTGTTGATTAACTGGTTTACTTCCACCTTATACAATGAGAAGATACATTTTTTCAGGCTCTCCTTTCCTTACTCATACCATCTATTTTACACTAGCTGAGATACTAAATCTCCCTGGTAAGTCCTTCCATAACACTAGGCTGTTCTTTTCATTCTCTGTATTTGTGACTGGTTGGTTACCTGGTCCTACTTGTACCACAGCTTTGGTTCCGATATGCCCATTTCCATGAAAGTGCTTTATACCTGCTATCCTAATACTTGCTTTACCTTTTCATGAAATTAGAGTTCAAGAGAGTCCAGCTCTCTTTCAGGACCTTTCCTGGTTAATATACTCATACTTTAACATAATACTTTAAATGTGTAGTTACATTTTTCACAGTATTTGTACACAGATTAATTAAACCACCTTACATTTATATAGTTTAGCAATATACA
Organism: Leopardus geoffroyi; assembly: GCF_018350155.1. Classification (NCBI taxonomy): domain Eukaryota; kingdom Metazoa; phylum Chordata; class Mammalia; order Carnivora; family Felidae; genus Leopardus; species Leopardus geoffroyi. Next base: position 21,523,473 of record NC_059326.1, on the reverse strand, counting down.
AAACTGGCACACACTACCTAATCTTTCCAAAACCATGACTTAGACACTCCTGCTTGAACCCAGGTATCCAGAGACAGGTTCAGTGCTCTGTTCTCTCTACCAGACAGCCTGTTACAGCCTAATGTGTAAAAATCATAAAACTTTAGAAGGGATTTAGAGAGCCATGATTAAACTTAATCCGTTTTATGAATGAGAACACTGAATTCTTGACCCACTTTCTAGATAGAGCTGAAGTCTAAGAATTGGGAAATTCGGGTCCTATGCCTGGCTTGCTGTGTATGATTGAGAAAGCTCCATTTTGGGGGGGGGGTGCTCAGTTTTTTCAGTTATACAGTTAGGTGTTTTCTAGATGATGTCTAAGATGTTTGTACTTCTATTTTATTCCTACCCCATAACTTTTATTACCATATATTCCTTATACATACTGGTAATCCTAAATGCATACTAATATTAACTGCCTTAAATTATTTTATATTTTAAATTTGGGTAGGTATGATCAAAATGTATGCCTTATTGGTTTTTTTTTTGTTTTTGTTTTACTAAACTATAAAAGTACAGTTCTCTTGTAAGGCCAGGGACCGCATGGAGAAGTGGGGCACTCATACATCATTGGTTAGAGTTCATAAAGTGGTATACCCCTTCTAGCGGGAAACCTGTCAGTGTTTCAAAGGTCCTTAAAAGTGTTTCTACTCTTTGACCCACCTAACAGTACACTTATAGGAACTAAGGAAATAATTAGAACCGTGGACTAAGACTCTTCTACAAGGTGTTCATTTAAATGTTCTATTACCAAAAAGACATATAGCCAGTATTAGCATATCTGTAAGATGCACTATAACATTTTAGAAGAATATATAAAAATAAGGGAAATACATGTGATAAAAAAAGTGAAAAAAAGTAGATATAAAATTGTATGATGTTACCAGTTTTGTTAAAATACATATGTGCGCACACACACATGATTGGAAGAAATATAACAAAATAATAAGTGATTATTCCTTGCTAATGTAATTATGGGTGATTTCTTCCTTGTATTTTCTGAATTTTCTATACCCACAAATTACTTTTATATTAACAAAAACATAAAAGCTAACTGCTTGGATAACCTTTCCAACTTTAGTATGGTGTCAACTTTCTATGTTTTTTTTTTTTTTTTAATGCTTATTTATTTTGAGAGAGCGAGTGAGCCGGGGAGGGACAGAGAAGGAGAGAGAGAACCCAAGCAGGCTGTGTGCTATCAGTGCAGAGCCCAATATAGGGCTCAGTCTCATCAACTGTGAGATCATGACCTGAGCCCAAATCAAGAGTCAGACGCTCAAATGACTGAACCACCAGGTGCCCCTCTATGTTCTTTTTATAAGGCATTTATCATACCTTTTAGAGTAACAGTATCTTTGTAAATGTGCTGTATTTCTGAATTTAGGGCAAGAATTGACTCTGGCTTATATTTCACCTTTTTAAATATCATTAGGACATTGGATTATTCATTTTTGTTATTCATGGAAGACACTGCATCTTACCTTGGCCTGGAACTCTGGATACTAGAATGGTACTAAAAGAATAGGGTGCTATGTCTCCTTTTTGTAACAGTTAACCAAATATAGGCATCCTTTGATATACAGAATAGTTATATTGCAGTTAAGCTTTCTATAAAAGTAAATTCCTGTAACATGAACTTTAAAAAAAAATTCATTTGCATTGTAGATTTAGGTGTATTACTAAAGAAAAATTGAATTGAAAATTTTTGCTGATAGTTTAAATTCTTGTCTTTCCTGTGGCATAACTGCCACAAGTATATCGTACTTGGCAACAGCCTGGCTCCTCATTATAACTCCCAGAGGAGCTCTTTCTTTTTTTCCCCCTGCATATTTGTGGTATTGAATATGAGTGAGGAGTGCCAACATAGTGTATACCATAACATAGCCAAACTAAAAACTGCTTAAAGTTTAGCATAATTAGTGTTCTACTTGATATATTCTGTAGATCAGGTTTACTTTAGAATAAGATGTGTGTGTACCTAATTCTACACCTAGCAAAAGGAACCTTGTTTGTACTAATTACATTTCCAATGGCACTAATTACATTTCCAAATAAGTTATTAGTTGATAGGTAGTGCTTATCAGTTGTTTACAAAATGCCTGTTTTCACTTGGTACAGTATTATATATGACCTAAGTAACCTCACTTACCTAGCTAAATCCAGCTAGCCACTTATTGAATGCTAGACTTTGACACTACTTTCTGGAAGCTGGCATTAACCTCAAATACAGATTTAGATGATGGAAATTTATTAATAGATACCAACCAATAACAATTGCCAAATTTATGGTTGTAAAAGAAGACAAGTTGTTTTATGGGTAAAAGTTTTCCATCTTCATTTAAACCCACTTATATTTATTTGGGAGAAAAGAAACCAGACATTTCTGGTTCGTCAAACCTTTCTGGAAGTCATTAGTTCCAACTTAACTTAATTGGAACTCTTAACAGGTAAAGATAAATATCTGAATTTGGTTGGTACCACAATAGGTGAATAATTTAGTCTATATGTATGTTTCCCTCAAATTCATACACTCATTCAAATTGATTTCATCTGGGTGAGAGAGATTAGGCTTCAATACCATTCGGGGTCCACACAGATTTCTGGGTTTTGTTGTTGTTACTGTTAAATTAAAAATAATTTTTTTAAAGTAATCTCTATGCCTAGCGTGGGGCTCAAACGCATGACCCTGAGATCAAGAGTCTCATGGTATACTGACCGAGCCAGCCAGGTGTCCCCCCACCCCCACAGATTTCTGGATAGTTATACAGAAGTAGGATAGGGATATTTGATCTAGCTGGTATCCTAAAACCCTATTGATATAATGCTGTGGATTTACAGGATTATGGAATAATGGCTGGGGTGATTATCAAGTGACACAGGGAAAAGATAAAAGGGAAAGAAAAATAAGGTAAAGAGGCAGGTGGGGGATAAGAATAGGAGGAAATCAAAAGAGTGTACACCTTGAAAGGTGGGGCGTATGAGTTAAAAGAATAAACAAAGGAAAGAGTCAAGATGAAACAGTGGTATGGAGGACAGAATGAAGGAAAGGAAAACACCCAGTTTTTCTGAGTGGTCTGGACTAGTAAGGGTAATGATTTGGTTTTTAAGTTTCTGGGAATGTTTCCATAGTCCAAAACCTCTGTGAAATTGCTGAGTAGGTGGTTCTTCCAAGCTGATGGACCTTTTGTTCTAGCTTCATTTTGCCCTACTTATCAGGAATCCTATTAGAAATGTCTTGGGGGAAATTTTAACTACTAATTCTAGAATAATGGCAGAAAAGGTAAGTTTCGTACTGTCTTATATGGAGACATAGGAAACTTGGAGTCACCTAACAATTAGACAAGCTATTTTAGACACTGTATGTGACATAATTTTAATATTTTTAATATTCCTTTTTTTCAGATATCAGAAATCTTGTTTTTTCTTAAACTGTTTTGATCATATAAGTTATGGAGCAGTCTCTAAAAGCCAGAATAAAATATAATAAGGCATTGACATAGAGTACTTAAATACTTTGAAAATAATTTTCATATGTTATTAGATACCTTTCAAAACAGTTGTACAGCGAGGAGAGAAACTGCAATATATGTAAGTGGTTTGTCAAAGGCCATAGATTAAGACCCAGACTTACGTCAGCCTCCTCACAGGCCTGGATCACAGAGATTCTCAATAATACATTTTTTATTTTATAAAAGATAAAACAGTACTAAAGCAGATCAAGCTCTTGTAAAGCTTATCATACCTTAGCTAATGCTTCTGAAGTTTTGCTTTTTAAGTTCAATATGGTTTTCTTATAATTGGTCCCCTTTTTAGTTTTTTCCCTAACTTTTTATTGTGAAAAATTTCAAATACACAGAAGATTTAAAAAATACTACAATAAATATTCTTCCATCCTCTAACTAGATTCAGTAACTAGACCCTAAGTTTCAAGAAAGCATTATTAGATCTCATACTAACATTGAATATAGTATACTACTTGAAAATAAGATTAACTAATATGCTGAGAAGTAATTAAAAAAAAAAAGGTGATCCTTTTTATTCCAAGCACTGTTCCAGCTAAGATTGATGGCTCTCAGTTTAGTAGAGGTTTGCATAATTTAGCTTTGTCTGTGAAGTGAGTTTCAATATTTGCTGTTTAGTTACTTATTAGGTATTTACTTTGGAATTCCTGAATTCAAAGATGCCTCAAAACAGGATGGAAATTTGATTTAACCCTAAGATACAAAGTATTAATTTTTCTTTTTGTTTTCTAATGGGATTTGGAAGGAGATTATGAGTAGTATCTTGAACAACTTTATATTCCTATCGATTAAAAGGTTTAATAGGAAAGTTTCTTTGAATAGTTTATTAAAATTAACTAGTTTAAGAATGAATAAATGAGCACCTTTTGCATTATCATTTTGAGTTATCATTTATTGTTTTTTTTTGAGAACAAGCAAGAGAATGTGACAGCATAAGTGGGGAGATGCACAGAGAGAGGGAAAGAGAGAATCCCAAGCAGGCTCCATGCTGTCAGTTCAGAGCCTGACGAGGGGCTCGATCTCACCAACTGTGAAATCATAACCTGAGTCGAAATCAAGAGTTGGATGCTTAACTGACTGAGCCACCTAGGCACTACTCATTTTGAGTTGATCATTTAAAGATAAAGTATTTCTAGGAGGGAGAAGTCTAATACACACATATTAGGTTTTGTTTCTGTTTTATGACTACTTTCAAGTATTGACTTTTCCATTTTTAATATTCTGGTTGTCATTTTTCAGTTTTCATTTGTACAGACTTGTTGTTATATATCCACTCAAGGTAGGATAAAGCAATTTTCATAGTCTACACTGAGTGCAGATATCATGAATATTTGCTTAAAAATATATCTATGGTGGTGGTACACAACTATGACTATTTGTCAAAACTCAGAATTGTATACCAGAAAGAGTGAATTTTATTGTATATAAATGAAAAGTATTTAAAAAAATACAGAGGCTCCTGAGTGGCTAAGTTAGTTAAGTGTCTGACTCTTGATACTGGTTTAGGTCATGGTCTCAGGGTCATGAGATTGAGCCCTATATAAGGCTCCATGCTGTGTGTGGAGCCTGCTTAAGATTCTCTCTCTCTCTCTCTCTCTCTCTCTCTCTCTCTCTCTCTCTCCCCCCCCCCCGACCCCCCTTCCTGGCATGGATGTGCTCTCTCTCCAAAGGAAAAAAACCTAAAACAAAACAAAAACAAATATGGCAGGAAAATGAGGTTGAAAATGAGAGGTGGTAGACAACTAGGTACAGATTTGGCTACTTGCCTTGTTGGTATAAAACTTGGGAAATTTTTAATTGTTGGGGAAAAAAGATGTTTGTGCTTCAAAATTTAAGATTTTCTTGGTATTCAGAACACATTTGAAGAGAAAAATGAATCTTGGATATGTGTTTGTTGTTCTACGCTGAATTTGACAGTGGTTAAGTTGAAATTTTACGACTGGAGAGCAAAAATTTTGTTCACATACAGGTTTTTGACATCTATACATTGGTAAAAAAAAATTAGCCATAGAAACGAGGGGATATGTATTTTCCTGCAAAGGAGTAAGTTTTATTGATTTCTTCCAATTTTTCTGTGTTAGCCACACTTTAAGAAAAGGAGCTAGAAGTTCCTTCACTTAAACTAAAAACCTTACTCGTCTTCCTTTAAAACTTTTGAGGCAACAGACTTGCCATGGTTTCTTGGATTAGGCTGTCTCAGTTTTCCCTAAAAGTCAACTGTGGAAGTGGTCACATTAATTTGGTAGTAGGGGAAGTTCTGAGTATAAAGTTAAAAGAAATGAAAATGTTGAGCTTTTATGAACAGAAATAAGAATCGTTAAATCATAAACCAAAATTTATAAGCTGCATCACTAAAAATGGAACAACGGGATCCACCATAATTTTGATGCATATTTTTAAAAAGAAACTTCTCAAATAGTTTTTTCCCCTGGTTCGTTTTCAGAGCTATAATGTGATTATGGCTTTGGGATGACTGTTTATTACTAAATTTTCCTGCGTATGACATTTTCCTGTTTATTTTTGATGATACTAGATTGCCTTTCTCCATTTTCCTCAAAGTTTCTCTTTGCTTTGGGTGCCCTTTTTCCTCTGCACCCCAAATAGTTGATATTGTTTTTCTTCTTATTTATTTGATATACTTGGATAGGATTCTCTGGAAATATTAACCTTCAAGAATGAGTAAATTAGGTTTACTTTATTGAATGCTGCCCCCCCCCCCCCCCCGCTTTCCTGTTTCTACTGCCTTCTCCAAAATCTAGTTTTAGCATAGAATTTTTAGCTGAAATATGACAAAGAGCAGTGCAGATGATAAAATAGCAGGACTAAGGTAGGAGGACCATCAAAAGTTTTCCTTCTCTGTTCTAGAGTCAGAATTTTCAGTTACTTCACACCAACCCCAGTCTCTGTAGCTGTTCTCTTCCCCATACTTTTCAAAGGTTTTATGACTTCTCATGTCACAAAAGATTGTTCAGAAAAATCAGCTCATCACATATTTTTGCCATATGACATTAAATTTGACAGAAATAATCACATAAAATTGTATTATAATGTATAATACATATATCTCTCACAACTTAATATAAAACTATAAATTATTAGACTTGCAAACTCAGCTTATCTTTTAAATACTCTTTATCTTCAGGGCACCTGGGTGGCTCAGTTGGTTGAGGGTCCCAACTTCACCTCAGGTCTTGATCTCACGGTTCATGAGTTCAAGCCCCGTACCTGGCTCACTGCTCTCAGCCTGTCAGTGCAGAGCCTGCTTCAGGTCCTCTGGCTCCCTCTGTCTGTGCTCTCCTTGCCCCCCAAATATTAAAAAAATATTATTTATCTTCTATATTATAGCACCAATTGTGACTTTTTTTTATATTAAACTTTTTTAAATGTTTATTTACTTTTGAGAGAGAGAGAGAGAGAGAGAGAGAGAGAGAACAAATGGTGGAGGGGCAGAGACATAGGGAGACACAGAATCCCAAGCAGGCTCCAGGCCCCGAGCTGTCAGCACAGAGCCCGACACAGGGCTCGAACCCACAAGCTGTGAGATCATGACCTGAGGTGAAGTCTGATGCTCAACCTACTGAGCCACCAAGGCTCCCCGCCCCACCCCCCTTTTTTTAAGTTGATTTGTTTTGAGAGAGAGTGTGAGAGCTCACGAGAGGGGCAGAGAGAGAGAGAGAGAGAGAGAGAGAATCCCAAGTAGGCTCTTCATGGTCAGCATGGAGCCTGATGCGGGGCTTGAACTACAGAACCACACCAAAACCATGAGTCAGACACTTAACCGACTGAATCACCCAGGCGCCCCTCTGATTGTGACTCTTAAAATTACTGTTAAAAATTATTTAATTATTTATTATAAGGATTATTATTAGGCCCTATTCGGTTTATTAGTTTGGTGGTAATGTGACATATATATGTGTTCCTCAGTAAGCTGAACGAGGACATATTTAGCACTGTATTTGGTTTTAAAACTTTAGGGATAGAAGTTTTAAGATGTCCATTTTAAAATAATAAAACTTGAACTGAGAAATGGTATTCTCTAGACCAGGGATCTCGAAATTTTTTATTTTCAGGACCCCACTTTACAGTCTTAAAAACTGAGGATCCCAGGAGCTTTTGTTTACATATGTACTTTATATAGCCATTTATTGTATTGGAAATTAAAACAAAAATTTTAAGATACTCATTTAAAATAACAATCATAAGCCTGTTATATGTTAACATAATTTGTGAAAAATAACATTTTCTAAATAAGTTGTGAGAAAATTGGCATTGCTTTACATATTTATAGATCTTTTTTTAATTAAAAAAATTGTTTTTAGTGTTTATTTATTTTTGAAAGAGAGAGAACATGAGCTGGGGAGGGGCAGAGAGAGAGGGAGACGCAGAATCTGAAACAGGCTCCAGGCTCTGAGTTCTCAGCACAGAGCCCGACGCGGGCTCAAACTGTGAGATCATGACCTGAGCCGAAGTCAGACACTCAACCGACTGAGCCACCCAGGTGCCCCTCCATATTTATAGATCCCTTGAATGAATTGCCGTTTAATAGATTACAAATAAAGTCTTTTATCTGTCCCTTCATTACACCTGTTAGAATAAGTTATGGGTTTTTTCTTTTTTTTTTGAAATATACAAAGATCATAATCTGACCTTGCACAGATACGTAGTTGGTGAAGGGAAGAATATTTTAATAGCCTTTTCTGATAATTACGGATCTTCTTTGATACTTTGCTAAAGCTCAACAACTGGTAGTTTCTTAAATGTTGCAATATGGAATCTGAAATCATATTTTTCAACGTATTGGTCTTTTGATCTTTCATCCAAGCACGATTTATAACATGCATTAGTCACTTGAACAAATTAGTTTATTGTATTATGCAGATCTCCAAATAACATATTTCATTATACAATAATCTCCCCACTAAAAAAGATAAAAGCCAACATTCATGAAAATCACCATTTCATTACAAAGTCTTTAATTAATGGGAAGCTGTCAAGCTCTTAAGTGGCAAAAATGTTTTCCAAAATTCTAATGTTCACTCAAAAACTTAATTTTTTTTTTCAACGTTTATTTTTGGGACAGAGAGAGACAGAGCATGAACGGGGGAGGGGCAGAGAGAGAGGGAGACACAGAATCGGAAACAGGCTCCAGGCTCTGAGCCATCAGCCCAGAGCCTGACGCGGGGCTCGAACTGACGGACCGCAAGATCGTGACCTGGCTGAAGTCGGACGCTTAACCGACTGCGCCACCCAGGCGCCCCTCAAAAACTTAATTTTTATCATTGGCAAGAAATACTATCATTTATTTTTCTTGAAGGGCTTATTTTGTTCATTTTCAAGAAAATGTCTGCTTTTACCTAAGTCTAAATAGCCAGTTTGCCATTCATTCTTTCAAGTAAAAATGGTGTTCCACAAAAAAAGCAGCTGGTTCAGATTGTGACTCAATCATGTAACTAACTGCTTTTTCTCCAGACAGTATCCGTTGGATGCAGCAGAAATTCTTTACTTCCTATTTTGTCACCCAAAATATTAAAGAAGCACATACACAAGGATCAAGATTTAATAAAATGAATAATTGTTGCTGCTTCATAAAGAACATTCTTAAATGAAATTGGCTACCCCCACTTAGACTGTGGGTGTGTGGTAATGAAGGATTCAGTAACTTGTACCTTTTGCCTTGTTTGATTCCTGCTGAGGCTTTAGCAGTGTCTCCTCACCACTGCTTTTACGGTGCATTTGTCAACATGGTGCCCAAAGCAAATATGTTCTCAATATTATTGTGAATAAAGTATTGACCTTCATGAATGACTTGAAGGAGTCTTAGGGACATCAGATTTCTGTCTACATTTTGAGAATTGATGCTCTAGATGGTTCTGGTGGTTAAAAAAAAAACTCATTTAATTTTCTGAAGAATTAATTGCAACTCTTGCCTTATGCTTTTACTTAGGATTTTAATAATTGTAATCTTGCATTTGAAATAGAAAAATATGCTAGTTTTTAATAAAAGCCTGCACGAGAGTGCATGCTTGAATTTGTATTTCTGTGCTTCTTTCTTTTGAATAGCATACCATTTTATAATTGTGGGCCCAGACTAAAGAGCTCATTCTATTCAGACACTGAGTAGCTTTGTTTCTGACAGCTAGTAGTCAGCTCTCTGTTTTAAAACAATCAGTTGGGTCCTGCTGGCTCAACTTGCAGTTGTCCTAGACCTAACCCTATCTCAGCCAAAGACTGTTGTTGGAAAGCCCACACAAAGGCCTTGTGTACAGGGAGCCCTGCTAATAAGGAGTGTGTTCTAGTCCCAGCAGATTAAATCTGCTTTGGTGTGCATTCCTTTCCCAAATTTCTCACTTATTTCCTTTGTTTGCCTGGTTATTTCAGTGAGAGATCATTTTTAATGCCTGTAAAGATAATTTCTGATTAGTAGATAGTCTGAATGGAGGGGATTACTGGAGTAAAATGTTTCTTTCTTTATGGTAGGATGTGATGGAGCTGCTTGAAGAAGATCTCACGTGCCCAATTTGTTGCAGTCTGTTTGATGATCCTCGAGTTTTGCCTTGCTCGCATAACTTTTGCAAAAAATGCTTAGAAGGGATCTTAGAGGGGACCGTGCGGAATTCATTGTGGAGATCATCTCCATTCAAGTGCCCTACATGCCGTAAGGAAACTTCAGCTACTGGAGTCAATAGCCTGCAGGTCAATTACTCCCTGAAGGGTATTGTGGAAAAGTATAACAAGATCAAGATCTCTCCCAAAATGCCTGTGTGCAAAGGACACTTGGGGCAACCCCTCAACATTTTCTGCCTGACTGATATGCAACTGATTTGCGGGATCTGTGCTACTCGTGGTGACCACACCAAGCATGTCTTCTGTTCTATTGAAGATGCCTATGCTCAGGAAAGAGATGCCTTTGAGTCCCTCTTCCAGAGCTTTGAGACCTGGCGTCGGGGAGATGCTCTTTCTCGCTTGGATACCTTGGAAACTAGCAAAAGGAAATCTCTACAGTTACTGACTAAAGATTCAGATAAAGTGAAGGAGTTTTTTGAGAAGTTACAACATACATTAGATCAAAAGAAGAATGAAATCCTGTCTGACTTTGAGACCATGAAACTGGCAGTTATGCAAGCCTATGACCCAGAGATCAACAAACTCAACACCATCTTGCAGGAACAACGAATGGCCTTTAACATTGCTGAGGCTTTCAAAGACGTGTCAGAACCCATCATATTTCTGCAACAGATGCAGGAGTTCAGGGAGAAAATAAAAGTAATCAAGGAAACTCCTTTACCTCCCTCGAATTTGCCCACAAGCCCTTTAATGAAGAACTTTGATACCAGTCAGTGGGAAGACATAAAACTAGTAGATGTGGATAAACTTTCTTTGCCTCAAGATGCTGGCACGTTCGTTAGTAAGATTCCCTGGAGCTTTTCTCAGTTATTTGTGGTAGTCATTCTGCTCAGCCTTCTCATTTTCTTTGGTCCCACCATATTCCTAGAAGGGTCTTTATTTGATGAATTCACAACTTGGAAAGACTGCCTCTCCAACTTCAATTCCTATCTGGCTAAATCAGCTGATTTTGTAGAACAATCAGTGTTTTATTGGGAACAGGTGGCAGATGGATTTTTCATTTTCAGTGAAAGATTTAAGAATTTTACTTTGGTGGTGCTGAACAATGTGGCAGAATTTGTGTGCAAATATAAACTATTATAAAATCTGTTGCAAGTATTTAGTTCTCTGTCTTTTGTTAGAAATTTGTTAAAGAGCTGAGTGGTAGTTCAGATTTGGTCAAGATTTCAATGAAGTATTTCCCTGCCCAAAGTATTCCTTTCAAAAATAATGTCCTATATATGTTGTTCAAATGAGTTAGCATAAAGGTAAATGTGAAATTTAATAGTACAGTCCTGAACCCTCCTTCCTTTTTAAAGAGTGCTTTTGAAATACACCTCCTACCTCCAATATCAGTTGTGTTGATGCTGTGGAAAAAGGGGAGGTGAAAGCGCATGATCTAATGTTGTATTAATGAGGTAGTATGACAGTGATTGTTCATTTAAGCATGTAATAAAGACTACTCGTGTAAAGCAACTCTTTTTGAGACTGAACGTTCTTTTAAAAAAGGAAAAGATACGAGTGGATTGGATTTCCAAATTTTTCTAGATTTGGATTTCTAAATTTTAGTTTTTTGCTAAAATGTAAATCTCAGGTAAACAAAAGGTGGCATTTTCTTGGGATCAGTTTACGTTTTTAGGAGGGTGATGATTTCAGCTTGCCTTGTTCTCCTTAGGTTTTGTAAATTCCTTTGGTGATAAACTACAGAAGTGTTAGGTGGCTGTGGTAGGTACACAAAAAAGTCTAACACATGGCAAGAACAGGAAATGGGAAAGCCTTTTTACTGGCAGCCCAGTGTTGTGTTGTTGTTCCCAAGTATCATGGCAACAGGACAACTAAACCAATCCACTTGCTTAGTATCTTTTTGAAGAGTAGGAAGATTAATTTGCCAATAGATGGAGGAGTCTGTCAGCTATTATAAAGTGCAAAGTAATCAGCTAAACACTAATTTTGCCCTATCTGCTTACATGAGATAAAGATGCCCTATCTCCCACAGAATAAAAATACTTAATTTTCTCCTCTTGCTTACAATTCAGATGAAGACAAGAACTGCTCATCTTAGAACTCATCTTAGAACTGCTCTCGAGTCTACCTTATTTCTGTCATGAAACAACATTCTTTGGAAAGCAGAGTGTCTTTACCCTTTTATTTTTTTAAGTTTACTTATTTTGAGAGAGAAAGAGTGTGCATGCAGGGGAGGGGTAGAGAGAGAGGGGGAGAGGGAATCCCAAGCAGGCTCTGTGTTGTCAGCCCAACATGAGGTTCCATCCTATGAACCATGAGATCATGACCTGAACCGAAATAAAGAGTTGGATGCTTAACTGACTGAGCCACCGAGGCACCCCTATCCTGTCTTTTAATTTGGTTGAGAGAAGGTAACACAAGTGGGGACAAGAAAAAAAAAAAGGGCCAACTAACTTGAAAGTACAGAAGAATCCAGCTATGAGAAAAAGAGTCAAATTAAGCTGCTGGTTGAGGTAATGGCTGCCTCAACCATAACTGACAATTCATGATTTAGCCAAAATTGCTAAAGGGTTCATAAATTATAAAAATGTTTCACTGTAAATCTTACCTCTGCTATGAGGACTCATCATAGATAAGTGGTCTGGGGAACCCGGCAGGGGTTGCTTTTCTGCTCCCAGTGTATATATGTGTGTATGTATGTATGTGTATATGTATGTGTGTGCGTGTGTGTGTGTGTGTGTGTGTGTGTTTAAATAGAGATTTACAACAGGTTTTCATGGAGAATTTTTTATGCAATACAGGAACAGGATCCATTTGACATCTAACCTTGGAAATATTGGCAGTTTAAAAAAATTTTTTTTAATGTTTATTTTTGAGAGACAGAGACAGAGTGCAAGTGGGGGGAGGGGCAGAGAGAGAAGGAGACACAGAATCCGAAGCAGGCTCCAGGCTCCAAGCTGTCAGCACAGAGCCCGATGTGGGGTTTGAACTCATGAACTGTGAGATTGTGACCTGAGCCAAAGTTGGACACTTAACTGACTGAGCCAACCACGCTCCCCAAGGCAGTTTTTCTTAAACAATTCAGTACCTCAACTGCTGCTTTTTCATTTTGTATACTGCAAGTTCCCAAGCAACTCAAATTTGCAAACACAGCTATGGATACAATATTTGCTTTACAGTAGTTACCTGGGAATCTAGGTCTCTGTTTTTTTGTTATTTTCCCCTCCCCTCCATTTCTTGATCAAATATAACTAGCAACACTTATGGTTAGAAGTTGATTTACAAGTTTCTAAGTCTGTGGCTGATGGTTTGTAGCCTCTAGTTTGAAGCAAGAAAAGAATGAGTAGTCAGGAACTAGTCACTTTGAATGTGGGAGGGAAGATATTCACAACAAGATTTTCTACCATAAAGCAGTTTCCTGCCTCTCGGTTGACAAGAATGATAGATGGCAGAGACCAAGAATTCAAGATGGTTGGTGGCCAGATTTTTGTGGACAGAGATGGTGTTTTATTTAGTTTCATCTTAGATTTTTTGAGAACTCACCAGCTTTTATTACCCACTGACTTTTCAGACTATCATAGGCTTCAGAGAGAGGCTCTTTTCTATGAACTAGATCCTCTGATTGAGCTCTTAAACCAAGAACACTTGCTACAGCCAAGACCTGCTTTTTTGGAGGTGCATTTCCTAAGCCGAAACACTCAAGCTTTTTTCAGGGTATTTGGCTCTTGCAGCAAAACAATTGAGATGCTAACTGGGAGGATTACAGTGTTTATAGAGCAACCTGCAGCAATGACCTGGAGTAGTAACTCTTTCCCTCCTCAGATGACTTTACTTCCACTGCCTCCACAAAGACCTTCTTACCACGACCTGGTTTTCCAGTGTGGCTCTGACAGCACTACTGATAACCAAACTGGAGTCAGGTATTTTGTATTTTGAAGCATCTCTCTTCTATACTAGTTCCTTTCCCCCTCAAACTGAAAGTTTCTCACGCCTGAAACTTTTCTTAGAAAAAATGATTACTCAAATGTTTTGGGGTAACTGGTAGAGTTGGGTAGAGTGATCAGATAATTGTCCAAACTGGGCTACTTTTCAGAGTGAAAGGAGGCATTGTTACAATGTGGGACAAAAGGAATAAACCAAGACTGTCCAGGGAAAACTGGGACTATGGTCATTTAAGTTCTAAGAGGAAATAATTTTATACATTATGTTCCATTGCTAATGATCATTAATTTGGCTTAGGACCGAGAAGGCTTTTTTTCCCCCCAAGAGATTCTTTTAGTGGCTGGCATATGGTAAAGTTTCAGTTTCTCCTGATTTCCTTACAGTCTATGTATATTTGTTCTTTCAGTCCTTATGATCTGACTACTGATTTTCCTCCACCCCACTTTATTTTTAAACACCATTAAGGCAGATATATCCCAGAGCAAATTTGGTATCCTATTACATCTTTGGCACTCTTAGACAACTCAAAATATTGGGATAGGCTGTCAGTATGTTAAGGATAGTTGCTTCTGAGTCAATTATTCACTTTCTCTCCTTGTTGTTCTTGGCTGGGCACTAAGGCTGATTTCCACTCTGCTGTCAGGGACACATTTTTTTTTCTCCTTAAAAATGTCTTAATGCTGTCCCACCATTATTTTACTAACTGTGAAAGCTGGCTTTAATTTTCAGGAGGAAAAAAAGTAGTCTGTATATGTTCTTTACTGATAACTATTTAAGCTTTTTTTTTTTTTTTTTTTTGTGTGGGGAGAAAAGGTAGACATAATTTGGGATATTTTCTTCAGCAGTAGCCATTGGGAATTATCAATGTTTGCCTCTCCCACAGTACACCCCGTGGTCCTACTTACTAACTGGTGAACACTGGGCAATACGACAACTCTTAACTTTTTACACTTAATAATTTCCTGCCCTCCTAGAAAGACTGAAATGTCGTTTTGGGAAAAGAGGGCCAATTAGATTAATAGGCTGATTATGAGGAGAACATAAGACCCTATCTTTAGCTCGAAGCATTTTAAGGTGTCTCTGTGTCCAACTCTCTTTTTGCTGGTGGAGCACCAACATGGATAGAAGGGAAAACTACCAGCTTTTTGTTTTCTAAATTTGATCTAACAATTAACAACTTAAAAAAAATCTTTTTTAATGTTTATTTGTTTAATGTTTATTTGTTTTATTTGTTTCGAACTCACGAACCGTGAGATCATGACTTGAGCCAAAGTCAGACGCTCAACTGAGCCACCCAGGCACCCAAATGATTAAGATCTTTGAGGATCCTTTTTAAAAAAAAACAGGGGCGCCTGGGTGGCTCAGCTGGTTGAGCGTCTGACTTCGGCTCAAGTCATGATCTCACGGTTTGTGAGTTCAAGCCCTACATCGGGCTCTGTGCTGACAGCTTGGTGCCTGGAGCCTTCTCGGGATTCTGTGTCTCCTTCTCTCTCTGCCTCTCCCCTGCTTGCACTCTGTCTCTCTCAAGAATAAATAAACCTTAAAAAATTTTTTTTAAAAATAAAAAAATAAATTAAAAAAGTGTTAGAAGCCTAAGGTAAAATGGTGTAATTTTAAGAAGAAATATGCAAAGTAAACTGAACACTTTAAAACCTATGCATTTTAAAATTAAAACAAGATTAAAAACTAAAGTTGGAATATTCTTGTATGTACAGTGCCAAGTGACTTTACCTTTGTTGTTTGTGTTCAGAAACGGTACAAAAATTTTTCATCTTAATATAAGAATGGCATTATATTTAAACTTCCCAAATAGAGAATTCCAAAACCAGAAGCTATTTTAATAATTAAAATTTTCATCACCAAACAGTATTTTTGTTCAGTTGCCTGAAGTTCAGAATTTTTTTCCACCCAGTAAGTGTTTGTGATTTTTTTTCTGTCATGCCAGTTTCAAAGTAGGGATGGGTAACCTAGTAAGGGGGCATTATTGGGATTTCAGGGGATTGGATGAAAACTCTGGCCCTGAAAGGCCCACCTTAGGTATATTACTGCCTGGCTAGCAATCATTTTTATTTCTTGTTGACTTCCTGTTCTGAGCTGTTCATTCAGATGTTTTTTGAAGGTGGAAAGTGGAGGAGTAAACCTGGTCGGCTCCTAAGAGTCTGCTGTACCATGGGGCTGTTTAGGATGTTCCACTACTATGATTTACTACTCTGCGATCTTATTAACCTAGCAGATTGCTCAGTTATTATCTCTCAAGTTCATAGTATGAGAAATACTTGGCTTGCATCTTGCAGAAGGCCTTTCATATGATACCACATTATTAAGCTCAAGTTATGGTCACAGGATTCTAAAGTCTCTTTGGTAGCCTTTATTCTATCTGACCTTTCCTTTTTAAACTGGATCAGATGGGAAAATATAGCTGCCTTTTAAATTTTAAAATAAGTTTTGATTTTCTATTTCTCAGTGGGTTCTTCTATCCTTTTCTTCTGCTTTATAATCTTTCATTTCTTAATTTGACCTCGTAGGGAATCAAGTACTGTGGCTCAGTGATTTCTTCCAAGTGTTTGTTATCACTTACTATATACTATTTGTGTCTTAATTTTTTGAGATGTGCTGTAACTTTTCTTCTCTTTGACAAATGTTTCTAGGCTACATAATCAAAATCTGGGTCTTTGGAGTAGATGGAATGATTTCCCAATGTTAAAAATCTGGTGTATCAAACATAATAAACATTTTCTGATCTGTATTTTGTGCTTTTATAAATCTTACATTTTATTATTTTCTTTGCCTAGAATTGATTTCTAAATGTGAGCTACAGTAACCACTCAATTTTAATCATAATTAAAGGAGGCTAAGGATGTCCTAAAGGCTCTTTTTATGCTATAAAATGACAGAGAAACTTCCACTAATGTGTGGAAGTAATTTAAGTTAGGCTTTTCTTCACATCTCATAAACAAATGGTGAGAGGACTCAAAGACATAAAAATATCCTTGATAGTAGATAAAGGAGTAATATAGCTGTATCTATGTGGGCATGTTATGTTGACATTATTAAAGCCAATTTATAGCAAGTCTGAAAAATTCAGGTATATTTTTCTTGAACTATGTGTATTGGTTCTATCAAGTATCCCAGGAAATAGAGTTTTGTCATTTTGATTCCAGATTGTATATAGCCTTTTGATCCTGTGCTTTGCTCTTTAATAATGGATAGTTATTGAGTACAAATTGATGATTAAATATTGACATTTTTTATATGCAAAATTGTACCTCAGAAAATACTTTTGACAGAAATAAGTCACAAAAGAAAACATTTGTAATGTCAGTGCTAATAATGGGTAGAATTAGATTTAGGAGGAAAGCTGTAAATGCATAAAATGTTCATTAAAATGATTGAATTAGGGGCACCTGGGTGGCTTAGTCACTTGAGCATCTGACTCTTGTTTTTGGCTAGGGTCATGATCCCAGGATTGCGGGATCAAGCCTCATGGCGGCTTCTGTGCTGAACATGGAGACTTAAGACTTAAGACTTAAGGCTTAAGACTCTCTCTCTCCCTCTCTCACTGCCCCCTCAATCTCTGAAATAAAAAAAATTAAAAAAATTTTTTTTTAATGTTTGAGAGAGACAGAATGTGAGCGGGGAAGATGTAGAGAGAAAGAGAAGAGACACAGAATCTGAAGCAGGTTTCAGGCTCTGAGCTGTCAGCACAAAGCCCGACACGGGGCCCAAACTCACAACTGAGATCATGACCAGAGCTGAAGTCACAGACACTTAACCAACTGAGTCACCCGGGCTCCTCTAAAAAAAATTTTTTTTAATGATTGAATCAATTAATTTAGTTAAGCCGATTAAAACAATATTTAGTAATTTGAAAAAAACTGGAAATAAATTACATATATAAAAAATTAAGCTAATTTTTTTGATCAAATTGCTTGCTCCAGAAAATAATTTCTCAATGAAAATTCATCAATGTTGGTTATATTCCTAAATGTAGAATTAAAATGACTGTGGGGATCACAGGAAAGTCTCTATTTTCAGTACCCTGACAAAAAGCTATTGATTTGGATTTATAAATGAAATCGCAAAAAAAATTCTGATCAAAATGGTATGATGCCTTTGTCTGAGATTATAAGCCAAATTTATGTGTTTAGTTTTTCTAGTTATTAAAAGGATCCTTTATAACCAAATATTTGTTGTGTGTCCTAGGTATGTTTCTATAAAACCTGATAATCGAAAATTGGCCAATGGAACTAACGTCCTCGGCTTACTAATCGACACTTTATTAATGGAAGGCTTCCATCTAGTCAGTGCTAGAACATTATCTTCTGAAGACAAAACTGAATGCTATAGCTTTGAAAGGATAAAAAGGCCTGAAGCTTTCACCATGAACAAAACACTGAAACCAGAGACTACCATCATATCAGAGCAATCTCAGAAAAAAAAGTGAGATTCTCTATTCTCTTTTAGAGTGAAGAGAATTGCCATTTTCTTGTTTGGAAATTCTGTATTTATGGCATATATGTTAGTCAAATATGTACTCAGCTCAACTTGTGGCCTTGTCTCCTAGCATGCCTTCTCTGGCAACCATACCTCAATCGTGTTTAGGCCATACTAACTGCTTGTTCTCTAAGTAACAACATGCACTTGGTCCTTTGGCACATGTTTCTTCTACCTTCAATGTATCTTTCCCTTTCTTTTCTTCATGAACACTTACACAGCTTTCAAGAGTGCGTTCTGGAATCAGAATGCTTGATTTCTAATCCCAACTCAATCAATTACTAGCTATACAACTTGGGCAAGTTATTTAAGTTGTCTGTGCCTCAACTTCTTTATCACATGGGGATAATATATCTCCCTTGTAGGATATGTGAAAATAAAAGGAAATAACGTATTCAACACATCTGGTACCTGGTAGGCATCAAGTCACTGTTGGTGATGGTGATGGTGATGATGATGATGATGATGAAGAAGAAGAAGAAGAAGAAGAAGAAAAAGGAGAAGGAGAAGGAGGAGGAAGAGGAGGAGGAGGAGGAGGAAGAGGAGGAGGAGGAGGAGGAGGAGGAAGAAGGGAGGGAGGAGGCAGGAGAAGATGATTGGTGGCCCACTTTCAATTGTACCTCTTATCTGTGGCCTTGTTTCCCTCCTTTCCCAGGCATATTAATCAGTCTTTTCCTCTGTATAGGCCATCATAAAAACCAATTTTTTTCCACTTGAATGTGAGCTCAATCACTCAACAATTTTAACACTACTATGTGTAAAGCACTGACAAACATATGGTGAGAGGAATAATAACTTTGTTATTAATTAACACCTACATTTGGTGAAAAGCTTCTGAAAACCTCTACTAACATTTAAAATACACATATACTTTGGTTTGGTGATTCCTTTTGTAGGAATTCCTCATTTATATGTGTCATTTTGCACACTAGGATAAACATATAGAAGAGGAAACGTTAAATCAAAGAGTATCAAGCACACGGTAGGGTTAAAACCTGCCTGGAAGCAGTTAAGTATCATTTTAAAAAGTACAATTAATTCATTCAAAAACATATATTAAACATTTGTTAGACACCATACTAAGTTATTAAGATTAAAAAATGAGTAAGACAAAAATCCTTATTCTCAGCTCACATTCAAGGGAGAAAGGACATCATTGTAACAGCAAAAGATGAGAAATAAACTCAAAGCTGATCAACAGGGGATGGGTAAATTGTGGTTCATACAGTGAAATACTATGTAGTCCTTAAGGATGGGGCAAGAGTTTATAAACTAGGGAAAGAATGTCAAATATTTCTAAGTGGAAAAAAAGCAAGGTGTAGAACAACATATAAAGTGGGAAAATACTTCCACTATATATATATATCTCCAATTGTGGAAACATACTCATTTTCTTATACATGCATTGAATTTTCTTTTTTTTTTTTTTTAATTTTTTTTTAACGTTTATTTATTTTTGAGACAGAGAGAGACAGAGCATGAACAGGGGAGGGTCAGAGAGAGGGAGACACAGAATCCGAAACAGCCTCCAGGCTCTGAGCTGTCAGCACAGAGCCCGACGCGGGGCTCGAGCTCACGGACTGTGAGATCATGACCTGAGCCAAAGTCAGACGCTTAACCGACCGAGCCACCCAGGTGCCCCCATGCATGGAATTTTCAACAAAGATATGGGTGTTAGATGAGTGTTAGGGGGACTATTATGGCAAAGTATGGCTTATTATCTTATACTGATACAAATGTTACTTTACCACCTTTCCTGTGAAGGCCCTCCACTTAGTAAAGAGTTGGCATCCAGAAACTTCTAGTAATTACAAATTTGTGTACTAGGTTGTAGGGAAGAAATACATATTTTTAAAATTTTCTAACAGTACTTCAAAGGTTATGTATAATGTAGAAGTGCAAAATACTTCAAGATTAGTAATGTCAAGGTTAGTATTTGAAAGTAATGACCCAAATAAGAGAAAAAGCCCTATGAATAAGTGTTTTGTTTTTGGTGGCAGTTATCCCCTCTTTTCTGCAGAAAAGCCAATTTAGTTGTTTTAGCATGTCAAGTTAATTTTCGGGATGATGTGTTTGCTTCCCTTGCTAGTATCATATTCTAGGACACACTAAGTTTTTGACATTTATGTGATTTAACTTGTTGGATATAGTTGACATGGTTATATATGCAACACTGTTCAACACTGCTTTACTGATAAGATTATTAAAAACTGGTAACTGGTTAAAAACATTAAAACAAAAAATATTGTAACAGGTTGGCAAATAGTAAGACAGGAAATGTTAAAAATACTGTCTAATATGTTCTTAGTCATTCATATTTGCAGGAAACTACTTTGAGTTGAGAAATAAAATGTGCTAATAGAAACATATTACCTATGGAGATACATATGACATTCGTTCCTTCATTCCTTCATTCAATAAATCTTTAGTGACATATACTGTGTGCGAAATACTATTTTAGACATTGGAGATACTGCAGAGAACAAATAATGCCTTCCCTCCTAGAACTTTTTACAAAAACAATTCATAATATTGACCAATGGTTTAATTAGAAAGACAAGCTTTTTATTAAATAGTTTCTCAAAAGTTATGAGTTCACAATGCAGAGGTTTGTGGAAGGAGAAACATTACCGCAATTAAAAATGTATATATTATTAAGGAAAGTGTAGTTTCAGAGTAGACTGAGTTTCTTATTTTAGTAAATACTTTAGAGATTATCTCATCTGGAGACACATCTGTCAAGATCATCTCAGTAAGCCTCTCGTATTCACTCTAAAATAGAGTGGGACACTATCACTGGGATATCAAGACATGCAAAACATTGAGTCTTGTTTCAGAAAGGGGGACAAGGCAACTGTAGTTTGAAGAAAACAGGGATATATCAGATGCAATGCAAATTAAAAACTCTTGCCTGCTTTAGAAAAAAAAAAGCTTTAACATTTTCATATGGGTACACCACTTAACTCTTAACTTCTGGACTGAATGAATTTGTCAGTTTTATTTAAAAAATTTTTTAATGTTTATTTTGAGAGAGCACGAGCGGGGGAGGGGCAGAGAGAGAAGGGGACAGAGGATCTGAAGCAGGCTCTGCGTTGACAGCAGAGAGCCTGATGCAGGGCTTGAGCTCACACACCGTTAAGATCATGACCTGAGCCAAAGTCAGCTGCTCAACCAACTGAGCCACCCAGGCCATTTTAAATTATAAGAAAATAATGGCAGAAGCTGGTCTTGGCCAATCATGCTGAAAACCTTGTTCTATTAAATCATATACACCTATCAATCCATCTCATATATACAAAGATGAATCATCACGATGACACATTAAGGTCTGTCATTCTTTTTTTTTAATGTTTATTTTTTATTTTTGAGAAGGTGGGGAGGGGCAGAGAGAGAGGGACACACAGAAATCGAATAGGCTCTGGGGGCTCGAACGCAGGGCTTGAACTCACAAACGGGGAGCTCGTGACTTGAGCTGAAGTTGAATGCTTAATCAACTGAGCCATCCAGGTGCCCCAAGGTCTGTCATTCTTAATGACCAGTACCATCAGTAGTTGGGCCTTCCCTGTTCTCCCGATTCTGTTATGTGTGTTTTATCTTTCCACCCACAGTTTCATTTCTGACAAGGCACTAAAGAGCTTATTCTTGAAACTCAGTAATTTGCCTTATAAGTGATTGGAAGTTGTCCCTAAAAAAATTTTCTGAAGAGTAAAATGTTGAATTTTACTCTTGAATTTAATATACAAGTCATAACTATAAAGATTTCTTAGGTATGGTAAAATTGGAATTAATTTGGGCTGCTTTGAAAATATATCTGAAATCAGGAGCCCCAAATAACATAAAATGGTCATGGGAAAGGAGCTAGAGAAATAATATATGGTTTAGGGAATCACAAGCTATTTCTAATTTGTCTTATGTATTGTTTACATCTGACAAACTTCAGTTTTGCTTTATAAGTTTTTATACTGGTTCTCTATCACAAATAGTAGAAATAGTCACATCACCAGAAACCTTGTTGGGATGACAAAATATTTATTAGAGCACTCCAAATCTCCCATATTCTACTGTTATTTTTCCTCTGTGCAGGGGAAGTTGACTCTGTTAACAGTAAGTTTAGCAATGCAGAAGAGCCACTATGAGGAAATTTTTAAAAATAAATTTAGGACATTTTGTTACTTTGAGAGAGCCAAAGAACTCATGGAAGAGAACAATGTGACATCAAACTTAGTATTTCAAACAAAGTTCAAGAAATAGAGTTAATGTGAAAACATATTACTAAAATACTTAGATTTCTGGAATACCAATGACCTAGTAAAAGCCATCATTACTTACCAGCTTTGCCACAGAACTGCACTTCAAGAATTATTAGGCCTTCCAGGCGCCTGGGTGGCTCAGTTGGTTTAAGCGTCCAATTCTTGATTTCGGCCCAGGTCATGATCTCATGGTTTGTTGAGTTTGAGCCCCACATCAGCCCAGAGCCTGCTTGGGATTCTCTCTCTCCCTTTCTCTCTGCCCCTCCCAGGCTCATGCTTGCGCTCTCTCTCTGTCTCAAAATAAATAAATAAACTTAAAAAAAAAAAAAAGAATATAAGGCCTATCAGACCTATTAGAGATGAAAATTTATGTAAAAATTTCACAAAAAATTCATTATATCATAATTATTAAGCTTAGAAAATAAAATGCCTTAATATTTATCTAAACTATGAGATCCAACTACAAAAATCTTTTAAAGGATAAAAAGTTAACACCTTACATGGCACAGAATAAAAGAGCAACAAACATTCAGCAAAATAAATAGGACTTTGCTTCCAAAACTAAAATGTGCTTAAGACATGTCTAATTATACAAACTTCTAGGTAGGCAGCATTCTGCACCTTCAAATTTCACACCAACACCTCAAATCCAGAATCATTGTTTTAAAGTGGCTTTTTACTCTTATCAGTGGAGTAGAACATACCCTAAACCAAGTGTTTCTATTTCATGTTACTCTCCATTATTTCTCACTCTGGTAAGCATCTGAATTTCTTTGGGTTCCCAACTTGGAAGCCAAATAGGAGAGATTTGTCTTGGTCTCCTTGTAATAAGAGACCCCAAGAAAGTCAGGCTGCAATGTCTGAGCTTCCATGAAATCTTTTAAGATGAGGAATGGGATTGTGTTTAATACTGATCTTTATATTCCCCCACAGTACTGGATGTCTAATGGTCTCAACTGAACTGAACTGAAAAATTTAGAACACTACAGTCTCGGTGAATAGGCACTTGGAAAAACAAGAATTATAGTAGATCAAAGATGGATGATACTTCATGTACAGAGTCTGAAAGAAGTGATTTAAGCTAAAGACTACAGAAAAAAAAAATCCCATGGTATTTTTCCATTAGAAGTTTACTTGGGTAATCACATACCAAGTGTGACAAAAATATTAGATGTCTATAGGAATACTAACTAGTTGAAAGTTACAGAAAATTACACATTTAATCAGAGTAAAATAGCCCAGCCAAAGTTGGAATATAGTATATAATTTGCTAATAAAAATGCAATGCTACAAGAATGCTTAGTAAATAAATGTTAAGGGAATACAAATTCAGAATGAACTTTACATGACTATAACTGATATTAAATCTTGACTTACCTCCACAATTTAGGAGTCATAAAAAGATAGAAGTTATCAGACCAGGCATATAAGTCAGATGTAACTAGGACAGAAATACAGAAAAAAATGTTAGCAGTTCTGGATAACCTGATTTGAAGTCATAGGTTCACTGAACTTGGCTTAATCAAACAGTTTAAGGATTGAGTATGGTCCAAATGATGTGGTATATCCAGAAGACATATTAGTGAGTGTTTTAAATGCTATTTTGGAAGCACAGATTGACATTTTAGGTTTCCTTACATATCATTAAAATGGAATAGTATATTAAAGTATCAGTTCAAGGTGTAGAATGATATGGGATTTCTGTCTGATGAAGGTGGCAGTTTTCCACAGCAAGTAGTGACTAGGTAAATAGAGCAAGATACTTTGACATTCTAAATAGGAATCCTACAAAACAACGTTTAGCTCCTAGAAAACCAAAATATTTCTTTCAATGAAATTCTGGCCCTGCCCCTTTGGTCACTTTTTAAATTCCTGGCTAAAATTTATTGAATCCCCATTTGAATTTTTTGGACTAACACTTTTTTTTTTCAGAAGCAAGCCTAATTTAGGGTGAGAAGGAGAAAGTCACAGCTTCTTAGAACCTTCATTTCTGCTTAACAGTGTTTCTCCATCAAACACAAGTATTCATACAAGGAATCTCAATTATCTAAACCTATTTTTTACCATTTTCTGGAATCTCTTGTTATATCTCCTTTGAAATGCCACAGTCATACATTTGGAAGATTTGGCTTCCTGGTTTTCAAATTTTTTGTTTATTATTACAGCTCTTCAGCCAGAATTCCAGGTCTTTGTGCTGTACTGTTTCTTGAAACTGGAGACCAGCACATTTCCCACAATTCAATTACCTGCCTTTCCATTTGAGAAATTAAAGCCATGTCAATTTTATAAAGTTTTAACTGGTTGAATCATGTGAACTTTAAGTTCTCAATTTCATTCCCTCAATCTAATATGGGGAAAGGTCTTTGTTTTATTAATAGACATGAAGATAAGTTCAAGAATATTAACACATATTAGTCATTGACTCTCACAACTAATGTAAGTATAGGGATTTTCTTACAGGTGTAAGCTTGAGACATGACATTCTGAGGAAAATAGTTTTTTATTTGGAAATGTTTATTTAAGATTATATACCTAATTAATTTATATAAATTTATGTTACATATTTGTTTGTTTTTTTTTAATTTTTTTTTTCAACGTTTATTTATTTTTGGGACAGAGAGAGACAGAGCATGAACGGGGGAGGGGCAGACAGAGAGGGAGACACAGAATCAGAAACAGGCTCCAGGCTCTGAGCCATCAGCCCAGAGCCTGACGCGGGGCTCGAACTCACGGACCGCGAGATCGTGACCTGGCTGAAGTCAGACGCTTAACCGACTGTGCCACCCAGGCGCCCCTACATATTTGTTTTTAAAAGAAAGTCTATTGTCCTTAATAGTTTTTGTTAGCTTGTCTATTCTTATCAGCTTTATGAGGATAACTGACATTTTTACCTCTCTAGCCTTTTACATAGAATTCTCCTTCTGTATATTCAGTGATCTTTAAAGGATTTCAAATGGAATGCCTAGATCTCTTAAACGCAATATTACAAAAATAGGATACAACATCTTTCTCACACTAGCTTCTCTTAACCATCCTCTTGCAGTGATATCACTGTTTCCTTCCAGTACAGAAAATATATAATTTTGACAACTCCCTTTTTATCCAACTCATCATGATGTTCTACGATTTTTTAAAAAAAATATCTTCAATTTATTATTTCATCTCCATTCTCAATGCCATTATTTTGTTCAGGTTTTCTTTACTCCTTGATTACTACAATGGTCACATGCCCAGTTTCTTTTTCGCCATACTTTGTATCTTAGAATCCTTCTCTATACAGCCTGCTGCGCCACCCCCCCTCCCCTGTCTGTCTGTCTGTCTGTCTATCTATCGATCTATCTATGGTATTGCTAGATTTAATTTCCAAAAATTCTATTACTTTGTTAACTTCCGTTATTTTGTTTCAAGAGGCCATATGGCCTCCCTATTCCATGCTATATCAAGACTAAAGTTCTCCAGGGCACCTGGGTGGCTCAGTCAGTTAAACATCCAACTTCAGTTCAGGTCATGATCTCATGGTTGGTGAGTTTGAGCCCCGTGCCGGGCTCTGTGCTGACAGCTCAGAGCCTGGAGCCTGCTGTGGATTCTGTGTCTCCCTCTCTCTGTGCCTCTCCCCAGCTTGTGCTCTGTCATCTCTCTCTCTCTCAAAAGATAAACATTGAAAAAAAAAAAAAAGACTGAAGTTCTCAAGCTTGTTTTCCAGGCAAGCCCCAATTACTTAGTTTTAACCCAGTTATCCAAATTCATGTAACCTTTGCCTCAGGTCTTAGAGCAAAGGTCCCAAGTTTACTTTGTGGGGAATACTGTATTTTATTTTGCCTTAAATTCTCATCCACAAGCCAGGAAAGTCCACTGTTTAACAGTTCAGTGCATCTTAATTTACAGCATACAGGCCACAAATTACAAAATGAAGACCTTTTTTTATTGAGTCAGCAGAGACAACCAATTCCCCTGTAATTCCCCAAAATTACTTACAGTTTTGTGATGAGAGGATCATCTCGTGTGGCATTTATTGCCCTTTATTAGAGTGAGCTGTTGTCAGGCAGTCTGCTCTACATGGACAATGTCTGTTTTCTGCTTCTATTCTCAGTCCTTTCTCCACATGATCCAGGTACAGATGGAAGAGTCAGTTCTCACCTTTTGGAGGGACGTAGTAGTGCTATCAAAATACATGCCTAGAAAACAGGTCATAAAGAAAATCATTACAAAGGGGAAACTGCTTTGCCATATAAACCATTATTTAATTGCTGGTTGAAATCCTGACTTTTGGTTAAATGTAAAATATAACAAGTCAACCACCCTCAAAGCCAACCAAACCCAATAGTAACAACAGATGTTTTAAAAAATGTAATTTATATACAGGTTCTGAAAAACAAACATAAATGTCATATAGATTTTATATAAAAGCTCTAAGGGTACATAAAATAAATCCTTATGACTTAAATGTCCTAGCAGAAAACAAATGCTACATACTTGTGTCACAATTTTGTCTTCTTAGATTTCTAAAAGCTTTCTCTGGGGTGCCTGGCTGGCTCATTTGGTAGAGCATGTGACTCTTGATCTTGGGGTCTCAGTTCAAGCTGCACAATGGGTGTAGAGCTTACTTTAAAAAAAAACTTTCTTTGGTGTGACTTGCATAGTCTCTTATACAATAGTCCAAGAAAATTTGTTAGAAAACCAATTTCATTCAACAAGGTAGCTCCAGTAAGCAGAGGGATTCAGAAGCATACCATTAACTTTATTAAAAATCTTATTTATTCATTTTGAGACAGAGCAGGGAAGGGGCAGAGAGAGAGAGAGAGAGAGAGAGGGAAGGAGAGAGAGAAAATCCCAAGTAGGCTCCGAAGTGTCAGCGTGGAGCCTGATGTGGGTCTCAAACCCACGAAATGCGAGATTATGACCTGAGCAGAAACGAAGAGTCAGATACTTAACCGACTGAGCCACCCAGGTGCCCCAGTAGCATACCATTAACTTTAGAGATGTATAAAGAACTTCAACAATGCTCAGTACATTTGTTTTTTATGATTACGGTAATGGTGTTTCTTAAAAAGTATTTTTTAACGTAAGTACTTTTCATTCTATCATCTTCCATCTCCTCAGATGGAAGGCTGACAAAAAATAGTTAAATTATACTTCATTGAAAAGCTTAGGATTATCAGTTGGATTACTCATGGCCCTCCCAAAGGGATATTGAAATTTCACAGGCCTTCTAACTGTTCACAAACCTACCCACAGGTTTTGACTTAAAAAAAATTTTTTTTAAATGTTTATTTTATTTTTGAGAGAGAGAGAGAGACTGAGCATGAGTAGGGGAGAGGCAGAGAGAGAGAGGGAGACACAGAATCCGAAGCAGGTTCCAGGTTCCAAGCCATCAGCAAAGAGCCAGACGCGGGGCTCGAACTCAAGAACCGTGAGATCACGACCTAGGCTGAAGTCGGACGCCCAACCAACTGAGCCACCCAGGCACCCCTGAAATTTTTCTTTAAAGGACATTTTAAGATAAATAAGACTTGAGACATGAATGTTAATAGGTAGTAGAGAATCAAAGAAGCCCTATAAAAGTAGTAAAAGGTGGAAAAATTCTTAAATTACCAGAAAAGAGCCCGGGCATTTCTGTATTTATCTAGCTGGTATTCAGCCTTTACAGAAAACATTTATCATAAAGGTATTATTTTCAGCAATTAATTACCATTTAATTGCTAAGCACCCACTCTGTTAAGCTTGCAGAGTATATAATAAAGAGTAAGATAATCCCTGTCCATAAGGCAGGGTATATTAATTGTTCTAAGCCATGTATATGAGCTCAAAAGAGAGAATTTCTGGGTGAGAAGGAAAAATGAACTGGGAAAATTTAATGCAAGAGGTAGATAGCCTAGGAGGATTTAGACAGGTGAAGATGAGGGAAAGGACATTCTAAGAGTAAATAACTTGAGCTAAGACTTAGATGCAAATTAGAGAGGGGTTTGGAAAAGGAGTATTTCTATTTGGCATAACAACATTACTTTGGTATTAATTCACCATCATTCCCATAGTGTTAAGATCAATGTTATGGAGAACAAAAAATATGCCTGATAGAATTTTGGCTATGCAACCCTTTCCTCTCAAGATTTCTCACTTGAGGGGTGCCTGTGTGGCTCAATCAATTAAGCACCCAACTCTTGGTTTCAGCTCAGGTCATGATCTCACAGGTTGTGAGTATGAGTGCCTGGTTGGGCTTGGCACTGACAGTGTGGAGCCTGCTTGGGATTTTCTGTCTTCCTCTCTCTGCCTCTCCCCTGCTCACACCCTCTCTCAAAATACATTTTTTAAAAAAGTGTCAAGTCTGAGCAAGTACAGCAACTGCTATATGCTATTAAGTAAACAATATTAGGTTCAGTGTTGAGAACTTCATATACAAAATTCAATTCCGATAAAAACATAAAAACACAAATTATTAAAAAAAGATTTCTCACTTGATTTGCTGAGCTAAAATCCATAGATTCCCTAATATTTAGGGTAATAAACTTGTCTGATAGAATCCTAGATTTCCTTCCCTTTTTTTTTTTTTTCTTCAACTGTTTTTTGGCTCTCAAAAGGGTTGCAGGCAATCCAAATCCTCGTTTTCTTCTATTAGAAATTAGGGCCCCTTAAGCAAAGCAAAGCAATCTCAAATATGGTTACATTCATTTCCCTATTCCTCTATTTTCAATCTAGTGTATCTGTTTTACTCCTTCCAACTTGATACTTTGATTCATGTTTCCTGTACTTGAAAGCCTCCAATATCTTCATTTCCAAGAATTAATTCTACCTATTCTTCTTTAAGCCCAGCTCACCTTCCAGCTCCCCTAAGAAGTCTTTTTTGGTGAGTCTAAGTCTACATTTTCTTTGATCTTCTACTAAACTTCAAGTCCACAAGGCAAAATTTACTCTCCACTATTTTCTAGTTGTTTCTTGTATGTTAGTATATTTCTATTACGGCTAAAAGTTCTTTGCTGACAGTGACCATCTTTTTGGACTATAGTAAGTACTAGACATAGAATAGGCCCTTAAAGCTCACTTGAAAAATGCAAAGAAAACTTAAAAAAATTTTTTTTAAGTAAACTGTATGCCACACATGGGGTTTGAACTCATGACTCTGAGACCAACATTTGCATGCTGTATTGACTGAGCCAGCCAGGCAACCCAAATTGTGAAAGAATTTTAAAGTAGTTTTTTAATAACCATCTTTGATGACATAAAATGATATTCACTCTTGTTATAGAATTTGAGGCCTCAAATTACAACCAACTCAGATTTTCACACCGTTCAAAATAAATGTGCATTATGAATAAACTGTCCTACTCTATCACATGTACATAACATAACCATGATGAAAACCAGTGGCCATTTGTGATAATCCAATTCCTTCTGATCCAATTTCTACAAGTAACTGGCCTTGTTTACAACCAACAGATTATAACTGAGCGTTTTGTAACTCAAATTCTTTAGAGTGTACATCTTTAAGTGTATTATCAAATCATGAATACACTAATGTTCAGCTTGAAATAAAGTGAAAGTTTGCTTAAAGGAAATTGGAATTCTTCAAATTAAATCCTTAATCTGAATGAGTCTCTTGTGCTCTACCTCAAGAAAAAAATTATAATCAAATACTCTTTGGGTTATATGAAACACATTGAACACAATTCTTAAAATTTCTATGCCTATAATTACATATTACTTTATACTACTTGATAGTAAGATTCCTTACTCATAAAGTTTGGTGATATTCAGCATGCTTTGAGACAAGACAATATACTGACATACTGTAATTTTTAGGTTTTAGGAAATACTCAAAAGTTTAGGATTACTATAAACTTCAGTTAACTAAATCATCTAGTACTCAACACTGTTCCATTAATTCAATTAAATGCTTTATGTGATAAACTTAAAAAAATTATTTTTTTTATGTGGGGGGGGGGCAGATAGGGGCAGAGAGAGACAATTCCAAGAAAGCTCTGTGCTGTCGGTGCAGAACCTAACATGGGGCTCTACCTCATGACTGTGAGATCAGGACTTGAGCTGAAGTCAAGCTGGATGCTTAACCGACTGAGCTGCCTAGGGATCCCCCAAATTTGATTTTTTTTCCGAAATTTTATTATTTTAAATTTACAAGTGTTTCTCCTTCTCTAGGTTCCAGTTTTTCTCTCTCTCTCTCTTTTTTTGACTGTGTCTCTTACAGACAAGGTGTTGGTCTGACAAAGGGTAGGAAAAATAAATCTTTTCTATAATGGCAAAGTTAAACATGTAATTTCCAAAATTCTAAGGTGATATTAAAGTCTCCCATAAATCTACAAGATTATTTAACTTTTTCCTTTGCTTTTGTAATATGTCAGTATAAAGAATTATTTGCAGGGTGCCTGGGTGGCTCAGTCAGGTAAGCCTCTGACTTTGGCTCAGGTCACGATCTTGTGGTTCGTGAGTTCAAGTGCCCCATTGGGCTGTCTGCTGTCAGTGCAGAGCCAGCTTCAGACCCTCTGTCTTTCTCTCTCTGCCCCTCCTCCGCTCACATGCACTCTCTCTCTCAAAAATAAATAAATAAGCATTTTAAAAAAAGAAGTTTTGCAAAATGGATATATTGGAGGCTGACTTTGTTTAGGGTTTTAAAAATTTGGGACAAGACAGAGACAAATTCAATCTTTTAAATTTTCAACTGAGGTTTGGAGAGAGATAGCAACTTGCTTAAGGTCACACAACTAATCCCAGAGCCAATTTTAAGTATTTGAGTATCATCACACTTAACTTCTCTAAGTACAGTTTAAGCTTCTGTTTACATTGTCATTCCTCTGGCAAAGTAACAACCTACCTAAACACTTCTTTAGCCTAATGTTCACAAATATGAATTTATTATATTGCATTATAACCTTTTGTTCTCCTTCATTTCATGGTCATCTAAACCAGTGAGAAACCGTTAGCTTCTTTTACATGCTCAACTGGTATCTTAATAAAATGGCATCTTGGGGCGCCTGCTCACACTCTGTTTCTCTATCTCAAAAAAAAAAAAAAAAAAAAAAGGAGGCATCTTGAGGACAGTGAAGAGAATGATATCAGAGGCAAGTGCCTTGAACAAAGTGACTTGTTGGATGAATGAATAGCCGTACACACATTACTGAATGAGAATGAAGTGATGGAAGTTTCATTGTCTGAGACCTTAAAAGGACAAAACCACAGAAAATAATTTACAGATTTGTGCGTCTAGAATCATCAAATTAATCTAATGAACATTTTTACTTCTAATTTGTATTACCTGATTTTCTGCGTTATTCCTAATTCTGTATGAATTCTTTTTTAAAAGTTTATTTTGAGAGACAGCGAGTGAGTGAGCAAGCATGTGTTCAAGCATGCAAAGCAGGGGAGGGACAGAAAGAGAGGGAGAGAGAGAATCCCAAGCAGGCTCCTTGCTGCCAGCCCTGGACCAACATAGGGCTCAATCCCATGAACTGTGAGAGTAAGACCCAAGCCGAAATCAAGAGTCAGATGCTCAGTCGAGTCACCCAGACACCCCTGAATTCTTGAGTGAATACTAAGTTATTTATTTAGGGATGCTTATATTATTTTCCATAGAAGCAAGTAACAGAACCAAAAGCATAGTCTAAAAAAATTAATCTAAAATATTAATTTTACTATTTCTATGAGAAACTTCATCTTTTCAATTATGAGAAATTACACACAAAAATACTGACTACTAAAAGTAAACATGTTGGAAACACAGAGAAAGTTCTAAATTTATAAGATTATTTGCTGATAACAGAATTCTAAAAATCTGACTTACCTTTTAAAACCCCCCTGTTAAATAAATCAGATTTATTCATTCAACTTTAATTTAAATGCTTACTATCTACCATGT
This sequence comes from Leopardus geoffroyi, assembly GCF_018350155.1. Taxonomy (NCBI): domain Eukaryota; kingdom Metazoa; phylum Chordata; class Mammalia; order Carnivora; family Felidae; genus Leopardus; species Leopardus geoffroyi. Next base: position 21,490,798 of record NC_059326.1, on the reverse strand, counting down.
GAAATACGTTTTAATTTTAATGTCCTTACATGTGTAAGGAAACTGTATTACTTGAAATAACATCAGATATCATAAATTGTAGAACTATACATTCCACACATTAATAAATTAAAACTATAAAAATGTAAACAGCACAATTTCACATAAAAAGATTATATTGACAGGAAACAGAATAAAAAGTAAACTTAGAAAAAGTAATTTCCAACCACTTTAGACTTCTCCATGGCTAATAATTACAGTAGTCCCCCTTATCATTGGTTTCACTTCCCATGGTTTCAGTTAACTGCTGTCAACCACAGTCTGGAAGCAGATGACTCCCTTCTGATGAATAGTCAGAAGGTCCACAGTAGCCTACTGCTACGTCACAATGCCTACGTCATTTACTCCATTTAATCTCATGACACAGCAACTTTATCATCTCATACCATCACAAGAGAGTACAAGGTATTTTGAGAGAGCACGTTCACATAATTTTTATTATAGTATTGTTATAATAGTTCCATTTTATTATTAGCTATTGTAAATCTCTTACTGTGCTTCATTTACAAATTAAACTTTACCATGGGCATATATGTATAGGAAGAACACAGTATATACAGGGTTCAGTACCACCTGCAGTTTCAGGCATCCAGTGGGGATCTTGGAACATGTCCCTCACAGATAAGGGCGGGGGGAGGACTATTGTATGGATACATTTTGAAGATGAGGTTCTTACGCTTTCTTTCACAGGTCTCTGGTAATTCTATTGAGCAATTACCTACCTCAAACTGTTAACACTGTCATGTCTTGATATCAGAACCCTATTGTAATGCAATGGTATCTCAGGCTTTTTCTTGTCTAAAAATGAGGATATGGAGTATTCTATGGCAGTGAGCAGTTAATTTTAGAAAAGTTATTAAAAATAAAAGGCAATTTTCAGGTGCCAGGGTGGCTCAGTTGGTTAAGTAACTGACTCATTTTGACTCAGGTCAGGATCTCACAGTTCACGAGATTGAGCCTTGCATTGGGCTCTGTACTGACAGTGAGGAGCCTGCTTGGGATTCTCTCTCCCTCTGCCCCTACCCAACTTGTGCTCTCTCTCTCTCAAAAAAATAAATCAATAATTAAAAGGAAATAAAATGAATTTTAGAGTAGCAAATGTGTCAGGTAAATTATCAATCATTTGTTAACTATAAAACACCCAAATATTTGACAAGGTAGGGTTATGTCTAGTTGGGAGGACTTAACTATAAAGAGCAACAGAGGCTACCATGTGAAATCTATCCAAGAGGCTACATACAGTAAGCAGTGTATTAAGAGCTTCAGTTAATTTGGGAATATACTTAGGTCCCCCTCCAAAAGTAGACCTCAGAAGCCAGATTTCCCAATGCAGAGCAAAGCATCTGAATATCCTGGGTTTAGGCAGACAGGATTCAGAGGCTGGATACTGCAGATTTAGGCATGCAGGGTTTGGGAGGTCAGCAAGATCACAAATGGAATGCTAGGTAAAGGAGTCACAACCAGATCAGGGAAAGATGCAAGTGAAAAAAGCATCTATTTCTTGATGAGGTAGAAACAGAAAGTAGTTACAAAGAACTGTTTTGGTTGGATTCTTACAAGCTTGTATGAATTCATTGGCCTAAACAAGGTTGACTTGGATTTTAAAGCTGTCTTAAGCAATCAACTATTGGGTCAATCACACGACTGACAAAGTGGGGAAAAAAAGCTGTTAAATAATTTTAATACCTTTTAAAGTACTTAATATTTTTAAAACTCTGAATCTTAAGATAGTAGAAGTTAACTGAAATTCCTGACCTCCATAGTGCTTTCTTGTAAAATTTGAGAACATCTGGGAATGCATTTCAGCCTGCTAGAGACAATTTTTCTTAAGACTTACATCAGATACATTGTCAAAGTTTTTGTCTATGTTACCTAGGGGATAAAATATGCTGTGTGAAATTCTTTATTCCTAACTAGTACATCATCTCAATGAGAAATGAACACTTACAAAGACTTTCACATACAAAACTGTATTAACTGGCAAACACTATTTCACTTTTCTAATTTCTCTTTCCTTCTGATCCTTTGCTGAAATTGTGATACTGGTGATCTATAAATAAATTTGACCTGAGCCTGGAGAATTCCACTGTAAAGTTAAGATACAATTTCTGGCTAAATGACTAGTGAGTTGTCTTGGGCAACCATATTAATATTGGTATCAATATATCATGTAATAAGGAAAAAAACTAACATACTACTTAGTGCTGTGGGGTCATCAGCTCTACTTACTACATTAGTCATAAATAAGCTGTTAAGATACAGTCTCTGGGCTTATAGGCCAACAGAAAAGAAGGAAAAAAAAATCATCACAGTATGATGTAACATAAGCAATAATGAAACTATTGTAAGGATGATAGTACAGAAAGGGAGTGATCTTCTGTGTATGTGGACAGGCTGAGAGGAGGTTGCCCTTCTGAGGTAATACCTGAGAACATTTCTAAGTGCTGAGTGAGGATTTGTTACACTGCCTGGAATTGGTTGAGACAGAATGTTTAATACTAATTAAGCCCTGCCAGAAGTTTAATTCCTTAAATTGATATGAACTACTAAGAAAAATGGTATGTCTGATAGCTTAGGGATAGTATCCAAAACAAGTCACAATTTGTATTGTATAGTTTGTCTGCAGTCAGTTACAAAAGGTCTATTTTTCTTGGATTTTGATGAGCTTTCAGAGACACAGTATGCTTAAGTGGGAGGACAATGATGTTTGATGCTTTAAAAACAATACAACCAAGTATGACCTATTGATTGTGTAGACTTACTCTGGACAGTTGGGGGGGGGGTGCAGCTTTCTCAATGTCCTCTATCACATTGCTATCACAATGAAGATGACTCAATTCATATATCTGCATGTATATATCCATGGACCATGCAAATAAATATACAGAAGGTCATGGACACATAAACACATCCCATGACAAATGTTACCAAAACACACTTCTAAGAGCAGGTCTCCTTGCGGTAGGACAATAGTACCATCGTGGAATATTTGAGAAGTTAATTTGGTTTGATAGAATACTTCCACATACAAACCTATCTTTAAGGTATCAGTATTATTTTTAGCAGTTTCAGGCTTAGTATTTTGTCTCCTCTACCTCTGATTAGTTATAGGACAGAGGTTGTAAATATTAATTACTAACAGCAGATCTGCAGTCAAACCACCCGGGCTTGAATAGTGATTTCACCCCCCCCCCCAACTTATTAGTTATGTGGCATTAGGCATACTATTTCCTCAACTCCATTTCTTTACCTGTATCACAGGGATAATGATATGCTTCCCTCACAAGGAGGTTGAGACTTAAATGGTTTATTACATGTCAGTTTCTAGCAAAAGACAATGTGTTAGCAGTTATTTCTATCACTAAAAGCAGCACCTAAAGCTTGAGTGGTTTCTATATGCACTTAAATCAAGCCTAGTAGATATTAAAATACTTTGATTTAGGTCATTTTCACTAAAATTACCAAACAATAAAAAAATTACTGGCTTATCTCCCAGAGGGGCAAATAAACCTAAAAAATGTGCCGCAGCTGACGTTCCATTATTATATTTACTATTATCTCCTATCCATAATCTCATATCTAACTTGGAAGAGAACCAGAGTGTTTGAAAAAGTACTTAGCTGTAAAAACTAAGAAGCCTGCCTTAAAAGATGTCACAAAAATTATTTTCTTAGCCAAGCCATAATATTGTTTGTCTCAACAATGATTTGGCCTCAAAAGAACTGGCAAAGATACTACAAAATTATTATTTCCTGCACATCTGATGCCAGAATCAACTACACTCCACTGCCAATTTCAGAGTGATATTGATCCTCCTGGGCACACTCCATTTAATAAGTAACTGAGCACCTACTATGTGCCTGGCAAGATAGAAAAAGTTCCAACTGAAGCTGGATTCCCCTATATGTAATTACAGAAAGAATTCCAAGAGTGGTGATTCTAAGCCCAAGCTATTGTCCTGCAGTCTTATGAACATCCAGCACCACAGAATAGAAACATCAAAGAATGCCGTACTGACACTATACCTAAAATCTCAAATCAGAACTATAGATTAAAAATTTCTATAGAATGGATTCCTTCCTGTTTATCTAATATTTTCAACTTTACTCTCCTGTTAAGTCTTAAGAGGAAAATGAAAAGTTAATGATCCATTTCTATTCTGGATTTGTCTAATAGCCTTCAAAAAGTAATCCTTCTTGAAAACAAATGCCAATTTTTATATAAAAGCTTTTAATATTTAAAAATTATGTTCTAACTCTTAGTATTTAATGAAAGTAAGTTAACATTTTTATTTCATAGTTCTCAGCCAAGTATTATGTTTCTGGAAACCTTGATCTTGAACTTCTTAGAGTACCTTCCTTAGATGCTGCCAGGTCTGTTAAAACAATGATCGTTATCAGTAAAAACTGTCCAAAAGCAAAACAAAATCCATGTTTCCCTATGAATTCCTTTAGTCAAAAGTTGTCCTGTTGGCACAAATGGTCTTACATTTTAAAGGCAAGGACTTAAGATGATGTGTACTCATTTTCTTCATTCCAAACAGTATCTTTAAATCTTACTAACTACCCCAACCCTATTTCATCACTTTTGAGGGTCTTGGCAAAGCAGTCCACTTCCCTAATGCACACATTCAGTCAGCAGAAAGCCCTTGCACATCCCTGAAACTCCCCGGTTTTGCCCTCCAGGTGAAAACAAAATGCACAAGCCTCAGATTGTTACTTGTCTTCTCTTTTTCAAGGAAGCTTGGAAGCTCCTCAATACCTTCAACCATTCCTTGTGAGATCTGAGCATCTCATATTTTTCAATTTTCTGAATGCACTCCAGCTGGTTCACATCCATACTCTACATGTGTCCTGACATGAGTCATACATACCAAGACTTCCAATCAACAATGGTTTGGGGGAACAAGTGTTTATTAGCATGTAATAGGTTAACCTAAATAAATCAATTTTCATGCTAGTTTTGAAATGTGTCCAAAGTTTACCTAAATTCCAAATTAAATAATCCAACTTGGCTATCCAGAAACCAAGGCTACCTAGTATTGTTGGGGGGGGGGGGAGTACACAGAAGAAATTCTCTTTTTTGGGTGAGGGGGTATTTAGTTCCTTAATCAATATGGGAAATACAGTAAAACCATCACAAACTTTTCCTGAAGAGTGTGACTATGTAAACTTTCTAAAATGAGTAAGTCATCAATTTTTAAAGGTCCAAATACCTTGAGTTTTAGAGGTAAACACATCTAAGAATTACTAATTTAAAAAACAGTACAATAGCTTATTATCGACCAGAGGCTTTACTTTTGGGTGTTTTTTTTTTTTTTTTTTCCAGAGGATGCAATAAACCACTAAAATGCAGACCCTAGTGGCACAACAGGGTCTGACCTGAAATCTGCACCACAGGCCTGTTCTGGTGACAAATATTCCTCTCTACAGGTAAAGATTTTTAGATTCCCCCCAAATGTATTTTCTTTACCGTATTAGCCAACATGTTTTCAGGTTCTAAACCTGCTTTTCTAAATTAAACTACCACTGTTCTTAAGAGTTTCAAATTGTAAAATATTTGCATGTGAAAAAAACAAGTTGAGACATACCATATTTTGCTTACATTCTAAATGGGTCACAGTAACAGAAAGGTCATACACTAGAACTCATACATTTGTGTTAGGTTTACATATTGGTAACTTTAGTCATGTTTTGCATGAAATGTCCACATTAATGTTTTTTGAATATCAAATATGAATTCCACAATTTTAGAACAGCTCAGGTTTTTGGTAAATTTGATGTGGTGATGGGGATACAAAAGAAACAAATTCATAACTTAGTACACCAGTCTTAGATTTCTCTCTGAGCAAATCTTGGGCCAGTATACATATTTCAGTAGTTATTTTTCTTTCCTGCTAAAAAACCTTCAATGACTTCCCTTGCCTCAGAATGCTTCTCACACAATGGAAAGGTACCGTTGGGGTTGGCATGCAGGCGTGGCAGAAGAAGCCAAAGGGTAAATAAGATGCATCTTCCCATAAACTCAGATTTACTAATCTTGAGGAAAAAAAGTTAATAAAATTTAAGCATTTTTACAGTAAATTATTATGCAACAAATTATAAAGACAATAGTTTAAGGTATACTTTAGATAAATGTAAAGAAAAAATTTTCTTAGTCAAAAGCATATCCCCTCTCTCTTCTCTAGAGAGAGATGTTCTAGATTTTGATCCTGGAATAGTTATGATTTGGATTAAGAAATAAAATTTGTTAATTCAACTATGCAACTAGAAGGGAATAATATAAAGCTAATAATTGTTGCTACTGGATAGTAAAAATAGGATTTTTAAATAGAATTTTTTGCCTTTTCCAAAGGTTTCTATGCCTATGTATTCCTTTTATGCTAGGAGAGATTAAATCTTTTCAAGGAAAATTATTTTTCTATTAAAAAGTTTATTTATGTATTTTTTAAAGTTTATTTTTGAGAGAGACAGAGCATGAGAAGGGGAGGGGCAGAGAGATAGGGAGACACAGAATCTGAAGCAGGCTCCAGGCTCTGAGCTGTCAGTACAGAGCCCGATGCGGGGCTCAAAATCACAAACTGTGAGATTACGACCTGAGCTGAAGTCGGAGGCTTAACTGACTGAGCCATCCAGGTGCCTCCCCCCTCCTCAAATTTTTTTTAAAGTAAGCTCTACACCCAAAGTGGGACTTGAACTCATGAACCCAAGAACAAGAGTCACATAATCTACCGACTGAGCCAGCCAGGTGCCCCAAGCAGGAAAATTCTTAATTTTTAGATCTGAAAGTCAGTTTCATTGCTGTTAAGTATCTGTAACTATAAAATAAACTGGATGTTTTTCTTTACATAGTTTATTAATACAGTTTCAAAATTAAAATAGATTTATCACTTTTATACTTACCTTTTGAAGTTTTGAAGAGTGGAGAAATGACAGCAAAAGCACTCAACAATGAATTCAAGATGTGATTTTTGAATTCCTTTCAACCCTCCTTTGAGAACACAGAGATTGCTCCCCTACAGCTCATTTTTAAGTTATCTGATTTTTGAAGTTACCTGTTCAGTTCTTCCCTGATAGTTAATTTTTATCACTTCTAAATTTCCTGAACCCAGCAAAATTTCCAAAAGGGTTATGATTATGTGGTGGTGCTTCAAATATTTGTTTTTATTTTTTAAGGATTTTTCTCTCTCCTTGTCAAAAACAAACTTTCCCCAAGTCACAAAAATCATAAAGCTTACTTATAATCATGAAAATAAGATCCACCTTCCTCATCTTAGTAAGATTTGTCTCACGCCTGTAGTAAACCAGTGATTTAACAGTTCAGCAAATGTATTCTTCTAAGGAGTCTGTTCATACTGTCTGACATTTATCATGAACAATTTTCTAGCTGATCAAATATTCATTATATTATTTTAAGTAGCTGCACAGTATTCCACTCAGCATGTTATTTAATTAGCCTTTTAATATTGGACACTTTAAAAACTCTTACAAATTTTTATTATTATAAGCAACACCATAATAAACACATGCATGACTTAAGAGTGTATTTATTAATTACTTTTACAATATTGAAAAATTAAAATGATGACTTATCATTCCTTTAAATGTGCTAAAATCCTAAAAATATATATGGATGGTTCATATTCAATTATATATGAGATATAGAAAGAGAGAGGGAAGGAGGAAATGGAAGTAGAGAAAGAGGGCCAGAAGGAAGGAGGGAGGGAGAAGAGATTTTCATGTAACTGAGGAAAAAAATCAACTATATCAACGTCAGCACAAAATTAGTATTTAAACTTTGGGACCTGATATTTAGGTTGATGTTTTCAAGTTCTGGGTGTTTTAGTCCACTTGCTTTTCTTCATTTTGTTTATAAAATTTTAAATGTTTATTCATATGGCTAATGCATTTAAAAGGTTAATATGTATTAATAAATGAGGCACAATTAATGATGAAGTATTATGTCCCTCAGGTGTGTTAAGTTAGGAAAAAAAAAGGCTAAGAACTAGAGATATAAATTATTCATACCACAAGATAGAGGGATAATACCACATGGTTAAAGTCAGGAAACATTTACCACACACAAGAGGTCTGGCTCATTTTTAACCACGTACAGGGAGGGATTAGCTGGGAGAGAACTGGGGTGGTGAAATGGCATAAATAAAAGCAAACAGAAAAACGGATGGGTCAAGACTAGTTCACTTGAAGAAGAGTTGGGGCAATATCATGATGCAAAAGCTAACAAGCTTGAATTTTACCTTATAAACAAAAGCAGTGTTTTAGGAAGATTAAGTTAGTGGGATATATACCATAGTGAATGAAACAATTCCAGGCAAAGAACGTTTCAGGTAAGATGCTACAGAACAGGTGATAAATCATTAAATACTTAATTATGACATCAATTCCAGAATGGAGGCGTCAAATGGCGGTGATTTGTTTGGGCAAATGACAAACATGAGTAAGTTTAGTGTCTCCTGGAGCTGTTAGCTTTGACAAGTTAAACTGATCAAGTGGAAAACAAATTCAGAGCCATCAAAGCACAATTTGTAAAAATCTGATCATCACATATGTACCTATTAACCAACTATTTAAACATTTTGTTTAAAATGTTTAAACAATAGTGTCTGATGGAGGTTGTAACCTTGAGTCAGATTTATAAAAATACTGTTCTACCTACGAAGGTCAAATAGGCTGAGACGCATACTGCTGTCAAAGTTCTCTGAAGGAAGTATGAAAAATTAAATCTGTAGAACAAGCTAAAAGCTGAAAACAGCTATAAGATCTAGCCCTTACAGACTCTTCGATCCCATGAATTATGAGTCCCCTTCTTGTGTATTTAATCGTAGCCAACCAGATCTCCTTGCTGTTTCTTGTACACACCAAAAGTGGTTCAGCCTGAAGATCTTTGTAGTTGTTATTTCACCTGCCCGAAAGGCTCTTTTCCCAGATACCTAATAATTTGCTCATTGTTTTAAAAATCTTTGTCTAAATAATCATTTGTCAAGCATTTTCTCTCTACAGTATTTAAAAACTTCTCTCTCCTGTCTTCCAAACACCTTTATTCCATCCTTTCCACCTCCTTTGCATTATTTTTCTACAAAGTACTACCATCTGACACACCACATATAGTACCTATCAATTTTTTCGTCTAGTCTATTATTCACATCTCACTTCCAAGATCATACCCTCTATGAGGGCAGAAATTTATTTGTTTTGTTCTACAGATCCTCAGCATTTGAGTAGAATTAATTTGTACCTCTCTTTATAAATGTTTCAAATCTATTTTTATTATTTTTAATTTTTTAATGTTTTATTTATTTTTGAGACAGAGAGAGACAGAGCATGAGCAGGGGAGGGGCGGATAGAGAGGGAGACACAGAATCTGAAGCAGGCTCCAGGCTCTGAGCGGTCAGCACAGAGCCTGATGCGGGGCTTGAACTCACAAACTGCGAGATCATGACCTGAGGTGAAGTCAGACACTTAACCGACTGAACCACCCAGGCACCCCTCAAATCTATTTTTAATGCTCCCTGTCAAACATCTGCATTTTCACACTGCCACAAAAGACATTCATGAGAATATAAACAAATTAACATAAAAGTCTGCATTGACCATGTTAAAATTTATAAATTCTCTTAAGAAATCATGTACTTATTCAACTTTCTTGACTTACACGGTAGGACAATAAATACCCTTCTTCATTGCTTGCTTCAGGCTAAAACAGCATTTTTAATATTGAGGACATGGAAACTTAAAAAAAATTCTGTGATTTACTATCATATGCATTAAGTCCAAAAAGAAAGTTTTAGTGGTATAATAAAAACTTATATTCCTGAAATGGTATAATACAAGCATTCCCCAAAATTATAAAATAATGAGATGCGGAAATTAGCAAACTTTAGGGTGATTCAGAATTTCTATCACTTCCTAAAGATATTCCTTAATAGAATAATCCATGGTAGTAAGTGGTTAAATTATAAAACAAAGAGAATACCTTTGAATAACAAGTTAATCAAATTGAGTAGCATTTTGTGTAAATAGGTAGCTAAAAATTTCTCAAACAAAATCTAATCCTATGGCATATGATAAATACAAACAATAATAACATTTTCCAGGCAGTTTACATTTCTTCAAAACACAAAAGTTCAATTGCAAGAATGTAATACCAGATTATTCAAAGTTCCACAGAATTAAGGGAGAACTGTAATCATCAGTATGCTAATTTCAGTATATTACTCATAAAGTTTTTACATGAATTCAATGTATTAGTAATCAAGAAATAGACCCAAATAGAAATTATAAATGTCGAATTTAATTTCAGTAAAATAAAGACAAAAAAAAAAAAAAAAAAAAAAAAAAAAGCAAGTAATTTGTCACCTCACACAGTAACTTTAACATTAGAGGTTTAAACTTAATATTTATTTTGTCAATTATTTTTTTCTTCATATATAGCTTCATATATAGCTTTAAAAAAAGACATCAGAAATTTGTGAGATATATTTATAAATAAATAAGGCAAGAATATATACTCTCACATTTCTGGTGTGAGTTATTTCTGCATTAAAGGGGCTCAAGCTATTAATAAAGACAGAAATTATAAGAAATCCTTTGATAACAGATGAAAATAAAAAATTTTAGCTGGAAATGATGATGGTCTCATTTCTTCTTCTAGCTATGCAAATAGTATGTCTAAATACTTACTAGGACCAAATCTATCTGAAAAGTTTGGAACATTAATTTTTCTTTTTGTTAATACTCAATGAGAAACAACACTGAGAATAAAACTTTTTCGATGAATAAGGGATAGTAATATCCACCTGTAAAAGGAAAAAAAATTGATTTAGAATGTCAATTTCTAAATAGATAAATCATTAACAGATATCACAGTTTATGTAAGCATAATCTTGCTAATCAAATAGAGCTAACCTAGGCATATACCCATAATGACACTTAGCGGCTTAAAAACAACATGTAATTCTCTAACAACCAAAAGGATATATAATTGATTGAAGAAAATCTTCATTGTTGAGTACAGAATTAAGTCTAAGGCCAAATTTTCATATTTACTATCACATATCAATATGTGTGACCTTAAGAGATCTGCCTTTAAATACAGGATGTGAACTGAGTTATTCAACTATTACAATATTCCTCTTGCTACCTCCTGAATACTTGCCTGAGTCCTCTGAGTTAGCTCCAAACAAACTCAATCCATATTCCAAGTAACAGATTTAAGATGCTCAATATTGAAATTATTTGGCATCAACTTAAAAAGAAACCTGAATGAAAGAAGATGAGCATTTTTTTCCCAAAGATGATGGAAAAAATGAAAACACACACCTGTATATACTTATTTTTTCTTTGTAAAAATAGTCAAATTAAGGTTAACATTAAAAGGTACAACTTTTATTTTACTATTTGCTTTTAATGTGTTCAAAATTACACAAAGATGAAAGTGTATTAACTCGTACAAATACAACTTCCAGTTCTGCTGAATTACCTAAATGTGTGTGTTTCATTAGGTACTGACAGGCTACTTCCTCTTAAGAGACTGGAAAGAAGCTGAATGCTGTTATGATAAATTTCATTATAACAGTTTTTCTATAGTTTCTCACTTTACTAATATTTTCATGTTCCTTTAATCTATTCTCAGGATTAAAACAAGAAAAGTTTTCATTTAGCAATAATAGCCCCAAGTGTTCCTTCTTCACATCTGGAGGACCTAGATATAAAAATTCACCTGGTAAATGTAAAATCCAGGTTTTCTCTCTTTCATTTAGAAGGCAGATTAGACTAAACATAATATACTTAGAAAAACAAAAACAGGAAAAAAGGTATCTAATTCCTGAGTTATTCTGGAAAATAGTGGACAAACTTTGTAATTCATTTAATAAATATTTCTAAGAATCTAGATGTTAAATCTTGGAGTACTTTCAGTGGAATCAAAAGTTATATTTGTTAGTCTTTCATAAAATAGTTGAAATGAAATAAAGGAAAAGAGGTGAACAGCTTGATGAGTGATTTTTCAAAGCACCAAGTCAATAGTGCTTAATTGTACTTAATGTAAAAGCTGGCATTTAATTCTAGCTACCGTATATATGGTATACTGCTTCCTAATTTGGGGAAAAAAAATTTTTGCTGGGGAAAAATTGTTTTTAAAAATGAGAGCTTTGCCTTACATATTTTCTTTACCTTCACATTAGACTTTAAAAAGAAGATCCTTGATTACAATTCCTTAAATTACATCTGAAATACTTTTAGGGTTTCTAAAAGACAATAATAATTGGAAATGATTTGTTAAGAAGTGCTTTTATTTTGTAGATTTCCTGTTTGGCTGCAATTGAAAAGGGTAAGCTATTCCTTGTAGAAAAGAAGACCAAAATTGTGATATGCTACACAAAAACACCTGTCTTGTCCTGAACATTAATTTTTAGTTTAATGACTTAATAAAACAATAAATAAGAAACAGAAGGTAAAGAAAACATTTTTCTTTAAATCTTAAATTAAAATTTCAACTGTTACATCTATAAAATTAGTAACTATAATAATAATTTTTACTTTTACTGTGAAGTTAAATATTGACTATAAAAAAGCAAACAAAGTCACATTTTCAACTTGTCAAAAATCTTCAGCTAAGGATTTAATAGAAACAAGATAAAACAATGATAGTGTAAAGTCAGAAGGCATAGGATTAAGATTCTAATCTGTCATGTGGGGCAAATTACCTAATTTGAATTTGTTTCCTGAGCCACCCAAAAAATAGGCTGGTCATCTGTAAGGTCTTCCCTACCTTTGAGTTTGATTAAGAGCATTTTGAGACCCAGGATTTCAGGGATTTAATTCACACGTTTTGAAATTTCCCCCTTCTAACGAAATATTTAGAAACATTACTAAAAATTGTCTTGTAAGTTCTGTTCAGAATGTATATTTTATAATGCACACTTATCTGTGAAATAAGCAAATATTTTTAAACTTCATTTTACTGGAGAAACAAAGGAAAAATGAGTATTTAAAAATTTCAGTATTTACAATGAATATAAATATGCATTAAAGTAAATTTGGTTCTGTATAAGCTCTTTCAATAAACTCTTGATGGCATTCAACACTATTATTAAATTGCACTTACATTATTTTTTTTACAGATTTTAAGTAATCTCTACACGCAATGTGGTACTTGAACTTACAATTCCGAGAGCAAGCCAGGCACCCCACAACCATGTTAATACAAATACATCTTAAAAGTTACTACTTATTTTTATAGAATCATACTAAAGATAACAAGATTCTCAATAATATTGAAAATACATTATCAATAAAACTGAAGATATATCAATGATGTTAATACATATTAAGACATATTAAAATATAAAACATATTAGACTGTAGAACATGGCCAGCCTTACTTCAGCAGCACAGTTAATACTGGAGATAATTTTAGAATCTTAACGCCAATATTTACGTGCTGCTAAGGCACTGCTGACATCACTATCATAAGAGCTATGAATAAAAAGAAATATATTTTCTTCAGAAGATCAGATCCTTGTATTTTTGAGGCAGCACAATATGGCCTGCACCTTTTCAAAATCCACAAACCATTATGTGCTGCTACTTTACTCCAAGGTTTTGTTTAAACACACATTAGCACCTGAAGATACAAAAAATTTTTTTCTTTTAGAAGAGAATACATTAAGAAACCAATATTTAAAGATTATAACGGACAAAGTATACATAAATAGCTATTTCTTAGAAGCTTTTAAGTAGAATAGTAAAATTTATTTCTACATCAAATGTTTAAGGAAAGCCTACTACGTGCTAAGCATATTGCTATAGGTTAGGAACACAAAGATGTGTAATATGAGGAAAAGCTAAGCATTTCCTCCCCCTTTGTCAACTTAATAAGCCAATAAAGTTAAATATTTAATCAAATTTTTGAATGTATTAAATATATAAAAGTTTTTTTTCCTTTTATAAACACAAAGTGAATTCATAAAATTTGGTCTTTACCTTGGTAAAAGCAAAATTTACAGACAGTTCATTCCTTGCGGTATGCCTTTCTAAAGACATCTTCCATCCAGTAGGTAAGACTTCATGTCAAAGGAAAAATAAGAAATGACATATAAGAGCTCAGTTTCAATAAACTTAAGCTAACAAAATGCACATGTACTTTTAAAGGAAAAGATGATGTCACATGAAATATTTTAACGCTGAATAAAGTGAAAATATACAAAAGACTCAAGTGAATTTTCTAATTAATTTATCTTAAAAAAATCCAAGTATTATCTTACCCTTAACATTTATCCCTTTTTTAGAATAGTTACTCTGTTAAAAGTTGGACATCACTTTACATAAGAAATAAAGATTATGAAGCCTTTGGAAGATGAATTAACTTTGTACCCAGAGATGAGAAATAAAATTGGAATCCTGTGGCTCTTGATCTTCCTTTATCCTATTGGCCTCCCCTCTTCACCAGGCATGGAAATACACTCCTGAACAGCTTCCACTTACTCAGATGTAGGAATGTAATAACCTCTTTCTCTAAAAGATACAAGGAAACTGCCACCACTCTAGTTTAAGCCTCGATAACCTTTTGCTCCAGTTTTCTCATCATTAAAATGGCTATGCTACAATGACTTGAGAAATACGCAATACATATTTGTATTTACCAACTACATTTGGAACAGTTCTTTAGGCTACCCTTTCCCACTTTCCAAACAAAAATGTAAACATGGTATTTTCAAATATACAAAATTTATGTACGTACTTTTTTCATTTAACAAATATCTTTTAATACCTACTATGTGCCAGGCACTGTCCCAATTGTGACACTAGTTAGTATACGGACACAATTCTTTCTCAGAATTTAAAATCATTTAAGGGGCACCTGGGTGGCTCAGTCAGTTAAGCGTCCGACTTTGGCTCATGTCATGATCTCACAGTTCGTGGGTTCAAGCCCCGCGTCGGGCTCTGTGCTGACAGATCAGAGCCTGGAGCCTACTTCAGATTCTATGTCTCCCTCTCTCTGACCCTCCCCTGTTCATGCTCTGTCTCGCTCTGTCTCAAAAAGAATACTGAGCAGGCTCCACACTGTCAGTGCAGAGGCCTGATGTGGAGCTCAAACTCAGGAACTGTGAGATCATGACCTGAGCAGAGATCAGGAGTCGGATGCTTAACCAACTAACCCACCCAGGTGCCCCTAATAAATCTTTTTTTTTCTTTTAAAAACTTCACAGTAATAATGTCTTATTATTTTTAGAGTATTGCGGTTAAATACATGACATAAATTTTACCATTTTAAAGGGTACAGTTCTGTGGCATTAAGTCTACTTACACTGTTGTATAACTATCACCACCTTCCATCTCCATAACCTTTTCATTTACACCAACTGACACTGGAGCCACTAAACAGTGCCCATGCTTCCATTCCCTCAGCCCCTGGACACCACTAGTCTACTTTGTTTTGATGAATTTGCCTATTTCAGGTACCTTATATAAATGGAATCATATAACATTTATTTTTCGTGTGTCTGGCTTTTACATAGGGTTAACTTTTTCAAAGTTCATCCATGTTGCTGCATATTTTACACTATCTTTCCTTTTCACAGCTGAGTAGTATTCGATTGTATGTATATACATTTTGTCCATCTATGAACATTTAAGTTGTTTTGATCTGTCTGTTATTATGATTAGTTGCTGCTATAAACATGGTATACACATATCTGTTTGAGTCCTGCTTTCATTTCTTTTTGGTATAAACCCCAAAGCAGTATAACTGGATCATATGGTATTTAATTCTATTTTCATTTTTTTGAAAAACTGCCATACTTTCTTTCTTAGATAGTGGCTATACCATTTTACACTTCCATCAGCAAAGCAAAAGGATTCCAATTTCTCCCCATCCTTGCCAACACTTACTATTTTTTTCTTGTTAAAAAATAATAGCCATCCTTGGGGACGTGAGGTGGTATCTTGGTATAGTTTTGACTTTCATTTCCCTAATGATTAGTCATTTGAGCATGTCAGGCTTATTGACCATTTGTATATCTTCTTTAGTGAAATATGTATTCAAGTCCTTTACTCATTTTTTAACTGGGTTTTTATTTTGTTGTTGTGGTTGAGGTGTAAGAGTTTTTTATAGATTCTGGAGATTAGTCCTGTATCGGATATATGATTTGCAAATATTTTCTCCCATTCTGTAGGTTGCCTTTTCACTCTGCTGATAGTGTCCTGTGATGCATAAAAAATCTTAAATTTTGATGGGAGTCCGATTTACCTTTTTGTTATTGTTGCTGCCTGTGCTTTGGGTTTGCTATCCACGAAATCATGATCAAGACTGTCATGAAGTCGTCCCCCTATGTTTTCTTCTAAGAGTTTTATAGTTTTAGTTCTTACATTTAGGTCTTTGACCCATTTTAATTTTTATATATAGTATGAAGTATCAATTTCATTCTTTTATATGTTGATATTCAGTTTTCCCAAAATGATTTGTTGAAGACTGTCCTTTTTCCATTGAATAGTCTTTTTTTTTTTTTTTTTTTAACCGTAAGTTCTAAATGGGGATTAAACCTGGGTGGCTCAGTCAGTTAAGCATCTTCGATTCAGCTCAGGTCGTGATCTCCTGGTTGGCGGGTTTGGGCCCCGCCTCAGGCTCTGTGCTGACAGGTAGGGCCTGGAGCCTGCTTCATATTTGGTGTCTCCCTCTCTCTAGGTCTCAAGAAAAAAAGGCGGGGGCGGGGGGGTATATTTTAAACTAAAAATTTCTTTGAATCTATAGACTGCTCCCATTGTCACATGATAGAAATATTCAGAGGTTAATACATGCCATGAAAATATTTCTATTTTGTTTAGACATAACCATTAAGTACCAGCACATTGCTTTCAATTTTTCAAGTACTTAATTTTACTTTTAATCTGGCATCAACACAATTTGTAATAATTACCGTCTTCAAGTATGCTCCAAATTCTGCATGTAAACCTCTAAGGAGCTGACTACATACAGCCCTTGGGTCACAGAATGACTATGCTTGGTCAGGACAACGGAATACTACACTTGTGGTATGAAATGTTGATACTACACCTGGAGAAATTTTGAAATTAGCCATGCTTTGGTATCTTTAAGAATAAGCCTAAATTATGGGGTCTAACTAAACTTCATGACAATTTCATTAAACATAATAATTTCTTACTATCCTATAAAGAAAGTGAAAATTTTATGAAATGTCTAAATATATAAAATCCACAAACATTAAAAATTTTTTTAACTTGTTTTTTGGCTACAGATGCTTAAAAACAAAAAAATTAACCAGATAAGATACCTTTAAAATTCAATGTTGAGAAGAGGCAGGTAATGAAATAGTATTCAGATAAAATCCAAGAAGTCTGTTTTATAATCCATAAAAACCTAGCTTTTGAGTAAAGTATGAAACTGTAGTATGTCTATACTTGATTTTTTTTTCTGATTAAGAAAGTAATGATTATTTAGAAATTGTGTGTGAGGTGGACTTCAATCTAGACAACTT
Source organism: Leopardus geoffroyi (assembly GCF_018350155.1). Taxonomy (NCBI): domain Eukaryota; kingdom Metazoa; phylum Chordata; class Mammalia; order Carnivora; family Felidae; genus Leopardus; species Leopardus geoffroyi. The sequence goes on along the minus strand of NC_059326.1, from coordinate 21,473,244 downwards.
ATTCCAGAAAAGTCAGGCTACACATACACACCCACCCACCCCCACACACATATCAAGGTCTGTATAATCAGGACCTATCCAGTATTTCCTACTTCTCTCCAATTAAAAGCCTCTACCATTCCAGTTAAAAGGTCTCTTTTAAGAGGCATAAACCAATGTAGTATGTAGACTTTTCTGAAATAATCAAGAATTTTAAGAGAAACTAGACATTATTACAATAAGATTATTATTCATTGTGTTATTCTAAGTATGGGTGGTTACATATTTAGCAAAAAAGGGTCCCTATAAGTTAGAGAAGCATTTAAGTATTTATGAGTGGACAAAAACTGGTCAGGCATGTGCTGTGGCCATCAGGTAAGTAGCAAGTGGAAGAAAATTATTTATCATGCTTGTAGTCAGTTGTTTTCCAGTTCTTTCCTAAACTGTATATTCCTTTCTCCTCTCTAAATCTTCACTGAAGCTACTGCTGGAGGCTAAAATACTCACTAATCCCCTTTCAATTTATTCCTACTTTAGAGGACAATTCAAGTCTATATTTTCCAGTGTAATCTTCAGCCTTCCTAGCTGATATTGAATTGTACCAGTTTTAAGAACTTTTGAATACAGGAAATTATTCTTATTGAGTACTATGCTGAGCAAATAACCGGCTTAATTATTTCATACCTATCATCCATTCAAACTGGACTAGCTATGTAGCAATGCTTCCTGGTATGGCCCATGCCATTTCTCTACTTATATACAAACGTTATATAGTGCCTCCATCACTTAAACTGTGCTTTCAAGTTTGCTGGCTAAAAGCAAAGTCACATTCCCTAACTACATATGGAAAGAGCCTTACTGATTAGATGCAGATCTAATTAAACAAAAAAAGAAAAAAAAAAAAAAAAAAAAGAGAGCTATTAAAAAAATTAGAAAACAGAACCATTCAACTCTTGTCCTTTTTCTTTATAAAAGTTTTACTTCTAAGCCCCGTGGTTTATACTCTGGCCTATGAGCTCTTGATTATCTTTATGATTTACCACCTTTTAAGTATGTATGAACTTTTCATTTTTATTATCTTTTAAGAAAACAATAGTCATTTTGAAAGGTGAGACAATAAATCAATGTTTTAAGAAGTCAGCTTGAACATTAATCTGAGTAAATAGGAATGTTTAAGTACATTAAATTAGCTTTTTTCATATTAGATACCAGATTTATTTTTTTAAATGTTCCTTTATTTTGAGAGAGAGAGAGTAAGCGGGGGGGGGGGGGGGGGGGTGGCGGAGGGGGAGAGAGAGGGAAAGGGAGAGGGAGAGAGAGGGAGAGAGAGGGAGAGAGAAATCCCAAGCAGGTTCCTCTTTGTCAGCACAGAGCCCGATGTGGGGCATGAACTCACGAACCATGAGATCATGATCTGAGCTGAAATCAAGAGCTGGACATTCAACCAAATGAACCACCCAGGCACTCCAGGTTAACAGATTTAAAAATTTTTTAAATACAGTAAAAAGGATACAAATTTTATATAAATTAAATGTTTCCCCCCTCATTTTCTTGCAATTAATTGATTTGCAAGTCTAATTTTGATTCAATTAACATTTCTGTTTAGGCATATTTACTTTCTTATGCTGCTTTAATTTCAGTTCATCTCATTCATGTTAGACATTACCGCATTTAACAAAAACATTAAAAAATTCTAGGCATGTCTCCTAAGCTCTAAAATCATCCCGGATGAAACAGAATTTACTAGCCACTTTCTGCATTTTTCTTAATCAATATAATATGCAGCAAAAATAATTTATTGAGGGAGAAATGATACAGAACACTGAATTTGAAGCTGGGAGACTCAAGATGGAATCCTGACTCTACCCCTTGTGTCCTTTTTTTTTTTTAAATGAGTGAGTGAGAGAGAGAGAGAGAGAATGAATGAATGAATGAATGAATGAATATCTTAAGTAGACTCCACACTCAGTGTAGAGCCTGACATGGGGTTCAATATGATGACCCCTGGAGTCATGACCTAAGCCGAAATCAAAACCCAGATGCTCAACAGACTGAGCCACCCAGGTGCCTCTATTCCTTATGAATTCTTGTATCTTGGGTAAGTTATTTCAGTACATGGAGCTTTGAGACTCCTTTTTGTAAAATGGGTTATTAATGGCTAGTTCATAGCCCTTTTAAGACTGTACAAATTTAAACTTTTATGAACACAGCTAGTAGTGAATAGGTATTTAATAAATGACTGCTGAATTTCTTAACTTACAGTAGGATTTGAAATACACTTTGGACAAACGTAGGGTTTCAGTGGACTGTGATTCAACATGAACCAACAGTGCTGATGACAAAGAGAAAGTCAGTGGAACCAGGCAGGCTACATTGATAGAACTACCTTATTCATAAAAGACAGACTGTATTGTGTACCTCAAACCACACTGAGTACAGTCAGTTCTATATGCAATACTGACAAAATGTAGCAGATCCAAAGTGGAATATCCAGCATACTACTGATCTAGAATTCATGCTGAGAACCAGTGGAAGGACTTAAGTATGCTTAGCCTAGAGAAAAGACAGAAAAACTATTTCTAGAAGACATATCTAGGGCCAAAGGATGAAATTATATACTCAACTGAAACCTGCTCTCTTATGAAAATTTTATTTTCTATCAATTATTTTAACTGACATAAATACAATTTATACCATTAAGGAAAAAGTTTCTCTATTATAGTTCTAACACTAATACTCTGAGCATTAGAATAAAATGAATAAAGATCAACTAAAAAAAAAACTGACTTAGAAAATTTCAGTATAAGCTGTTTTATTAAGGATTTGGAGGACAAACTATGTTTAAGTTTTGATGACAGGGCATTAAATACAAAGGGAATAAAGAAACAGAGACAATTTAAAGAAAACAAAACTGAAAAGAATTTTAAGAAATTTATTTACTGGATATAACAGGAAGCATGAAACTGGCAAAAAGTCAGATGTGATTGCTGACAATTTGACATGTATCTATTTCAATTCTGCATTCAATCTGTTTCCGTTTTTACATGGAGATCATTTTGAAAACTCAAATTTCAGGCAAAAAGGTAGTAGCAAAGGGCAAGACTGCATCAACAGTTTAGGGATGTTACCTACTCTATTTATGCTTAGAACCTGAAATCCCTATTGTATCAGAATTTATATTTGTATGTTTATTTCCTATTTCAATAAAGGTCTGTACTATTAAATTTTGCGTTGTTTTCATTTTCATAAGAAAACATCAAAAGTAACTTCATAAATAAGACATTTCCTATTACACTTCTTTGAATCATCCATCTTGAACTGAGAACTTGTTCAAGGTGGGAAAACAACTAACCCAACTCCTTTCTATAATTTTGGCACTAAAATTCAAATTTTATGGCTACAATTTTGTTGAGAGCAGAAACACAGCCTTGCATAGACAGATCACATTTAATAATTTAAATTATTCTGTTCAACACATATATGTCAAACATGTAAGATGTAAGGATAGAACTACTAGCATTTGATTTAAACACTAACTCTCAAAAAGAGAAGTTATTTGAACAATGACTGAAAAATGGTTGTGGCACATTGTAAATTTTCTCTATGTTCATACGTTATAGAACAATATACCCCTTTAAGAACCTAGATTTGATATATTTAACTAAATTAATATCAATTGATCAGTAAATTTGCAAACCTTCCTTACCACCAAATGCTGAGATTATCTAGCATCCTTATAATTTTTTTTTTTTGATTATAAACATTATTTATTACTAATCCAAGTGCCAAAAGAGCAATTTGTTCTTTTGTTTTTTCTTTTGGTAGTCTTTCCCCCAGAAACATTCACGTTATAAAATTATTCAAAATAATTAAAAATTCCTCATAAGTGCCACAGGTAGACAGCAATTTAACACAAGAGTAAATTTCAATCATGAGATTTCAGCTATTTTTAGCGAGTCATACCAAAAGCATTACATTTTTATTGAAAACAATAGATTCTATATCATTTGTCTTATTAACTACTTACTGCCCTACTGATTTGCAACATTCTGATTTTATTTGCAGTACTTTCAATCAGCTCCACATTTACACTATTTATAATTCAAGAACTGACAATATTTTCTAAAATGGTATGATTACATGCCATTGCTATTCTATTGCTAACTTGATAAAAATTCTAAAAACTTATCTAGATAATCAGTCTAATGTAAGGAATTATTTTTGTTATTTCTTCTTACTAGACTCGTTTTTGATAATAGACAAATAATAAGTCTACTGATTATAAGGTTACTTGTTTCCATCACTTCGGTTTACAGGACTAACAATGACAGCACAGACTGGTTAATATTCTGCTTCATCTTCTGTTTCTTATTTAGAGAGTCGGGGTCTTAAAGTTTTTGCTGTTGTAAATTAAAAAGCAGCAATGATCGTAATTGCTGACAGTGCACCTAAAGATATTATTTCATTTAGCACCAAATGATGGATCTAGTTATTTTAAATTTATATAACAGAAATATGTAATTTAAGTGTATGTACCCAAATTTACAATGTGAAAAAACAAAACACAGCTCAAAAATCTTAAAGTGAGAAAAAAGAGAAAGAAGTATTATTTTAGTTTTATTTTAGAGAGGGGACACATGAGCGGGGGGGGGGGCGGGGGGAGGAGAGAGGGACAGAGGGACAGAGGGAGAGGAAGAGAGAGAAAAGAGAAAGAGGAAGAAAATCTCAAGCAGGCTCCATGCTTAGCACAGAGCCTGTTTTTTCTTTTTAAATTTTTCTTAAAATGTTTATTTATTTTTGACTGAGAGAGAGACAGAGCATGAGCAGGGGAGGGGCAGAGAGAGAGGGAGACACAGAATTGGAAGCAGGCCCCAGGCTCTGAGCTGTCAGCACAGAGCCCAACGCAGGGCTCAAACTCACAGACGGCAAGATCATGACCTGAGCCCAAGTCGGACGCTCAACTGACTGAGTCACCCAGGCGCCCCAGAGCCCAACCCTTTAACCCTGGGATCATGACCTGAGCTGAAATCAACAGTCAGACACTCAACCGAGCCACCCAGGAACCCCGAAATATGATTATTTCTGAATGTTTTATGTTAAGCAACAACCATTTAAGAGCTTTAAACTGAAAAAAAACCTTGAAAGAGATTTCCTCTCTTTACTCAATTTATAAAAATGAACCCAAAACACTGCCATTATTTAATTCAGACAGCAATGAATATATAAAACATGAACATTCTACAACTTCTAGAATATCCACATCCCACAAGTGGGGAACAGCTTAAAAAAATTCCTTGAAGAATGGCATTAAATGAGCATAAGAGAATGACAAAAGGGGATACCCACGCATTATCATATAGAATCACTGACTACTGTCATGATGTACCTATTTTTCTGGGTACTGACTGGAAACATCACTAGCTTAGTAACTAAGATTAAAGAGAACTCCATACTACCTAGAACAGACAACAGAAAGCATTCCAATTATAAAATACAGCAAATGACCTATGTTTAAAAGATGCTGGAAAATATCCAGCTTATTTATTTGCTTAGAAATTTACAAAGGAGATGAAATAAGGTTAAGAATATGACATTATCTATGCTTTTAAATCTGTTAGAAGTTAAATGATACCTATTTCTTTCTGAAAAGTCGACTACCCTCCAATCTACAGTAGGAGCGCAATACCAATCAAAAAGATTTCTTTTTCTAAGAGTAAGCTGAAGTAAAACTGAGCTGGCTTCCAAGGGACTAATTAAGGAACTTATGCCTGAGCTATATAGGATTCTCTGGGGATTTGCAAATGTTTCCATTCTAGTTTTCCAGAGACAAAAATATAAAAAGGAAAAAAAATTAGAGAAGGAAGTGACCTGTGGTATTTGGCCACTACTCTTCAAACTGGCTCATTAATAAAAGTCTTCAATATTTAATTATTTCCACCCAAAAAACTATTTACTGAGTTCAGTGGCAGATTTTCTATGATAAGGTCACTCCTCGACACATAAACATTATTCACAGAGTCACTAATCCAATGGTATTAGATATGGTAGAGAAGAATCTGATGCACTAGTTTTCACTAAAACAGGGCCATCCCTCAACACCACAAACAGAAAAAAGGTGCACTTAAGTTTCTTTTATTTAGGGATGAGCTCAAAGAATAGATGGAAATGAATCGTTATGGTAGCTTGACTTTAGAGTCTCAAATATGTTTTTAAAATATTTTTAAAATGTTTTATTTTTTATTTATTTTTGAGAGAGAGTGCACATGTGTGCGAGAGCTCAAGCACAAGTTGGGGAGGGGCAGAAAACGGGAGACACAGAATGTGAAGCAGGCTCCAGGCTCTGAGCTGTCAGCACAGAGCCCAACGCAGGGGTGGAACTCACAAACCTGTAAAACCATGACCTGAACCCAAGTCAGATGCTTAACTGACTGAGTCACTCAGGCACCCCAGGGTCTCAAATATTTTTAGGAAAATAGTTATCTTGTGTATTTACCATGACCTTGATTTGAGTTTTTCTAGGGGTATGACATTAATTTTAGCTAACCTGTTAAAATTTTTTCCTTAGAATTTGTAAGTTTCTCAAAAGTTAAATGAATCAGGGTCCAAATGTTTATTCTAAGAAAGAGGTGTACATGTATGTATGTATAAAAGGAAGGAAAAGGGATTGCCTTCCTGTCTTTCCCACTTTCTGAAGTTTAACAGCTAAATTTTAAGTATCTCACAGAAAAGTGTGCAGGGTAATTTAGTGAAATATAAAAACAAATAAATGAAAAAACTCTCTCTCAAGTGGAGAGAATCCTTCCAATTTATAAAACCATAAAATAACTATCAATAAACCTGACTAATGGGGGGAACCTGGGTGGCTCAGTCAGTGAAGCACTCAACTCTTCATTTCAGCTCAGGTCATGATCTCACAGTTGGTGAAATTGAGCCCTAGACTGTACTCTGCACTGACAGCGTGGAGCCTGCTTGTCTCTTTCTTTCTCTCTCTCAAAATAAATATATAAACATTTAAAAAAATAAACAAAAATAAACTTGACTAATAATAATGAAGATAATTACTTATTTATCAATTCCTTTGGAGGACAAGTGTTTAAAATTGTGATTCTCAGATTTAGAAAATAGGGCCTTGCTGTAAAATACTTTCCAAAATAGAAAACTTATTCAAAGCAATGGCATTATTCTTGTTCTAAACTGGATTAAATTAATACCAACCTTCAATGTGTAGGGGGTAAGGGGAGATAAGAAACTTGTCATTTAGAAATAAAGCAACACCTGTAGTGAAACACTAACTTTTTATAGCAATGGCAGAGGTTAATACTAAATATTAACTGAGACTTGATACTTACAAGGTAAGAATTGCTGGGCTAAGTAGGGGACTATTTTATTATGGTCTTCATTTTATCTTTATTAAACCTAGGAAAAAAAATAAGAGTGAAGACTTTAAAAAATTGATCACATTACAGAAGTTAATAAAATTTTCAGCTAAAGTTGATAATCACAGCTTTCTGATCCTTATACAGCACAATCACAGATTATGAACATCAAGCAGCATTTACCTATTTCAGTCCAAAGTGTTATCATTAGTTTTTAAAATTCACTTTTCTGTTACTATTACCTTCTCAAAGTTTAAAAGTCAAATATCTAAGTGCAACTAAAACTCACACTTCACGTCTAACTTGGAGCACACTCAGCTTCTAGAGGACATCATCTAAGTGCAGATATTTTAAGATAAATTCAAGATCATACCTCAAGACTGACCAATCTTTCTCTCACACACATACACACATGTAACATGTATACAAATGCAAAATGTAAAAATCCATATATTGCTTAATTCCAAGAATTCTACTGTAAAACAGTATAATACAAAGCTTAAGTTGGAGTTTCAAATGCATAAATAAATTCTGAAAATAATGTTATGATCGATAGGCATAACACAAGAAAATACTATTGTGAAACTGTCTGAATTCAAGGGTAAATGGAAGAGCAGTGATAAGAAAAATTGCCTCCAAGGCTGTTCTTTATTTACAAGAGTAGGAAGTACTATTTCTATTAGTTATTGTAAGATATAGAATAGAATAAAGTCATCCATGCTTTTAGGAGCATCCTAAGTATACATCTTATTGTAGAAGATCTTCACCAAAATAAAGACAGCACATTTTTTGATATATTTGAAAAAATATTTCAAATACACAGGAAAATTTCAAATCCCTGGCCTTCTCATGGAATTCTAATATTCTGCCAGGCTTATTTTGCTTTACATATTTTTTTTTTTTTTTTTTTTTTTAAAGAAAAAGCCTATGCATATAGTTGAATCCTTTTCGTACCATACCCTGATCCCATTCCTTTCTCTCCTAATATAAAATTACAATCTTGAATTTGGCATTTATTTCCTATACATGCTTTTACACTACTACTACTATAAAATCAAGTACTTAAAACCATATATATCATTGCTTTCTAGCTTTACATAAATGCTATATATCTTATATAAATATTATATAATATACAACCTTTTGCAACTTGTTTTTGTTCGCCGAAGACATTCATCCATGATCACACAGAGCTCTCACTTAAACAGCAGTATAATAAACAGTTCATCATATGACTATGACACAATTTGCCATTCTCCTGTTGCTTAACATTTATAGTACTTTTGATTTTTTCCTATTAAAAATAAAAGTAACTATAAGACTTTTTCATACATGTCTCAGTTTACCTAGAACATCTAGGAACGGAATTGTTGGGTTCAAGCCTATGTATATCTTCAACTTTACTACGACATTGTCAAATGCTCCCATAAGCAGCATATAAGAAGTTCTTCTTTATTTTCTCCAATGTTTGGAAGTATATTTAAGAAAAATAGCCACTATCCAGAGGAAAAATTTTAAAATTCTTAAATGACCAAATCCTTCTGTTTTTATCAAGTGTAGGTCTAACATAGGTATACTAAATGTACCAGAGACTAAAATTTGCCCCAAGATACTTGAACAAAAATAAAGCTCTCATAATACTGATTTTCTTCACATGATTGAGGAAATAACAAGACTTAATCTAGAACTACTGTGGTAGAGATGATAAGATTCAGAAGTAGTTACTGAGCTTGGATCCATGACGACCAAAGGGGCTGAGGGGCGGGGAGAAGCAGAAAATATAAATGGTTTATTGATGTGAAGAATCCTCCCCCATTTCATTTTGGGCAGTGCTCCTCACATGTGGTGCTTCTAAAAGAACTCATGTGGAGCTTGTAAAAAGTACAAATTTCTGAGTCCCAGCTCCAGAGATTCTGATTCTGCAGGTCTGGAAAAATGCTTTATTCTAAGTTATTCCGGTACAGGTGGTCCATAGACAGTTTATGTCGTAATTCATAGCAAAAACAAGATATTTTCAACATAAAGGATTATGTAACTCACTTTTTGATTAAGAGCAGGTAACTAAAATGTTATCTGTTAAATTACATCAAACACATTAAAGACAACATTCTAGTATTAGAAAAAAAAAGTAATTTCAATTTATGGTTGAATACATTTAATTTCACATTAGATCAGGTTTTGAGCTCATTTATTATTTCAGACAAAACTAAGCACATACTACAACAAAGCTTGTTTCAACAGTATTAGCAGGAAATTCATATTCTGAGTTTACTGTGATTGGTAAGGGAAAACGTTAAGAGTAGGAGTGATTAGTTGTAATTTTAATGAAGATGACCAGGGAAAAACTATGATTACCTTTTAAAAAGAATGCTACCGCAAATGTCAAGACTTTAAATTGGGATATTAGGCTTATACAAAATAAAATGTCATTTGTAGTTTTCTACCTACACTTCATTAACTACAGATGAAATCTGAACATTAATAGAAATCTAACATTCACTTCCTTGTAACTATAACCTACTGGAATTATTTAGATATAAAAGGTGAGAAAAATGCAGATATTTAGGTTATGCAAAGCTGTGCAAATTTAAATTGTAAAAATAAAAAACACCGTTCTGTATCATTTGATATTACAAAGACCTAATTCCAAAAGATTTAGAATAATCTGAACTTTCAGATATAAAACATTATTTTAACAGTAAGAAAAAGTAAAGACTTAATGAGTTTCCACCTGCAGCCTGCTCTGTCTTTAGTTAAATACAACACTAAGTAGTATGGGGTATTCTTTTTAGTTATAGCGAAATCAGCAAGAATTTGGCCTTGTTTGTTTGGGCTATAAACAAAGATAACATGGGCTCAGAATATGGCCCCAAAGTGAAAGAAACACTCCAATGTGGCCATAATCAACTTCTCTTTCCTTAATACAATACATAACTTGTGTTATCAGCAACTTATTAATAGTTTTTTTTCCAATCTACCAGCTTAAAAGTGAAAAACATGAAACATACCATGCATACTTCCAGAAACAAGACAGTTTTCCATTCATACGTGAAATTAACAGAAAAATTAAATAACTAAAGCCACAGAGTAAATAATAGAAAAATGTAAGTCTAAGAACTGTAAGCAACTACTGTTCTCTTTCTGCAGCTTTGGGAAAAAAAGTACCTTTTGTCAAAAAAAGTATTTATTATGCTATATATGGGTTATGATAGTTGGGCCCTTCCTACCTGGTCTGTAAAAAGCTGGTGGGTGTAGGCTCCTTTGGCCACCATTATTGCATATTGATGCTATTCTGTACAACAGCCGACATGCAGCAGCAATCTCCCAGCCCCTGCTCCCAGCTGTAAGGGACAAGAACAAGGGCTGTGGTGATACTTGTTTATTCATTGTTGCTGCTGCTGCTGCTGAAGCAGCAAGCTAAGGAAAGCATATGCAACTGACACAGAAGACAAAAATGGTTCAGGCCCAACCTACCTAGCAGGTCTGCTTACATCACTATATGATACAATTATTTAAGAATTTTTTTTTTTTTCTTAAAAAGTAGGATGGGAAGAGTAGAAGACAAAATTAGTGTTTTGATTACAAAGTGAACCTATAATGTATCTAAGGAAAAAAATTAATGACACATGTAATGATCTTCAGCTCCTAGTTCAGATTTAATTGCTCAATTATCAAAATTCTCAGAAAAGTTTTAGCCAGATTTGCCATGAATTCATAAATTCATATTATCTTTCCTATCCATTCTCCTGGAAAATAAGAAAGTATCTAAAATTTAATCAAGAAATGAAATTATATTTTGCTTATAAAAAGCTCCAGACTCCCAAGTTCCACATATCTAATCATCACCATATGTTTGCAATCAGACCCTATTAACAAAGAAGATTTTTAGCCCATAAACTTTCTTTTTTCTTTTACAAAAAAACTCCAACTATTAAAAAAAATTTCCACATGTAATTTATCTACTTTAAATGTGTAATATGAAGCTAAAAACTTAGTACATAATATCAAGTGAGTAACAAATAGAAGTATTCTGTCAAATTATCTTTAAATTTAAATGTGATGCTATTTATATCCAATAGCATTAAATTAATACTTCAATTTTAAATGCAATCCTTATCTTTTAATGCCTTAAGCAATTTTTGATTCTGAAAAATATTTAAAAACTCAGGAAAATTAGGACATCTATAAATTATTTTTTTAAATGCTAGAACTGGCTGAATTTAAATAATATCTAGTCAAGAAGGCTAGATTTGGGATTTATTAAAAATAAAAGTATAAAACAGAAATACCTAAAATTCAGATAAAAACATTTTGTGGGGAAAAAAAGGGAAAAACCCAATCTTTTATTTTTATCAAAATTGAAAAACAACTGTTCTGTTTAGCAGCAGTTCAGTAACAAACAATGCTAATAAAAATAAAAGAAATAATTCTGAGGATCACAGGGTAACAAAAATACTATAATACATTTATTATGAAAGCCAAACAATGGAAAAAACTAACAGCAAATATCAAAAAAGGATATTTAAAAATTAAGACACAAAACAGTAACAAATTAATGAACTATTAACCAATGGATTAATCAGTCTCGGGAACTACATCTGAAATACACTACATGTTTCTCTTCCAAGTGACTCTAATCATGAAACAGGAAAGTAAAACTAAGCCAAATCATACATGTTAATAAAATACCAAAACTGTGTTTTGTCGTGCTAAGAACTGAAATTTTACTTCAAAATGATATTTAATGAAAAATTTAAATCTTCTCATTACTTAAATATTGTTTTAAAAATGGTTATCAGAAATTATAATTCTGAAAAGAAAAAATAGACTAAGAATATATTTTATTGGTTGGTCAAGAAACACCACAAAATACACACATACAAAACTGCCTCAAATAAACATTTAAAAAATTTTTTAATTGACTATTCTTTAATGAATCCACAGCAACATTACAAAACCACGATAAAGAAAGTTGTTACAGCTGAGAAACTGCTTAAAATACGTTGTCCTTATAAACTAGAATTATCTACCAATGACAATGAAGAATTTCAAGTACCTGAGTGGACATGTTAAATTTTCTCTATTCTAGTTTATCCTAATATTCTTTCCCTGCTAAGGATAACTATTTCAAAAAAATTTGAACACTGACAGTATAACTGTATTTTAGGAACAATTAAGAATTTTTCCTGAAAATGAATGTTTTTTAACCCGGAAAATGCATTTAACCCAGAATATAAACACTGCCCAAATAAGAAGTGTAACAGAGAAAAAAAACCACAGTAAGTCTTTTCCCCCAAATCCTGATATGATAAAGTACTTACCAAGGCTTAGATATAGATAATCAGGTTTGCAAATTTAAAACACCTAAAATCCGTAGAAAATGTCCTTTAAGGGGTAGTTAAAGGATAGCCAATCACACATAGCAGTAAAAGCCTTTATTAACCTGTCTTCTAAAATAACACACACTACCAATTAGGTTAAAGTTTCTTATCCTGTAAGAGCTGACCAAATACAAGAAAACTATTAATATTTGCACCAAATCTCTTACATGTTAGATTATTTACTAAGCTAAAAATTTGGAAGTTTATAAGCCAGTATATAGTTATAGAGAGATGATTTTATGGTGCTAAATGTTTGTGTCCAAATAATAAGTTTTGACAACTTAAAAGATCATAAATCATAAACTCTCTAAATTAGAAACTCTGGGGATTGATGTCTTTATCTAAAATATCAACTCAAAAGCTATCACTCTTCCTCCATTTAACAATAGGCTGTGTGCAAAGATATCTGGATTGAAACTGATAAATTGAATCTGGATTTGTTTTTATTTTTCAGACATTCAGAAACCACATTTTTCACTTTTCATCTTAATGTTTTCTAATCTGAAAATCACTGGCTAAGTTAGAGGGGGAAAAAGTTGTATTCATTTCCATCTTATTTAAACTAAGCTGCTTATTTATAACATTCTCAAATCTAAGCTATGAAGACATTCAATACCCTGTATTTATCTCCAACAGTATATAGTGACACCTTACAGTATAATGGTATCAATATGTGAACTCTGCCCTTATATTAAACTGATTTCTATTAAATTTTAACATTTTATTTAGCTTTAACTGTTAATGGATTCACATTCCTGGATTATCTAATATCTTATAATAAATGCTGAATATTAGTTTTTAAATATTTTGTTACGTATCTCAATGTTCAAACACACATTAGAGAATTTGCTTTAAAATAACTGAACATTTAAAGATACAAGCAGTTATATGACAATTACACTTCACTCATAAGACAAAATTAACACTTTTCTTAGGAAAACAAATCTTTGCTATCTCTCCTGTATCGTAAGCATATAAAGTAAATATTTTTAGGTGAAAAAAAATTTAAAGAAAAATTCATATTATGCTCTATTTTAGTAAACCTCACTTTAGCAAATACTTTTTTTAAAAATACGTTAGGGTTAATACTTTATCATGTGATTAATATTTTTACCATGCAAAAATTAACCAATGCTTAGTAATATTGTTCAGTAAGTTCATTTTCATTATACCAGGTCACTGTATACAAAACAATCAAAATTTTTATTAGCTAAGTATCTGAAACCTTCAAAAAACTATAAAAATCAAAGAAAATATACTAGAAAAGTGGCTCTGTGATAAAGTATTTTGGAGGTAAAATTAAGTCACTGGAAGTTTTGGCATTCTACATTTTTATAATCTGTAATTTTTGATATGAACAATTTAAATATTTTATTCAGAGTACCTATGAGTAAGATACTAGTTTCTGCTTAAGAAAGTGGGTTTTTCAGTTTCAACCAAAATGCCACTTTTGGTTGGGATGGTATCTGGAATACTTTAAATTCTCTTAAAATAGTCTCATTAATCTTACCTAAACTTATAGGCTCTACTTATCATTATACCTGTCAAACAGTCAAGCACCAAATTCTATTTGATTTAAACCTTTCATTTTATGAGATGAAAAGTGTACTATTTAATTCTTCTTTATATACCAGTATAATAACCTTAAAAAAAAAAAAGAAAAATCACTATATATATTCTTATTTTTAGAATGAATAAATTCAGTTGGGACTGGATCTAATAAAAGCCGATGAGAATAGCAATTATATTAAAAAATGTGGAGTTTTAATAAGAGAAGCCTACCTGACCACTTCACAGATTTCTGTCTATTAATAAATCTTTATTGGTTTTAGCTCACCTAAAAGTTCTAGCTTTACTAATGGTCTAGTCCAATTATACTGCAAAGATATGAAATAGTATGCTTTTAAAATTCATTAGTATACCTTAATCTCCTATCATGTTCCAATGCATTATGTGAGTGTTCAATCAGAGAAGTTAGGTTGTTCTCCAGAATTGGCTCTCTCTTAAAGGTCAAAACCTGCAATAAAAATGTCATGTATTATAGCATGAAGACACTCAACAGATTTCCGCCTCCTGCAGTTCCACAGTTGATCCCTGAACACGAAGGTAAAAATCTTCAAAATGACCCCAATCTTGCCGGTGTTCAAAGAAACCCTAACTTGAAAATAATGTTTTTTAAGCAGAAATAACTTGATTAGAAACACCTGTGATATGCTTTATCATCTGAAGCCTCTTCAAACAAATCAGATTAATATGTTTCTGCTTTCATTTCTCTTTAGGGCATTCATTTTCAAAGGTGTGTGTGTGTGTGTGTGTGTGTGTGTGCAAGTGCTGGAGGACTGGTAAAGGTGACTCCATAAGGAAAATATCAGAAATACAGTTTGTGTTTCTAAAACTCATAAAATCCACAGTTAAAAGAACTACTCAAGAGACAGAGATAAATTTTTAACTACCTTTCTCCACAAATTATCAAACATTTTAATGATGACAGAAATTACTATTCTTAAGTTTGGTCTTTTGCCATGCCCAAGTGAACAATTATACTGATATTTCCAAATATTTTAAGACATTACAGTTCTAACAGAAAAAAAATTTAGAATTAACTTTTTAAATAAATTAAAATATTTATAAGTAACAAGTGGATGACTATTGGGCCAATGGTTTTTTAATATTTCCAGGTAGATGGTGTAACCAAATGTATAGAAGTGGCTTCTTCATTTGTTTCACTTGAATCTTAATGATTTAATGGGAATTATGTAAAAATATAAAGTTGTTAAATTACCATAGGTTTATACCGTACTGTATGTTAACGAGTTCAGTTTTCTACTGTTATTTAAGAATAGCTTAGGAAAAGAAATGAGAACCAAAAAACCTTTATTCCTCTACCGCCAAATATTTAACAACAAATAGCACACATATATAACTCACAAACATCAATCCAAAAACCATGACATTTTGAAACATTAAAATCATTTCTACATAGTCCTTCTCAAAAGATCTAGACAAAGTTTTCTATATTTGAGCACTCTGAAAATTAAGGTGTCACAACTTTAAAAATCACAGAAAGAAAACAGAAACCATTATGTACTCCATGCCAAAAGTTTTTAAATAGTGGGGAAACAACAAATACTAGACAATAAAGAACAAAAGAGGTTTGGATCGAAGACAAATATTAAACCAAACGTGTATGATAAGAAAAAAAAGATGTAGCCCCCCCAAACTAGTACAACTCAATGTCAAACATATTACAAAGTAGTTATTTACACTTAAAACCCAGTGCAAAATTTTTCCAGGGCAAAGACTTTTTAGTGAAATATGAAAGTAATAAAAAAAAGTATATTAAACTTCTCATAATTAGATAAAAAATATTAAAAATAAAATTAATATGTATACTTAATATCAGTTCATATTTGAAACTTTTCTTTCTAAAAGGAGATCCTTTAAAGCATCTCTAAGACAGACACTGGGGAGGAAAAAGGCAAAGGAAAATCATTTCTCTATAAGAAAGCAGTATTTATAGGAAGTCTCTACAGTCATTTGTATATGCAAATAATCAAACATATAAACATTTACTAGTAACGTGAAATTCTAAAAGTGATACTACTCTTATTAAGACAATCACGACTTTAAAGTCTAATACTATCACTAGCAAAAATGACTTAATCTAATTTTTGACACTTATTTGAAAGTGGTAGTTTATTATTGATTTCCTGTGGTCTTAAGAGATGTGGGGCTACCAAATTTCAGCAAGTCATAGTTTGAGTCTAATTACATGCCAAATTAGTTGCCTGGCCACAGTGTTTCTAAGTTTGCTAAATAAAAATTAGTAACAGTAAGAAATAACAAAACTACATGTACATGAACACTCTGGCATGACAGTTCTTTCTAAAATGTGTTTTCTAGTCATAATCAGACCAATAACCTGTTTCTTCTAAAAAAGGGTTAAAAAGAAATCAATGTGGGAATTATTAAGTTTCACTAAACAAAAAGAAAAAAGAAAAAAGCCAATTTTAGGCCAGTGAAATTTTTTAAAATGAGAGACAAATTTTTATACAATAAAATTTCAAAATAGTGTATTTATTTGATTTTTTTAATTGGAGAAAGCTTATGTATCACATAGAAGAAATACCCAATACAGTCTCTGGGCATTTTTTTTTTTTTTCTTGTAAATCTTATTAACTGACCAATATTGAAGTATATTGTTACTGCATGCCAATAAACAGAAATAAAAATATACATGTCTTCACAAACAAAAAATAAAAATGTAGTACACAAAACATGATGAAACAAGGGATCCAGAATATGAAAGCTTTTGTGAATTTTCATCCTTGGTTCCAGTTTTTGGTAACATTAAAAAGTGATATTAATCTGATTAGAAAAAATGTAGTGTTACTTGCAAACACTGGAGGCTACATTTTGTAAATGTACAACTAAGGCAAGTTAATAGCATTAAAGCAAAGTCTAAAATTGCACTTTTATTTGGAGTTTTAAAAAAAAATTGAAAGGCAAACAAATGAATATCAATGCTACCAGGAAGACTGACACCTTACCTTCTCTAGTTCCCTCTCCCCCATGTTATATAAACATAGCTTTAAAAAGAGTAGAGCTACTGGCAACACCTTTACCCACCATTGTTTTCCAGAGGGAATAAATGACTTTTCTAGTCCTTACAATAGAAAATAAATGAGAATTATCAATTTCTACAGACAAATATGGATACTATACGTAATAATAATATACATGTTGGAACTCATACCTACATGGCCACAAATCTAAAAACCCATCACATAAAAAGAGAAAATATTTTAAATGCTGTCATTTTTATTTAGGTGCTAGTACATTCTCAAGCTTCAAGTGTAGTATTTTAAATAAAGGAATCCTTCACTTCTTTAAAAAAATGGCTTATTAAATAAAACAATTCTTCACCATCACTCCTTAAAACAAACAAAAACCCTCATAAACCAAAGCACTAAAAAAGTATGGTTAAGTTTAACCCGCCTGGTGGAATTTAAAGCCCTCTCTTACCCCACCCTCAAAACTCTCCAAGTCACTTAATAATCTGAATGAAAATTAAAACCCCAAACCCAAAATAACAGTAAAAAAAGCAAAACCTGATAGTTCTGTATCATAGGTAAAATTACACTTAAAACAGAAATGAGGTCTCCTACAACTTCATTAAGTCAAATTTTATAGAGAGGATAATTAGCACCTTTCATGAAATTTTCATGAGATGATTCAAAATAAACAGCTTTGAAAAAAGGTAATGAACAAAGATTCCACAATTGCAATTCTTGTTATGAAGGCAATACAAAATAGCATTATTTATAAACTCAGCTATTTCACTCAATGTAAGTTATATTTATAGCCCTACAGAGATTTTAAAAGTCCTGGGATCTTTTCATTTGAATATTTTCTAACAATGTATATTTGACCTAATGTTAGAATACAAACTAAGTTTCAAAATTTCAACTGCTATTCATAAAAGAACATTAATTTCTATTAAATTAAAAAATCTCTTAAAAAGTATCTACAGCTATCTTGTTTATCACTGACTTCACCGATTTGCTTTGAAAACCACACCCGCCTTTTATCAAGATGCAATTAAACGGAATGACAAGCTTGGTAATAAATAGAAATATATTGACGGCTGTCTCAACCAACATTAAACAAAAATGAACTGAAAACCAACTAAGTAAGACACAACACACCCACAATGGTGTATGCGATGTATTTCTTCACAGTGAATTTATCAAAGGAATGAAATCATACATAAGCACCTGTGCATACTTACCTGTTGTATTGTCTAAATTAAGCAACGTAAATTTCTTGTTAATAAAGTTTCAAGTCCACAGCAATGGCTGAATTTGCAAAACCCATGTGTTTTAAGTTAGATGTGGAAAATAAATTTAAATACATACAATTTTTATGGGCAATGTGGGGAGGCTCATTCCTAAGAAATTTTAAGTTTCTTATCATCAAAATAAAAGAAACAATTCTCCCGAAATCTGCATCGAAATGTGTAGCTTAAGTTGAAAATTTTCTGCCAAAGAAATAAAAACCCTAGATCCTACAGTCAGTTTTTAACCAACAGATAACAGGGGCAAACACATAAAAGTCTTGCAATTTCAGCCAACAGAATTACAATTTTTGCGAAAACTGCATCCTCAGCTTTACTTTTAATAACACATTTCAGAACTGTTCGAAAGTCCTTTATGGAAGAAAAAAATACTAAACACCAGCTTCCCCCCCACCCCCCAAACTCCCCGTCTTAACGTTTCCTAACTATTTCCGTGGTTCTCTAAAAGTATTTTTCTCAAAGTCGAGAATCACAATCTAGTGTTCAACTTTCAAACCCCCTAGTCCCGCTCCCTTCCAGCCAATCAGGGGGTAACAAGTCCGGTGTTTTGGGAGCTCCGTTAGACACAATTTGAAAAACATCACATTGCGCTCTCCTATTCTCCTCGGGGACAGATTCTAAATGAGGGCGGGTCCTCCAGTCTTTACAGAAATAAGAAATCAATCAGTCGTTACATCAATTCCAGGGGGAAAAACTCTTCAGGCAGGTGGTCCTAAAGAGTGTGTGAGTGCGGTTCCCAGAAAGCGTTTTTCCTCTTCGCGAACAATTGAATAGCTGCTGCAAAACCCATCTCCTGCATATTCGCAACCCAGAGCCGCGCGCCCCACATGCAAAACACACCGGCAAAGGGTTAATCAGCGGTGCCTTCAGCGCAGAAAAAGACTCAAAACCTAACAGATCTTTAATGAATAATTTTTACGAAGGCCATTATTTATAAAGTACTGCTTAAAACCGTAACTGGCTCAAATCATTCAAGAGTTATCGACTAAGAATTGGTAGAAACTACGACGTAAAAAAAAAAAAAAAATCACTAAAGGGAAAGACAAATAACAGTCCTCTTCCCTCCGCCTCAGTCAAGAGAGTTCCCGAGAAAAGGTGGAGATCGCAAAATTACCGTTAAGCTGTCCGGGCTAAGACTTTTTCGTGAGGAAAACATCAATACAGTTTCACAGATTGCTTTTTTTCCCTGAGACATGTTTCAAAGATCGGAGGAGTCTTCTAAGAAAAGTGCAACTGGGAGAAGGAAATTGCAAGCTCCAAACCCTATCTTTCACCCCCTCCCCCCCCCCCCCCGAAAAAACAACACCGTGAGAGCAAAGGACAAAAATCCCGAGCAAAAAGCGAAAGTCCAGCATCTTCCCTAGGAGCCCGCTGAAACCTCAAAAGTCTGCCCCCGCCCTATCTTGCCCAAATTGGAAAAGCCAGACACCGTCAGGGTTACTCCTGCCGGGACCGAGGAGCGCAAAGCCGTAGGGCTACGTTGTGAAACCCACATTCCGAGGGCACCTCACGCTTCAGCGTCTAACACAATATACAGTGCTGGGTCCCGCGGACAGCAGGTCCGCACGACGGACTGGAGGCACCCACTATACTCTCGGTCCTTAATTTTCCGTAGATCTTAAATTTCATGTCACGAGAAGACGGCCGTCAGCGGGCCGGGAAAACTGCGATTAAAGACCGCTCGGTTTGGCAAATGGGGGAGGGGACGCTCGCCCCTCTCCTGTCAAGAAGCCCCGGCCTGCGGAGCCCCGCCGCGCCCCGAGCCCGGCCCCGGGCGGGGGGTCCCGCTGACAGATCTGCTGGGCGGCGGCTGCTCCGCCGCAGCCCGTCAGAGTCCCGCTCAAACTGCAACTCCCCTCCCCCCACACCCCCGTCTCTCCGCGCTCCCGCCACATTCCGCCCGCCGCCGCCCACTCGCAGACACTCAATTACCCCCAACCCCATCTCCTCTCATTTTTAGCAATTAAAATGAGGGCGGACCCAGTGCCCACTCGCTGCACCCCCCCCCCATCGCCTGACGGTCCCCCACTGCCACCTCCCAGGTCCCGCTGTTACTTCTTCAGGTTCTTACCGTCTGCGCCAACCCTGGTGAAGCTCCGCGGACTGCCCTTTGCACGAAGTAATTTTTGGCAATTTTTTAAGTGATTTTTCGGCGGAGTCCTAGCGGCGCTATAATCTCGGACAGGTTATCCCGTCTCTCCCGCTAGATTGATGAGATCAGGCATCACTCGAAAATGGCGCCGAAAGCGCTGAGGCTCCTCATTCAAATTCGTTAGAGCCAACCCCGCCGCCCCGGGGCATGCCGGGAACGCGGGCTGCCTCCACAGCTGTCAATACCGCCTCCTAACCCTTCTCTAGCTTTCCCGACACTTCTGCTCATGCGCAAACTCCTACCCCAACCTCCGCGCCTTGTACATGCGCAGAATAGTCGCTGTTCGCCGCTCACACTTTGCTTCCTCAGTCTCTCCCCCGACCTCCTTTCTTGCGCGTGCGTGCAGTTTCTTTGCTCAGCCGCGGACGTGGAGGAACTGTGGGGACTGTGGGCCCGAGGGTCCATAGATGACTTGTCAGTCGATCGGCATTATTTTATTGTTCGAGGAAAACAAATAAGGGTGCAGCCTAGACGAAAAGAAAAACGTTTTATTGCCAGTGTCTAAACTAACAACGGACTGTGTCTCTGAGACCCTGTGTATGGATACACGTGTACTTAAAACAGCCCCGCCTGTGTGTAGAGCACTTGCTGTATGTCAACGCTTTGCAGGAGCTATTGCACTTAAGCCTCAGAACAACTTTATGAGGTAGGTACTATTATTATTATCGGTTTGCAGACCAGGAAAGCAAGGCTCAGAGAATTTAAGTAATTTTCCCAAGGAGGCACAGGTTGCAAGCACGTGGATGAGTCCGCATCTGTCAGATTCTGGAACTTGGGGCATTCTGTTTCTTGCTGTGCGATCCAACCTGAGCACACACAGGAGGCGTGGTTTCCCCTCCTCAACAACTTTGTGTGTGTGTGTGTGTGTGTGTGTGTGTGTGTGTGTGTGTGGTGTGCGTGTGCTCTGGAGTGAAGGATTACTTAAGTGTGTTGTAGCCCTTCTCGATTCTAGGCTGTTTCGAAGACGCTTTCATCGAGTCCAGTTTCTCACCGTCTCACATGTTCCTAAACATTCTGCTCTGTTTTGGGGAGGTGAATGGGTAGTCTTTGGGTATCACTTAGGGTGATTTTTTTTTAAAGGGTGGTAAAGGAACTGAAACTATCGAAGACGGGTTTCCATTGTGCGGCACGTTAATAAAGTAATAATAGCTAGATACCACGTACTGACTGTGGTACTGTACTTTGTACTCTGGCTTGGCACGGAGCTAAATAAACGCTTTACGGATTGATCGTGTTTGCCCCTAAAAACAGTCCTGTTATATAGGTATTATTGTCATTTTATACATGAGGGCACTCGAGACTAAGATTAAGAAATTTGCCCCTAAATCTTAGAACTAGTAAGTAGAAAGAGGCACAAAACGTAGACAAATCTGTGCCCACGTCCCCAAACTGGACGCTAAGATAGCAATAATTGATGATAAAGTTGTCAATATTTTAACACCTTCCTTAGAAACCTCTTTTAAGCATTCATATGCTTGGGAGAGTTATCCTACCCGCCACCAAGCTAGTTAAGATGAAAATGAAAACAAAACAACTGCCATTGATCCTATATTGTTACATTTTAAGATTATTTTTGACTGGTTAATTTTTTCCTGATCCCAAGTGATAATAAGCTTTCTAAAGAATCCAACAGTCTAAAAGCTGGGGTATTGCTACATTTTTTTTTCCAGTTTCTGTTGCAAAACAACTTGTGATGAACCGTAAGTAACTGTAGGAGTATACAAAAACATACGTATATCATTGCGAGGGTTAAAGAAGATGATGGATATTCAAAGTGCCTGAAGTACTAAGAAGTAGGGAAATGGGAGAAGGCTAGCATGATTTGCATTATTGAGGTACAATTAGAAAAGAAATGGATTTTTATAATTTGAGATCAAGAAGTAATGTTGCAAAGTAGTATGTTTGTTTTACATCTCTGGTACTTCTGTGCACTGGTTAAGTGGGTGGACTCTGGAACTAAACTGCCTGGATTTGGATCTCAGCCTTGCTACTTATTAGCTTTATAAGTTACTTTTTCTCAATTTTATCTTCTGTAAAAGGTGTAATGCTATTATCTCATTGGGTTGTATGGATGTAAATGTGGTAATATAGTAAGTGCATTTTAACAGCGGTTGGTGTATTAGTAAATGTTAGCTATTGTTGTCAGTCATTAACACTAATCTTTAAAAATAGGTTCTTATGTCTTAAAAAGCTAAGCTAGTGCCAATAGGAGTTAAACATTTGTGATCAAAAGCTCCTTAAAATGATAAAGTAGCCTGACAAATTATTTTTGCCAAATATGAGTAACAGTCTCTGCCAGATGAATAAGGATGTCAATTTATCATTAAGAGTATCATATGGAAGTGGAATAGTTTTATTGCTTTTTCTTATTATTAAAATTAAGGAGGGGGGAAGAGCAAAATGAGGCCAGTCTAAAATATAAAGTAAAAACTACCCAAATTTCTGTCATCCAGAGATAAGTATATATTCTTTGTTCTTTAAAAATATACTATATCTGTGGCGAGAATCAGCCAGACGTAAGTCTGGATAAGTGGTATCTTTAAGGAACAATTGTACTTGAACTGCATGAACTGGTAAATTTTTTATCTAACCCCCTTTACGATATAGTCTGTCAAGAGAATTCTAAAGTGATGATGTTGGTAAATAACATTTACTGAGCACCTACTGTGTGTCAGCTAAGCAAGTATATGCACTTTCCCCTTGAATCCTCACAGTAACCCTTGAGGTTGGTGCAATTATCTCCATTTTGCCCAGACTGAAGTTTATATAGAGGTCACTTTTAGAAGATTTAAGTCCTGTTTTGTTTAAAATACTATTTCATAAACCAAAAACCCTTCATAATCTCAATTCACCAAAACAGGAGGAAAACAAAATCTAGTAACATGGTTCCTATGCCTGAACAAAAAGCCCAATTGGAAGATGTTTTGAAAACGACGAATTTTATGTTTGACCACAAGGGGGTGCAAATAATTGAGTTGAATTTTAAAGGAAAAAAAAAAAAAAAAAAGAAAGTGTTTTTACATCAGATCATCAAATTCAGAGGTAAAAACTAATAAGAATACTTTCTCCAAACTTTAAAACTCCACATAGTGATGTACTTTATGAAAATAAAGAAGTTATTTAGGTACTCAATTAGGGTAGAAGTTTTCAGCTTTTTTTCATCTTCAATATGATGAAAAGTTAATCAGCCCTACCCCACTCCTTTCCACAGACCTCATTTGAGTCTCTGCATACTCTTTACTTGTCATAACAGTAGAACTGAAGTCATAATTTAAAATCTGAGGTTTTACTTGGAAACTGGAATGCAATCACCAGCAAACGAATGGTAAATGTGGGTAATGTGGAGAACAGAGGTTTTGTAATTTCAATGCTTTCTTTCCCTCCTGCTGTTTGTAATAAGAAAGCTACAACTGATGGAATGTTGGCTTCAACATATTAACTTATTTAGATAAAACTGTGAAAGCTATAGGTCTTTTCATCTTTTACAAAAGAATGAAGACTTGAAAACATTTTGAACAATAACTTGAAAATTTAGTATACACTGGAGAATGTTTTAAAAACAATTTGCTTAGATGGGTCTTAAAGTAACATTTATTTTCCTGTTGGTCTTGTTTCTCTAAGGTGGACTTAATTTTTAAAAAATCTTTTTTACTTAGAAATAATTTTAAATTTACAAAAAGTTCAAAAATAAAAATAATTGGGGCACCTGGGTGGCGCAGTCGGTTAAGCGTCCGACTTCAGCCAGGTCACGATCTCGCCGTCCGTGAGTTCGAGCCCCGCGTCAGGCTCTGGGCTGATGGCTCAGAGCCTGGAGCCTGTTTCCGATTCTGTCTCCCTCTCTCTGCCCCTCCCCCGTTCATGCTCTGTCTCTCTCTGTACCAAAAAAAATAAATAAACGTTGAAAAAAAAAATTAAAAAAAAAAATTTATAGAACATCCTTATCATCTGCTTGCTCTTGTGCAAAATCTCTCTCACCTCATACATGTATATTTATATACAATTTTTTTCTGAACCATTTTAGGTTAATTTACGTACATTCTGACCTGTAACCCATGAATACTTGATAGTCTTACATTGAACTAATACTTCAATCTACCTCCATATTCCAATTTTGTAGGTTGTTCCTTGTAGCTTTTCCCCCTCTAGTATAGGAGCCAGACTGGTGTCAGGTACTACATTTAGTTGTCATGACTCTTTAGCTTCCTTTACTTTGGAACATTTCCAGTCTTTATCTTTTATTACCCTGACATTAAAAAAAAAATTTTTTTTTTAATGTTTATTTATTTTTGAGAAAGAGAAACAGAGAGCAAGTGGGGGAAGGGTAGAGAGGGCAGGAGACACAGAACCAGAAGCAAGCTCCAGGCTCTGAGCTGTCAGCACAGAGCCTGATGCCGGGCTGGAACTCATGAACTGCAAATGTTGAGATCATGACCTGAGCCGAAGTTGGATGCTCAACCTACTAAGCCACCCAGGCACCCCTGACCTTGACATTTTTA
The DNA here is from genome assembly GCF_018350155.1 of Leopardus geoffroyi. Lineage (NCBI taxonomy): Eukaryota > Metazoa > Chordata > Mammalia > Carnivora > Felidae > Leopardus > Leopardus geoffroyi. The sequence goes on along the minus strand of NC_059326.1, from coordinate 21,448,003 downwards.
AAGAATATAACTTCTCACTCCACCCCTCTTTTAAATAAGACGTTCCTTATTTTGTTTTTGTCTGATGTTCCCTCATGATTAAATTGGGCTTATATATATATTCTCAACTGGACTACTGCACAGGTGATCACTTTTAGAAGCACATGATATCCATCTTTCCCTCATTGATAATAATTAGTTTTGATCACCTGATCCATATGTGGCCCGAATTTTCCATTCTATAGTTACTCTGGGTTTTGTTTTTTTTCTTCCTGGCAATTAAAAAGCAAATTGTGGGGAAATATTTGAAGATGCATCCTGCTCATCATCAAAATTCCCATTTAAATTTAGAATCAACTGTTGCTGATATAATTTTACCATAATGGTTGCAAAATGAGTCAACAAATCTAATGCTCTCTCCACATCTAAACCAGTCAGCCCATAGCATTCTGTGAACAAAGAGCCCTTTCAACTCTATTTGTCTATTTATTATCTGCATTAACTTAGGAGTTCCTATTTTTCCATTCTGTATTTGCTTTGTTTTCTTGAGTTTTACCTATATTTATTTATATGTGTATATTTTGTATACTTTTTTTCTGAATCACTTGAAGGTAAGTTACATCATGATCTTTCACTTCTAAGTATTTGAGTCTGTATTTAATTATTTTGGTGTTTAAATTGTCCCAGATTAAGCTAGTGGGAGCACCTTTAGTTTGGGTACTATGTCTTTGTGATATGCCTACATCATTTTTTTTTTTTTGAGCACTTCCTTACTTTCTGATATAATAAGATGTTCCATGTTTATCTTGTCTTTAACTCTGCTCCAGCCCTGGAATTAGCCTTTTCTCTAAGGAGCCCTGTTTCCTGTTAGCGCAGAATGGTATTAGAGACCAAGGCTAGGTATGCTTATGCTAATGAAGTGTCTCTGCTTCTTGGATCTTTCGTAAGACTGAACTAGGAAAAAATATACGTACACACACACACAAATATATATATATATATATATATATATACACACATAAACAAAACTATGTGTATATATAAATGTGCATACACTAATATATACACATGGGTTAATGATATGGGTTTAATTTTAAGTTTTTTTCATTGTAATTATAATTGAGAAGCTATCATAGCAACATTTATAAAGTTCTGAATAAAGGCAATGAAATCACAATCCACACAGACTACTCATACAATTTTCACGTTCCCTTTGAGTCAATAGCTATTTTAAAAGGTCATGCTGTGAAATAGGTTTTTTTGTCTTTTTCCACTTAACATGTTGTAAGCATCTGTGAATTACTATATCAATTTTACAATCTTCATTCTAAATTGCTCTACTACATGTCATTAGCAGATTCTACCATTCTATTGCTGGACATTTAGGTTATTTTTAATATTTTGCTATTATAAAAAACTCTGAAGTGAACATTTTTATGCATATACCTTTTCTAATTGACTTTCTTATTTGTTTGCTTATTTATTGGAAGATTTCCCAGAAGTAGGAATACCAGTTCCCACAGGTAGGTATGTTTTGATGGGTTTGATATGTTTTGGCACACAGATTTAATCAGACATTTACCGAAGTCCATACCAGAATTGGATATACAGAGATGAAAAATATGTAGTCCTTGCCAAGGAAGGAACTGAAAGTCTAATGGAAGATAGATAAATTCTCTAAAAATGACGATTTGATAAAAATAGAGTAAGAGTATGCCTAAACCAGGTTAGGAATAAGTGGCTCAGGAAAGCCTTCCAGAAGTAGAGCTATATATCTTGAGGGATTCCTTTGTGGAGCCTTACAGGACTAGGGTTATTCCAGTGTGAAAGAAAGTGTAGAAATCTGCCACAGAAAACATTTTAAACATAATCATTGGAGTGTAATGAAACAGAAGTCATAAAGAACCTGCATGTTCAAGGAAATTCGGGTAGTTTGTGTGATTTGCTGCTACGTGGCTTTGGAGGAGTTGAAAAGTTCAGCCTGATCAAGTGGATAGAGGTTAAACTATGAAGGGCCTTGTGTGTCACCTTTATATTGATGCAATTGAAAAATCTTAAACCTGTGAGTAAAATGATCAGATTTATATTTTAGAAACTCACTTTAACAAGGATACTGGAGAACAGATTAGAAAATGTGAGAGCAGGGGTGCCTGGGTGGCTCACTTGGTTAAGCGTGACTCTTAATTTCATCTCAGGTCATGATCTCATCGTTGGTGGGTTCGAGCCCCGCATCCGGCTCTCATAGCATGGGAGCCTGCTTGGGATTCTCTCTCTTCTCTCCCCCACTCGGGCTTTCTCTCTCAAAATAAATAAGTAAACTTAAAAATTTTTTAAAAAAAGAAAGCAAGAGAAAGAAAATGTGAGAGCAGTGGTCAGATCCTCCAGAAACTATTGTGGTATCCAGGCAAGCAATAAATAGTACTTGAATGAAAGAAGTAGAAATGGGAGTGAAATGAAGTTCGAAAGGGATTGGATTTATTTATTCAGTATTAATATGTAGGTATTTCTAGGTAACTATTTTTAGCACCTCTTCTGTGTCATGTGTTGTGCAAGGTACTGAGCATATAAGTGGGGTGACAAAATAGTCACAGTTCTTGTGGTGTGGTCTAGTGAGAGAAACAATGTGTAAGTTAATAGTCATACAAATTACAACTGTGATAAGTACTGTAACAGAAAAATACAGATGCAATGAAAGCATACACCACGGAGACCTACCTAACACTGGAGGTTTAAGCAAGGCTTTCCTAAGGTCGGACAGTTAAGCCAAGGCTTAGGAATTAGCTAGGACAAAAAGGAAGAACATTCTAAGCAAAGGAAGAACATATGGTAATATCCTGAGCAGGAAGGACTGGTACATTCAATGCCCATATGGCTAGAGCGGAGTAAGTAAAGATGGAAGAAGTTGGAAGATAAGACTAAAGAGGAGGTTTAGGAGGCTTTATATATGGAGAAGAGCAAGAAGGAGGTATGTCACAGGACTCCTAGGTTTCTGGTGTGGGCAGCTGAGTAGCTGTGGGTGCCATTTCCTGAGATAAGGAAACTAGGTTTGATGGATTTTGATATATGAAGTATTGATTTTGAGATGTCTGTGGGCTAAGTACATCCTCCCCATCCTCACTTTATAGATAACTACATATTAGGATTGGATTTTATTTAGAAGTCTGGAATTTAGGGGAAAACTTTGCTTTGCCTGTTGTCTATAGATTTACTAGTTGATCAATTGTAGATGGTAGTTTAAACTATGGGATTGGATGAGGTCACTGAGATATGCAGAATGATAAAAAGGTTCAACACAGAATCTTGGAGATCATTGTTTGGTAGCTACACAAAAAATACACAGGAAAAAATTCACTATAAATATTAAAGACATGACAAACTGAAAAATATTTTTAACCTATAAAGCAGATAATGGGTTAATATCCTCAATGTATGAAGAGATAAGTCTTTAAGAAAGATAGAGGGGCGCCTGGGTAACTCAGTTGGTTAAGCAGCCAACTCTTAACTCTTAATTTTGGCTGAGAGTACGATCTCTTCTCATTCCAAGAGAATGCTTAGGATTCTCTCTCTCCCGGTCTCTCTGCCCCTACCCTGCTCACTCACTCACTCTCTCTCTCAAAAATAAATAAATAAACATTAAAAAAAGAAAAGAAAAATTGAACAGTTAACAAATACAGTTAACAGAAGAAAAACAACAAAAAAAAAGTATTTGTAAAAGCAAAACTTGGAAGTGAAAGAAGAGATTTGTAAGTTTTCACTATCTCATTGTTATGGAATTACTTTTTAAAATCAACAATTGAGGTGTGCCTGGGTGGCTCAGTTGGTTAAGTGTCTACTTGGGCTCAGATCATGATCTCATGGCTCGGTAATGATCTCATAGTTCGTGGGTTCGAGCCCTGCATTAGGCTCTGCGCTGACAGCTCAGAGCCTGGGGCCTGCTTCACATTCTGTCTCCCCCTCTCTCTCTGCCTTTACCCCACTTGCAAGCACTCTCTCTCTCTCAAAAATAAACATTTAAAAAAAATCAATAATTGAGGATGTTGTTAAGAGACTGGAGGGTGCTGATGGATGGATGGGTCACACAATTCTTATAAATCTGCTTTTTAAAAACATTTGCTTCTCTTGTTCATAAAGAATTAGATCCCATTTGTTACCATGAGTTTAGTGTTGTGATCATAGTCATAAACTTGAGAGCTATGGAGAATCCAACTAGATGATCTTAAGGTATCCAAAGATGCAAAACAAACTAGTGATGAAAGTTAGCTACAATCTTAGTGGCGGATGGAAGATTTAAATTATATGTAATTTGAATCTGGGAGTCATGTCTGTAAGATCACCCCTTTTGGGGGGGCTCTGATAATTAACTTCAGTGCCTGGGATGGTAATCCTAACTTGCTTGAGGTGACAGTTTTTACCAGTAAGTCATAGTTTTAACCCCAGGAAGATATAAATTAAATGTAGAATGATTTATTAAATCAAGCATATAGTATTATAGCTTAGGAATGATCTATGTATTTTAAGTTCTTGTAATGTTTAAGAAAATTAGGCAAATATCTATTTCAATTAAAAAATCATATTATGAGTGAGTATTATGGAAGTAGAACAGATTCATACATATTTTCAACTCTGATTTAAGGTTGTGGAGGTATAAAGGCTTTTTCCCCCCATATGAAGAATTGTTTTGCTTCCATATTCTTGGGCACAGAGTATGTGACTGAACTAAAATTCATTTACAATTAATAATGATTAATATTTACTGAAGAAGTATGAATTCCCCCACCCCCTTTACCAATAAGGATACCTGGAAAAAGGATAAATCCACTTATTTCAGTTGCCTACCTTTTAAAATTGTGTGAACCTGCTGTCTTTAGATGAAATATTAAATGCAGAGTTTTAGAATATTGTTTTTAAAATAATAGAGTCATAGAATCATATCAGTTAAAGCATACCTCTTTGTAAAAGCTGCTACCCATTGTCAGAGTGCCCCCTGCAGCTACTGAGTATAAACTCATAACCACCTACGTGTGATAACTCTTTAAATATGACCACTAGTAGGGCTCCCGGCTGGCTCAGTCGGAAGAGCATGTGACTCTTGACCTCAGAGTCAGGGCATGAGTTCTACATGTTGGGTGTAGAGATTACTAAAAAAAAAAAAACTAAATAAACTTAAAAAAAAGTAAATGGTTATGCTGCAGTTTAACAGAGCCCCTCTCAAAAAGTGACACACCTAGAACAGTAAATCCTATACCATATATGGTCTGAAATATACTAAGCATTAGTTAAGTTTTTGTCCTAGCCATTAAAATGTTGATATTTGGGGAACAATATAATAATAAAAAGGACTTGTAAATAATAGAGATGGATCTATTGATCCTTTATCAAAAGAAAATTGAAGGGTTTTAATAAAATAAACTTTACGTTGAGTAAAAACTTTAAAAAATTATAACTCATGACCTTCTCAGAGACTTTATTGACTTGGGGTGAGCCTTGGCCTACAAGTTGAGGAGGACAGGGAGCCAGGAATTTATTAGCATTCATTTCTTATTTTTAGTACACAGAAGTAAAATTGAGACCCTCTCTGGTCTCTTGGAGATATGACTGAGAACGTGTGATGAGTTCTCTGTGACAATTGAGCCTCACGCTACATTTCTATTCTTAATATGTAAAACATTATTTCTTTCATGTGGTACAAATCTATAGGGAAATGAGGAGAAAAAATACAGCATTCTTTTTTGGCAAAGAAATGCTTATGTGTTTAAAACAAATTAACTTTTTAAGGCAGCTCTGAAGAAGTAATTTATTTTAAATAGGTGAACAGTTTACAGCTCTTGTGGGAACACTTTTTCCTCACTTTTCTTCATCATAGGATTAGACCCTATGTTTTTAATTTAAGTCCTTTAATTTTTGCTGTTAACATTTAATTTACTTGATGACCCTATACTGTTAACTTTTGGCCCTGTGAACTCAGGATGGTATATATAGAGCATACACCTAATTTTAAAGAAACTCTTAAAGAAACATAAGAGGTTTGAAGTATCATGCGTACTAATTTTTTTTCCTTTTTAGAGGATGTATTTTATAAACATAGGTTTTTTTTTTTAAACCATTAGATGTTTATGCAATTGGCAGAACAACTCAAAGCTCATGTGACTTAACTGCAATATTTTTAATAAACTGCAAAACTACTCATACTATACTATGGCAGATACAAAACTTTTTCCTGACAAGAAATTCTTGTAGCATGTGACTACATCTAATGATCCTCCCATCTATCTTTATACTCCTATTTCCTTTAAAAGGAAAGGAATATAAAACTGAAAGTTCCTAAAGTTTAATCCTTTAGACGTAGAAAATGTTAGTACATACAGTTGTTAATTATGATAAAGTTCAAAGCTTCTTCTAAATCACTTGATATAAAAATGCTTTGTGAATAACTTTTATTTGCTCTTGAAACTAGACCTGTGGACTCTCTTTTGAAAAATCCTCCCCCCACTACAAAATACATGTGCATTAAAGAATATTAAAAAAATCAGGAATGATTTGGAAGGCATTGCTTGTGAAGACCCCTTAACAATATACTACTTTCCTCCCTCCTTTCCCAGTTGACAAAGGAAGGCTCTACATTTGTTTTTTGTGTCTTGGTATTATTGAAGTACATTCATTTAGCATTATTAAATACTATACTTTGTTTCTCTCCTTCAGGAAAATTGCAGTTTTTTTGTGGAATAGATGGTTCCATCTCTCGGGCATCAGAAAGCAAAGCAGAAAAGATTTGGGGAGGCAGCGGGACCCCTCTGATCCACCTAGGCCATACTATTCTTACTCCAAGAGTAGCTACAAGGATGCCTTTGCTTTCATCATTTTGGGAGCATAGATAGGGTGATGGTGTCAGTGACAGGATAAGAATAAAAGGAAGCTCAGTTTATAGAGAAAACTCGGTTTGTTAGTTTATCTAATTCCTGATTTGGTTTATGTATATAGCTATGTGTGTGGTACAGGTTTTAAAGAATTTCTGATGAACTAACAAGGTATAAAATTGTATTTTGTTATTTAAAATTAATATGAATCCTATTATTTATCCAATGGTTTAATATGCAGCTTAATAATTATTATGGTTATCTTTAAGTATGCCATGTTTACCTTATTCAAAAGTGAACAGATAGTAAAGCAACAACTGCTGTGTGATAAACACTTAGGTATAGGAGTATAAACAAGGTTTCTGATCTTGGAATAGTGGAGGCTACTTATGTTTCTGTATAAGCCTTCTTAGTTTGCTAATAAGGTAACATGGTTGTAATTTCATAATTTATTTTATTTTTTGAGAGAGAGAGTATGAGCGGGGGGGTGGGGTGGGCAGAGAGAGTGGGAGACGCAGAATTTGAAGCAGGCTCCAGGCTCTGAGCTGTCAGCACACAGCCCGATGCGGGGCTCAAAATCACCAAGAGTGAGATCATGACCTGAGCCAAAGTCAGATGCTTAACTGACTGAGCCATCCAGGTGCCCCTGTAATTTCATAATTTAAATACTAGGGGAAATGTTGTAAAATGTGTTCTAGTTATTTAAGTAAATGGAAGTAGTTTTGTGTGGTTTTACAGTCATGGGGGGAGATAATGACATTTTGGACTAGGGAAGTAATGGGATAGAGATGAGGAGGAATCTATAATGACTGCCTGGTTCCTCACTTGGTTGTAGAGTACAACAGTGGTATAATTAACCAGCATAGAGGCAAATGGAGGAAGGCTGGGGATTTTGGTTTATGTGTATGTGTGTATAAGGGCGTGGAATAGAAAACTGGGAAAGGGGAAGGAGGTAAGACGTTCAGTGAAGACATATTTAATATGGAAGACTGTCACTGGGATATCCATATAGAGAAGTTCAGTAGGGAGCTCAGCATGTGCATCTGAAGCTTAAGAGAAAGGCTGGGGCTAGAAGTGGAGTCACTAAGAAGTGACCACTCAGAAGTGGATGTTGAAATTTGGGAGGAACTGGATGCCATTCCTCATAGAGACTGAATATAGTGAGAGGAAATGAGAACTAACATTATTAGGTGGGCAGAGTAAGAGAAGGCAGCAAAAAAAATATATTAAGAATAACTAGCAGAAGGATGGAAGGGGACACCAACGGAGCTCAATGTTCTAGAAGCCAATGGGAGAGAGGATTCAGGAAAAAAGGAGTTATGATTATCAGAATATAAAGACAGGTCAAGTAAATTGAAACAGATCATGGGATTTGGCAATTTTGTCATTAGTAACGTTTGCTAGTATGCTTTCAATACATTCATTGATGGTGGCAGAATTCTGTGTTGGGTTGAAAATTATTTTAAATTGAGAAAAATTACAGCAGATTTATACTATTTCAAGGCTCTTCATTTCTTCTTGAAAACAGAAATAAAGGATCATTGTAGGGAGTAGTTTATAGAATTGAGGAGGAGATTTTACAGTGAAGAGAGTTTAATATTTATAAAATGTGGGGAGAGTCAGCAGACAGAAGAGATTAGAAAGAAGGAGGAATAAAGGTAAAGAAAGATCTATAGGAGATTAGGGAATGTGGGATCAGGTGTGCAGTAAAGGAGTTGACCTGGAAGAAAAGGATACTTCCTCTGAGATTAGAAGGAAGGAGGTGAAGACAATTAAATGTATAACTTATAAATGTGGAGCAAGAAGGTTAGGAGGTATGTAGCTTATAGTTTTGATTTTTTTTTTTCTGGTAAAGGAGACATAAAAGATAAGGGCATAGGGGAAGTAGCAAGTTGGAGTTGAAATAAGGTGGCATAAAATATATGTCCTAAGGAATGGGAGAGGGAATTAGCCAGGGGCAAGGTTATTAGCAGGAGAGACTGATGTATCTGGGAAACTAAGCTAGATAGGAAAAGATATGAAGCTATGCTGGAGACAGTGGTCTGAAAAAAAGAAAAGGGAACGGTTGAGGAACAGAGGTTAAAATAAGGTAAGAAAGCAAGTGTTTAGAGAGGAAGGGAGTGAAAAAATTGGAATGATAGGTGGTGTGGTCACAGATCAAGAATATTGGAGTCTAAGGTTGTGGAACAATTTCTTGATGATCAGAAGGTTGAAGGTGTGGCTCTGGGTATGGATCACTGAATGAAATGGTTGTAAGCTGGTGGAGTCAGAATTTAAGGTTGTTGTTGGATAGGTTGTCCATATGGACACTGAACTGGCACATGATGGCAGGAAATGCAGGGGAGACAGATACTGAAAGCCAAGTGCCAAAGTCCACTATAAATAAGAGAGAGTGACTGGGCAATAAAGTAATGGGAATGAAACAGAGGAATAAAAAGTTTCCAAGATTGTTCATTATAGCCTTTTTCTCTCTCACAAATTAAGAGTCATGAGGGCAAGGACTATGTCTTACATAATATTGCAAATATTTGTTGATTAATGGATAAACAAATGATGACCTCATCATTTTGAACAAATATTCATGTTGAATTAGTATTTTTGGAAACTTTGGGTTTTTCTTATTACAAGCAGTTGATACTAAAGAATATACAACAAGATGAGCAAGATGTAGAAAAAAAATTAATAATCCAAAGCCAGAAATAACCACTGTTAGCCCCTTTTATTAAATTTTCATACCTGTTTGTTGTTTATCCTGGCAATAAATATTCAGCTATAATATCCTTTAATGGCTAAGTAAGTATTCCACATAAAATAAGGATATACCATAATTTAAGTAGTATCTTATTTGGGGATATTATATGTGTTTTTTTCTCTGTTTTTAAAAGGGACAATCTAACAGTTAAATTTTTGCTTTATTTCCTTAGGATGCAGTCTTAGAAGTGGATTTTCTGGTAGGGTCTTCATAGCCAGCTTATTTTTCTTTGTTTTAGGCCTATTTCTAACAGACTTGTTATGTGTATTCTTATTCAATTCTGGATTGGATTCAGAAAATTGGACAGTGTTGCAGGTACTGAATGACGTGTTGCAGGTACTGAATGACGTGTAGGCATGCTGATATCCACAAAAGTAAGAACTGGTAAGTAAAAGTCCTTCACAGGAATAATAATAGGTTTTTTTTTTAGCTTATTTATTTATTTTGAGAGAGTGCATGTGTGGGGGGGGGTGGGAAGGGCAGAGAGAGAGGAAGAGAAAGAATCCCAAGCAGGCTCTGCCCTGTCAGAGCAGAGCCCGACATGGGGCTTGATCCCATAACCCATGAGATCATGACCTAAGCTGAAATCAAGAGTCGGACACTTAACTGACCGAACCACCCAGGCGCCCCAATGATGGGTATTTTAAAAACTTGGAATTAAGTTTACTTTTCATGAGCACAATAAGAAATGATTCATGAGCTGAATAACAGGATATAGTGGTCAATTCAGAAATGCATATTCAAATTAAATAAAAACCTCTATGAATAACCTACATATTTGTTGACAGCATCCAATTTTAGGAGAGGTTTTAATAAATCATGAATAATCAAGTTCACAGCTTCTCAAACTTTTTCATAAAAGTGTGGTTAATAGTAGAGAAAAGTGAATAATTGCCTTAGAATGCTTGATCCCACACTAGAATTTTCTTCAGTTTCTTGTCTTAAATTTAATATAAAGGTTGCGTTATATACCATAGAAGCCCTATGTTTAGTGTAAATGTGCTTATAAATTTTTTTAAAATCTTGGAATATAAAATTGATATCTAAGAAGATGCCCCATGTTTATTCAGTGGCTTTTAACACCCTGGCATACCATAAGTTTCCTTTGTCCTAAACTGGACTTTTAGAGGCAAGGTTCTAGGTTATTTATGGTTGTACAATATGCTCCTCCTTTTCAGTTTTCTCTTTTATAGTTTAGCCCAGGCTATTTATAATAGTGTATGGTAGGGAGTAGATTAATTGGTGATTACTCACTTTGAACCTGAGAGTGTTGGAAAGACTGAAAATTCACAGAATGAAAATTTAATATCATATCCAACAGACTACACTTCAAGAATGTTAAAGAAAGTCATTCAGACAGAATGGAAATGATACCGGATGGAAATACAGATCTACACAGAGGAATGATGAGCACTGGAAAAGGTAACTACATGGCCAAATATGTAAGTTTTTTTTCCCCATTTAATTCTCTTTTAAGATAACGATTTAAACAAAAACAATAGCAATGTATTATGGGATTTATAATATGCATTAGTAAATATATGTCAATAATAGCATAAAGACCAGGAGGAGAAAAATAGAAATACGATATTATAAGGTTCCTTCATTATATGTGAAGTGGTATAAATTTACTTGAAAGTAAATTGTGATAAATTAAATATGTAGACTATAAACCCTAAAGCAACCAGTAGAATAATAACAGAACAGTTATGGCTTATAAGCCAAAAGGACAAAAAATGGAATCATAAAAAAGTACTCAATCCAGGGGCGCCTGGGTGGCTCAGTTGGTTAAGCGTCCAACTTTTGGTTTCGGGTCAGGTCGTGATCTCACAGTTTGTGAGTTCGAGTCTTGTGTCATGCTTAGTGCTGACAGGATTCTCTCTCTCTTTCTTTCTCTTCCCCTTCCCTGCTTTTCTCTCTCTCTCTCTCTCTCTCTCTCAACAGAAATAAACTTAAAAAAAAAAAGTACTCAATCCAAAAGAAGGCAGAAAAAGGAGAAAAGGAGCAATGAACAGATGGAACACAGAACAAATGGAACAAATAGAAGTTAGCAAGATGAGGGGGTGCCTGGGTTGGTTGAGTGTCTGACTCTTGATCTTGGCTCAGGTCATAATCTCATGGTTCGTGGGATACAGCCCCATGTTGGGCTCTGTGTTGGCAGTGTGTAGCCTGCTTGGAATTCTCTCTCTCTCCCTCTCTCTCTTTCCCTCCCTTGCTCATGCTCTTTCTCTCTCAAAATAAAAAAATAAAACATTAAAAAAAAAAAAGAAGAAAATAGCAAGATGATAGGCTTAAATTTAATTATGTCAATAATCACACTAAATGTAAATGATCTAAAAATCCCAATCAAAGAGTACAGACTGTCAGGTTGGATAGCAAGAAAGACCCAGCACACTTTGTATATAGAGATACAAAAATGTTAAGAATGAAAGGATGATAAAAGATATACTATTAGTCAAAAGAAACTGGTGGAGCTGTATTAACATAGTAAAAACAAAGTAAGATTTCAGAGCAAAGGGTATAACCGGGGTAAAGAAAGTCATTTCATAACAATAAAGAAGTCAGTTAATTAGGAGGATGTGATAATCCTAAATGTTTATGCCCCAAATGATAAAAGGTCCAAAGTATGTGAAGCAAAAACTGATAGAACTGTAAGCAGAAACAGACAAATCTATAATTATAGCCAGAGATTTTAATAATTGCTTCAATAATTAAATAATTCCATAATAATTAAATTATTATTATTAAATAATAATCCTCTTAAATAGTTGCTAGGACAAGTTGAAACATAGCAAGGACATAATAAACTCAACACTAGAACATTCCACAAACAGAAGAATACACGTTCTCTTCAAAAAGAGTACATGAAACATTTACCCAAAGAGACCATATTCTTGGTTAGGGGTTAGCAAAGTATGACTATGGGACCAAATCTAGCTTGGTTTTATATGGCCTATGAACTAAGAATGGTTTTCACATTTTGAAAGGTTTCTTAAAAAAGAAAAAATATGTAACAGAAGAGACTGTGTGTGACCCATAAAGCTTAAACTATTTACTGTCTGATCCTTTATAGAAAAAGTTTGCCAGTCTCTGTTTTAGACCATAAAATATGTCTCAATGTATTTTAGAGGATTTAAGTCATGCAAACTATGTCCTTTCACCACAATGGAATTAAATTAGAAATCAATAGCAGAAAGCTAACTGGTCCCCAATATTTGGAAATCCCCAAATATTTGGAAAGTAAATCACATGCTTCTGTGTAACAACCCACTGATTAAAGAAGAAATCCAAGGTGAAATTAGAAAGTATTTTGACCTGAATGAAAATAAAAATACAACGTATCTTAATTTATACCAATGAACTGCCTACATTAAAAAATACAAAAAAATCTCAAAGCAACAACCTAACTTCCACCGTAAGAAACTAGAAAAGAACAAATCAAACACAGAGAAGCCAAAGAAATGAAATAATAAAGATGAAGGTGGAAATTAATGAAATAGAAAACAAAGATTAATTGAGAATATCTAAGGAATCAAAGCCTGGTTGTTTGAGATCAGTAAAGTTGATAAACCTTTGGCTAGACTGGTTAGGGGAAAAAAAAATGAGAAGACACTTATCAGGAATACCAATGTCAGAAATGAGAGAGGTGACATCATTACAAATTCTACAGATATTTAGAGGATAATAAAGAAATATTATGAACAACTTTAGGCAAAGAAAAAAAAAATTAACAACTTAGATGAAATGGCCAAATTCCCTGAAAGACATAAACTACCAAAGCTGACTGAAGAAGAAATATATAACCCGAATGGTTATATATTTATTTCCCCAAAATTGAACTTTTAGTTTAAAACATTCCTGTAAGAAAAATTCTGGTCCATAGGATTTTACTAGTGAATCCTTACAATATTTAGAGAGAAAAAAAAACAAAACAAAACAACCAATCGCTGTAAACTCTTTCACAAAAGTAAAGAGAAAGGAATGTTTTCAGGCTTATTCTGGAGGCCAACATTACCCTGATACCCAAGCCACACAAAGACATTACAAGAAAAGAAAACTCTGGACAATTTCCCTCATGAACACAGGTGTAAAAAATTCCAGACAAAATTTTATTAAATCCAACAATATATAAAAAGGATAATATTTTAAGTGGGTGGGATTTATTCCAAGAGTATAAGATTGGTTTAACATTCAAAAATCAATCATTATAACTCACCACATTAATCTAAAAAAGAAAAGCTGATCATCTCAATAGGTGCAGAAAAAACATCGGACAAAATCCAATATTCATTCCCAATTTAAAAACTCAGCAAACTTAGAATGCAAGGGTACTTCTTCAACCACATAAAGTGCATTTATAGAAAACCTACAGATAATCTCATGCCTATCGGCGAAAGACTGCATGCTTTTCCTGTAACTTCAGGACAACAGAGTAATATCTGTTCTTACCACTTTTATTCAACATTGGAGGTTCTGCCATGCAATCAGGCAAGAAAAGAAAAAAAAAACATATTCGTATTGGAAAGGAAGAAATAAAACTGACATAGTCATCCATCTGTTCCGTTTGGTGGAATCTACAAAACTTACTAGAACTAATAGGTAAATGTAGCAAAATTGCAGGATACAAGATAAATATATAATAATTTGTATTTCTACATTCTAGCAACAAACAACTGAAAATGGAAATACAAAAAATATATAGCCTTTACAATAGCATAAAAAATATGAAATACTAAGGAATAAATCTGATAAAAGGCACAAAGGACCTATACACTAAAGACTGCAAATATGGTTAGAGAAAGTAAAGACAACTTAAATAATTGGACAGATTTTCCTGGCTCAGTGGGTTCATATCATTAACATGTCAGCTCTCCTTAAATTGATATGTAGGTTCAACACTATCCAAATCAAAATCCCAGTAGGTTGAAAGGAAGGAAGGAAGGAAGGAAGGAAGGAAGGAAGGAAGGAAGGAAGGAAGGAAGGAAGAAAGAAACTTACAAGCTGATTCTAAAATTCATATAGAAATGCAAAGATGTAGAATAGCCCAGGTAACTTTGATAACAAGAACAAAGTTGGAGGACTGACACTACCTGATTTTAAGACTTATTAAATATCTACAGTAATCAAAACAGAGTGATATTAGTGTAAAAATAGACAAATAGATTAATGTAACAGAATGTAGAGTCCAGAAATAGACCCACATATATAAGGACAACAGGTTTTTGACAAAGTGCAAAGGTAATTCAATGAATAAAGAATAGTTTGTTTTTAACAAATTGTGCTTAGAAGAACTGGATATCCATATATAAAAACAGGAACTTTGATTTACATCTCAAACCTTGTATAAATTTACCCCAAATTGATCACAGACCTAAATATAAAGCTTAAAATTACTGTTAAATTTCTGGAAGAGGAGGGTCTGGGTGGCTCAGTTGGTTGAGCGTCCAACTTTGGCTCAGATCATGATCTCACAGCTCATGAGTTGGAGCCGCACGTCGGGCTCTGTGCGGACAACTCAGGGCCTGGAGCCTGCTTTGGATTCTGTGTCTCCCTCTCTCTTTGCCCCTCCCCTGCTTGCTCTGTCTCTCTCTGTCTCTCAAAATTAAATAAACTTAAAAAAAAATTTTTTTTAATTTCTGGAAGAAAGCGTAAGAAAATTTTTGTGACTCCGAGTTAGACAAAGATTTTTTAGATGTGACAATAAAAGTCACAATCTATGAATGAACAAATTGAGAGATTGGACTTAGTCAATTTTTACAAACTTCTATTCTTTAAAATACACTGCTAAAGAAGACAAGCCCCAGCCTGAGAGAAATATTTGCAAAGCATGTAATAAAGAATTTGTATCAAGAATGTAACAAACTCTCAGGGTGCCTGGTTGGTTCAGTTGTAGAGTATTTGACTCTTAATCTCGGGGTCATGAGTTCAAGCCCCACGTTGGGCATAGATATGACTTAAAAAATAAATAAAGATGGGGTGCCTGGGTGACTCAGTCGGTTGAATGCCTGACTGTGGCTCAGGTCATGATCTCACGGTCTGTGAGTTCGAGCCCCGCATCAGGGTCTGTGCTGACAGCTCAGAGCCTGGAGCCTGCTTTGGATTCTGTGTTTCCCTCTCTCTCTACCTCTTCCCTGCTCACACTTTGTCTTGCTCTCTCTCAAAAATAAATAAAAACATTAAAAAAAATTTTTTTAAATGAAAGAAACTCTCAAACTCTCAAAACTCAACAATGAGAAAACAAGTCTCAAAAAATGGGCAAAGGACTTGGACAGTAACTTCACCAAGCAGATACCCAGATAGCAAATAGGTACCTGAAAAGATGTTCCAACTTTATTAACCTCATTAGTCTGAGGGAAACAGAATAAAAACCATGATGGAGAAACTGGATATCCATATACAAAAAATGTATACATATCTATTAGAACAGCTAAAATGAAAAGTGTTGTTAAGGATATGGAGGAATTAGAACTTTGATATACTCCTCTAATAGGGATGTAAAAGGATATAATCAGTTTGAAACAGTTTGGCAGTTTCTTGAAAAGTTAAACATATACCAATATATGACCCATTTCATTGTAGGTACTTCCCCAAGAAAATAAAGCATATGTTCCTATAGACATCTGTATATGAATATTCATAGTTGCTTTATTTTTAACAATCTCGAATTTGAAACAAGTCAAATGTCTATTAACAGATAAATTGTGATATATTCTTACAATGTAATACTCAGCATCAAAAGGTAATGAAGTATTGTTATATACAACAACATGGATGAATCTAAAAACGATATTCTAAGTGACGAAAGGCAGAAAATATAAAATTCTAGAAAATGCAAACTAATCTATTAGGACAAAACGGAGACGGCCCAGTGGTTGCTTGGGGAGAGAGGAGAGGGATTTTAAAAAGGCAAGGGAAATTCTCAGGGTTGATGGATATGTTCACTCTTATTCTGGTGACGGTTTCACAGGGGTATAGATGTTAAAACTTAGCAGTTGTATAGTTATCAATTATATGCATGTTAAAAGTTATTAGTTGTACACCTTAAGTAGGTGCAGTTTATTGAATATCAGTTCTACCTTAGTAAAGTTTTATTAAGCTTAATACATTTAAAAATATATCTATAAAATAAGGGAAAATGGGGCGCCTGGGTGGCTCAGTCGGTTAAGCGTCCGACTTCGGCTCAGGTCACGATCTCGCGGTCCGTGGGTTCGAGCCCCGCGTCAGGCTCTGGGCTGATGGCTCAGAGCCTGGAGCCTGCTTCCGATTCTGTGTCTCCCTCTCTCTCTGCCCCTCCCCCGTTCATGCTCTGCCTCTCTCTGTCTCAAAAATAAATAAAAACGTTAAAAAAAATTAAAAAAAAAAATAAAATAAAATAAGGGAAAATAACTTCAATTGAAATATAAAAGGGAATTAACATTTATTAGAAACATACTAAGGGGCAAGTACTAGGTAGGTGCTTTAAATAAGAATTACAGTATACATAAATATATCATTTTCTATGTGCACTTTAAATACATTAAGATGTTGAGGCCACTTGGATGGCTCAGTTGGTTGAGCCACTTACTCATGATTTCGTCTCAGATCATGATCCCAGGGTTGTGGATCAAGCCTTGCATTGGGCTTGGGGCCTGCTTAAGATTCTCTCTCCCTCTGCCCCTTTCCCCCATTCCCGTGGTCTCCCTCTCTCTCTCAAAAAAAAAAAAAAAATTAAATATATTAAGGTTTGTTAAGTCCTCACAACCCTTTGGGGTATAGGGACTATTATTATCCTCATTTTATAGATGAGGAAAAGGAGGCATTAAGTCACAAAACTTCTGAGTGAGGGAGCTGAAATTTGAACCTGGGAAATCTTATTTTAATAGATCTTCATGACATCAATAAGGGTACAACGTTTTAGTTCCAGTTTACAAAATGAGAGAACTGTGACTCACAAAGGCAGTAAATTTTCCAGGGTCGCAGAATTTGTAAGTAATGTCAAGATTTAAACTCAAATTTGTTTTATTCCAAAATTATATACTCTTCGATACTAGATTGCTTGCACTTAGATTTGTGGTTAAATAGCAGGCCTGATGCTATAATCCTAGTGATAACTCAGACTATGTGATCCACTTCTCCCATACCCCTTTTACCACTCAATGTGTTGTCTGGCATGTTTGTTGACTATAGATTAGAATATCTATTTCTATCTCTATCTCTATACAGCATCAATAAGCAAGTAAGAGCTCAAAAATTATTGTTGCTTTGTCTTGACAATTCCATTTTCGATATTCATAGTAACTGTTTCTCTTGAAACTAAGAGATTGAATGTGTGACTTTGAAGGATCTTTTCAGGCTAATATTAAAGCCAGTAACTTGTCTATGCACTTCCATAAGTAGAATTAAACAGATGATGTGTTCTTATATCCCTAAAATTGAACTGGAGGAATTTCTTTTACTTTTCCATGATATCTTCCTTTTCCTGTGAGTGAGTGAGTGAGTGTGTGTTTTAGATTATGGTTACTAGAGTGGGAGATATGGTTTGATATGTGGTCAAGTGGCCCCCAACGAGACTTTCTTGGTTAAAGTCATGAGAGTAAGCAAGAATGCAGGAACATTTGTAAATTGCTAAATAAAGTATTCCATTATACTGAACAGAATTCAAAAGGCATAAAACTTTTACAATAAAAATATTTTTTTAGGTGAATTTTGGAGTCAGTATGGTATTAGTTAAGAAAAGTGGCATTGGAATCAGATGTGAACTCAAATCCTCGTTCTGCCTACTTACTATCTAGGTTACCTTGAAGATATAACTTAACTTGGGTCTCAGTTTTGCCTATCTGTGAGATGGGTAATACCTCATTGAGTTTTTGTGTGTTAAATGAGATAATAAATATGTGAGCACATAACACAGTATCCAACATACAGAAAGTACTCTAATAAATGTTCTACTATTAGCTACTATGAAGGTACTTCTATATAAATATAGGAATTCAAAGCCATATCTGATTAGATAATTATTAAATGATGAAATTATTTTATGATATAATCTCCTGTGTACAGAAAATATATCAAATAGATTACAAAAATCCTGAGTTCAGGGAGTATTGAACCTGATCCTTTCCTATTTAAAGAAACATGTAGCCTAGCACATTCTAAAATTGAACCCTCTTTAAAGGTGAGTTTCTATTCACGTGGTTCCATAGCCAAGATTTGCTTTGGAAATGGAAATTCACGTTGACCCTGACAGTTTTACATAAAACAAACTCCAGGGGCACCTGGGTAACTCAGTCGGTTACATGTCCAACTTTGGCTCAGGTCATGATCTCCCAGTTTGTGAGTTTGAGCCCCGTGTCAGGCTCTGTGCTGACAGCTCAGAGCTTGGAGCCTGCTTTGGATTCTGTGTCTCCCTCTCTTTCTGTCCCTCCCTGCTCGCACTCTGTCTTCTCTCTCTCCCTCAAAAATAAACAAACATTAAAAAAATATTTTTAAAACTCCAAATTTAACTTTTAAATAGTTTGAATGACTTGTCCTAATGTATATTTTATATTCTATATTTTTTGAAGCCATGGCCTTTATACAAAGGTACACAGTCAAAAGTTGCAGATACTTATTTTGTTTGTTTTATCTTAAGGCACATAATGTGTATAAGTTGGCTAGGAGGACATTCAGTTAAAAATTCATAACTTCCAGGGTCGCCTGGGTGGCTCAGTCAGCTCAGGTCATGATCTCAAGGTTCATGAGTTCAAGCCCCATATCATGCTCTCTGCTGTCAGCGTGGAGCCTGCCTCAGATCCTCTGCCCCCTTCTCTCTCTCTGCCTCTCCCCTGCTCCCACTCTCTTTCTCAAAAAATAAACTTAAAAAAAATGCAGAACTTCCAATGAGATAATCCAGTAAGAATAAATCTTTCAATTTTATTCATTCATTTTATTATACTCCCTCACTAAGGGGTCAGTCAAAATGAAGAGTCGATATTTAATAAAGGACAGCTTTATCTGACCTGAAGGAAAGAGTTCCAAAGATAGATCACCTTCTTTGAAATTGCTTTGAAATTGATACCTCATCTTAGAGTCAAAGTTCATACATAGCCATTTGATCTTCTTCACTGCATTTCCTCATTAGTCCATTGAGTTTCCATCAATTTCTATATGATGATGACTTACACATGTACAGTAACAGGCCCAACAGCTGCTCAAGAAAGCTTGAGCCCTCTGTCTTGTGACATCCCATTTAGATCTGACATTAAGTTCATTTTTTTCCCTTCAAGCTATTTCTTCCAAATTTCTTAGTTATTCTTGTTGACAACACAAATTTTCGGACCTTCAAACTTAAAATCTTATGTTCATTTCTTTATTTTCTTCTCCCATAGGTAAACAAGTGTTAAATTTGTTACTTCTTATAGTTGCTTCTTTATTATATACTTCAGACCTGTATCTTTTCATTTTTAAAACTGCCCATTTAATCCAAAGCTCTTAAGTGTCTAGTTTGTGTTCTAGGCTCTTGTATTATACTGCATTGCATTACATTGCCTTGCTTGTATTACATTACAGCCTCTTGGTATTTTCCCTAGTCCCCATCCTGTCTTACTCCTTTTCCCACTAGCATATACAAACTCTGTAGAGAAGTATTTCTAGGTGAATAAAGAACACCTGATTGACTAAAAAAAAGGAATTTAAATAGAATCTCCTTTCAGTGATTCCACCTACAAGGAAAGGAGGAGAACAGAGCCTTCAGGAATTGAATCACAACCTAGACATCTACTGAATGGGAGAGTGTTGCTAGGAAGAGACATTATATATAATAACCACTGGAAAGATAAAAGGAGATATGAAATTCAACTTTTTGCTTTCTTTCCCTTTTTGCTTTTCACATAGTTCAGTTGGGAATCTTTCTAGGTACAGTATGTATTTTGTTTGTGTTAGTCTGGTCATTATAAAGTTATCTAGGAAGCTAGGAGAGCTGACCAGCCGAAGGGAAAAAAAGCAGTCTATTCTGACTACACTGACCAAAGGAGTTCAATTCATCTTTCTCCCATTTAGAAAACATCCTAGCATCTAAGGCCTTCTACTATAAGCCCATTACTAGTTCTTTTCCTTTCTCTTTCTTTCATTTCTCTCTACTCTCATATTTGTGTCGACTGTTTCTATCCAGTTGTCACACCTTGGACATGCAGTTCCTGGGCCTGCCCTGCAGTAGTTCTGCGGACTGCTCTATCTCTAGTGCCTTCAACAG
This sequence comes from Leopardus geoffroyi, assembly GCF_018350155.1. Lineage (NCBI taxonomy): Eukaryota > Metazoa > Chordata > Mammalia > Carnivora > Felidae > Leopardus > Leopardus geoffroyi. The sequence goes on along the minus strand of NC_059326.1, from coordinate 21,427,209 downwards.
TGCCTAGCACGTAGCACATAGTGAGCACTCAATACGTGTTGGATGAATGAATCAATGGTTGGTTATCTTTTCTCTCTGGCAATCCAAATCCACTACAGCTTTAAAAACTCTACATGAAATTTGCCTATTTCAGTAAACTTCTATCCATTATCAATCTAGTTTTTAAATCACTTCATTTTCCATATCCCCTTAGCAATTATTTATAGTTTGCATTTGATTCATATACTATGTTTCTTTTCAAACACTCCCACATCCTTTCTACCTATGTTATATTTTCAATTAAAATATATCAAATTTTACATATCGGATATGCTGCTCGACAGTGCCTCATGTGCTGTAGAAAGCAAGACACTCGGTAGGTGGGCCGGCTACCTCCGTAAAAGGAGGACATTCTCTAGATCATTGTGATCATCCTTGAAAGGGAGTTTAGATACATAGATAAGTTCTGTTTTTTGCTATTTCACTATATATTGTGTGACCTTGAGTAAAATCATTCCTTTAGTGCTTAGTTTAAGAACAAATTAAGAAACTGTTTCCAAAGCAAAAACATTTTAAAGTTACGGAAGAATCTACATGTTGGTACATTTCTCCAGAAATATTTAATGTAATATAAAAGTTCTAGCTGGTCAGGACACCTGGGTGGCTTAGTCGGTTAAGCATCTGACTTCAGCTCAGGTCATGATCTCATGGTTCATGAGTTTGAGCCCCGCATTGGGCTTGCTGCTGTCAGCACAGAGCCTGCTTTGGATTCTCTGTTCCCCTCCCCCCCCCCCCCCCCCGCCGCCCATCCCCTACTTGCATTCTTTCTCTGTCTCTCTCAAAATAAATAAATAAACTTAAAAAAAAAAAGTTCTGGCTAGTCAATTTGAATCTTTTCTTGTAATTTCCAGAGATGTCCATGCAGCAAAGAAACTGAAACAGTATTATGTAGAAAATATCACCAACCATAGAAAGACCCCTAATGTCTTCATTGAGAAGAACCAAAGATAACATCCTGATTTTTGCAGTACTCAAGCTACTCCTTAGTTGTCTCATGAAGGAATTAATGTAGTAGAACACATTCAAGGAATTGCTGAGGTCAGAATAAGAATGTGGAAAGTGAAGTGATGAATCACTGGGTTCTACTCCTGAAACCAATACTACACTGTATGCTAACTAACTTAATTTAAATAAATTAAAAAAACAAAATGAGATACCTTAAACAAATGTACAAAGTGTAAGAGTATTTTCTATAATGGATTTTTAAAGAGTTAAATTAAGAGTCATATACTCTCTGGCCTCTTTCTCCATCTACACTGTCTTCTGGCAATAATAAATTTGGGCAACCTATACAAAACAATTTCTAAGGACGCAGTAGCAGTTTCTGCTTCATTCCCATTTCCTCCTCTGTAAAAGAGGGTTAATCAGACATTAACATGAAAATATGGGGGGAAGAAAAATACCAAACCAAAGAACTGAGTTTTAGTTCTACTGACATTTATATATCACACTTCCTGTTTATGATTTCAGAAACGCAGCCATGCAGTGCTTCTATTAAAAACTGAGTGATTAAGAACAGTTTCAGGGTTACAATGACAACTTATCCAAAGGAAAAAAAACTCACTAAACTTACTATTGCCTTCATCGGTGGAATTGCTATCTTTGTTGTGTAAAAAGTTAAATATTTTTCAAACATTATTTACTAATAGTGTAGTTAAAGGGGAGCTTGGTGGTCTTTTGTCCCTAAAACAAGTAATTAGACATGAGTCTTCGTTCTAAATTTGACTAATTAATGGAATAGGAAAACCAAGCCAAACCCCAACTAATATATACCTATAGGTATGTATAGGTGCAAGTATGTATGTATGTATATGTGTGTGTGTGTGTGTATATATATATATATATATATATATATATATATATATATACACACATATATATATATGTAATAATTGCAAAAATTTGCTTTTTTTCCCCTCTTAGATTTCAGCTGCCAGTTGGTTATTGTTAGGCAGTAATTAACAGTCCCACCTGCAGGAGGGAAAGGGTAGAGGTGAATGCAATTCTTTTTTTTGTTTGTTTTTTTTTTTTGTTTTTTTTTAAAAATTTTTTTTTTTTCAACGTTTATTTATTTTTGGGACAGAGAGAGACAGAGCATGAACGGGGGATGGGCAGAGAGAGAGGGAGACACAGAATCGGAAACAGGCTCCAGGCTCCGAGCCATCAGCCCAGAGCCTGACGCGGGGCTTGAACTCACGGACTGCGAGATCGTGACCTGGCTGAAGTCGGACGCTTAACCGACTGCGCCACCCAGGCGCCCCATGAATGCAATTCTTAAAGCCCCTTTCTTTCATGGTTTGTTCTGTCTGAAGCTAATCACGTGTTTATTTTTTAGTGTCTACTTCAGATTTTGTGTGTGGAGGTGTGTGTGTGCGCAGAGAGAGAGAGCACCCAAGTGAGCAATAACTCTTACCTAGACATCCAAATCCATGTTCTCATTTCTTGTTGGCCACAAAGATAAACTTGTTCCCAGCTTCCCTTGCAGTTGGGTGTAGGCATGTGACCAAGTTAGAGCCAATGGAATAAGAACAGCAGTTCTGTGTACTACTTTTTAGTCTCCTAAAAATACTCGCCTTCTAACAGACTGTCATAGACAAGACCCTCCAGGAGGCCTTGGAAGTTTGGTACTGAAAGCCTAGTTACTGGAAAACCTTGGAAACTAAGTACTGAACTACTTGTCTGTTTTAGCAAGAACCTTGTTTATTTTAGCAAATATAATTGGAGCCATTATACATTTGGGTGTTGATCTGTTATGGCAATTAGCCTACCCTAATTAATGTAATACATAAAACTTGTATTTACAGTGTCCCTGTGATGCATGACTCCAGCGGGTGGGCACTATTTACATTGTAATGTATGTAAATGGCATTTCCTGAAGCAGGATTAAGAAGCTACAGGTATATATACATATGGATATCCATATGTGCGTGTGTGTGTGTGTGTGTGTGTGTGTATGAATATATATATATGAATATATATATATGAATATACATATATATATAATAAAATAAATTTTCACCCTAGGAGTTATGCAATACTTAGTTCTGCCAAACTAACTCCAACTTCTCTCTTGGATTTTACTGCACACAAGCATCGATTTGTGATTGATGATGAGGGAAAATGTATACTTAGGATACAAATCAGATCTCTTTCTTAGATTTGTTCAACTGTTACTATATAGTGTTCTTATAACCTAATAAATACCTCTGGTATGCATTAGGCTGAAAGAGTGTTAGGATCCCCTGCCTACCCCCACCCACTCCAAGCTTACTGCTATGAGTAACAAAAACTTTTCTGATTTACTTTTCTCATTTGTAAGACAAGAGTTGGATTGTGTAACCTCAAAGGTCACTAAAATTCTATTGATGACTGTAATGTCCATAGCTATTGGTAGAAATAATCATTCATGTGAGTATTGGTTTGGATTCCAAATTCATTCTATAGAGATCGTTAAAAGTAACTTGAAGTTTTAAAAAAAGGTATGTAAGTTGCACCAGTTCACAAAGACCCATATCAGAAGTTTCACTCTTCCCTGAACAAAAACTATTAAGTTGAAAAGGTGTTTAACTCAGAACATTTTTTAGGGTAATTTTAAAGTCGTGTGTCACCTGATCCCTTTGCTCATGGGGGGAGAAGTACCAACACTAGTGCAGAATGTGAGATCTACTGAAATAATGTACCATATTGCAAAAAAAAAAAAAAAAAAAAAAAGTAGACAACTAAATAGCAGATTGTGTAGTTGTTCACTGAATTTAATAGTTACAACTTTAAATTTTATTTCTCCTAATTGTATATTTGTGTTCTAATGTTTCAGTGTAGTAACCATTAATATTATAGCAAGCTCAGAATCATGGCAATATCACCAAAGTCATAGTTACCTTTGCCATAGTTAACACACTAAATCACATTTTTGGTGTAGCTAACAGAAATGAATATTTATTTGCCTATTTGTCTGCTGTTGGGGCTTTAATCTCATGGATTTCAACTATGGGTAAAGCGAAAATATACATCATCCAGACTTGATGCAGGCACGAGATTGGCTTTAATTCTTTTACTGCAGGAGAGCTGCAGAAATATGGACCTCACTCAGAGATGATACTGTTTTAGAAAGGAGAAAGAACAGGCTCTGTAACATTATCCAAAGTGGAGTTTTTTTATATTATCAGAAAGCCATATATAGGCTGGAATAGATAAGAAGAAGGAATCAGAGTGATTTTTTTTTTTCCACACAAAAGGAATAAAACGAGAAAGCCTATAATAGTATTTATTTTGGGTACTAGGAGACAAGTATAGATTCTAAAATATCCTTTACAATACTGCAGAAATTGGGAAAAAAAATCTTCAGAATGAGGGCATGGATAAATACATTTTGGTATATATCCCTATGTTGGAATGCTATGCAGATATTAAAAACATGTTTTTTTGTAATTTTTTTTAACGTTTTTTATTTATTTTTGAGACAGGGAGAGACAAAGCATGAACAGGGGAGGGTCAGACAGAGGGAGACACAGAATCCGAAACAGGCTCCAGGCTCTGAGCTGTCAGCACAGAGCCTGAGGGGGGGCTCGAACTCACGGACCGCGAGATCATGACCTGAGCCGAAGTCGGCCGCTTAACCGAGCCACCCAGGCGCCCCAAAACATGTTTTAAAAAATATTCAATAACATGAAAAAATGTTCATTATAAACATTTATTCTTACTAAATCCTTTATTCTTACTGAACAGGGATCAGTCTTATTCTTTCCAACCTCTGTCCTCTTTCTGCCGTTTCCTCTCCATCCCCAGGATAAATAGGAGCACAATGGAAGAAATGTTTAACACAGAGACACACAGATCGTGATATTTAGAGCCTGAAGTGATTTTAGAGATAATTTAGTTAAAATCCATCAGTTTGCAAAGGAAATGGGCACTCTCAAAAATGAAATGTTTCATCTAAGGTTTCAATTCTTTTAGTATTACCACTTGCTAAAACTTAGGGTTTCTTACTCCCCAAATTGGGAATGTTTCACTTTCTACTTCAACATTGCTATATCAGAGATTGGGTCAGACCAGAGTAAAGAGAGTAATAAAGGGAAGGCCAAATTCTAGATACTCTTTCTAGTCTATCCTTTCTTTTGGAGGGGGAAGTACTGGTTACAAGGGGATGACAATGACCAGTCATAAAAGAGCTATAGGGTATCTGGATGTATAGATGTCTATATTTCCTAATAATTGAAAATCTTTAATGTTTTTCTTAATACAACTTTAAAAATTCTTGGGGTAGAACCTAAATCATTTCTTTTTCTCACTTAAGTAATATTGGTAATGAAAGTGACTAGATTATAGTTTAGGACTATTTATTTATTCATTTGCTTTTGTCTATCTCTTCCACTAGAATGTATCTTACAGGAGGAAGATCTTTTTTCAGTTGACTCCAGTGCCTAGCAAATGTTTGATACACAAAAGATGTTTAATAAGAATTTGGTGAGTGAATTAATAAAGCAGTAATCCTTTATTTATTTAGACTAGATTTCTTCTGGATATGTTCCTCAAGTTTTGCAATCCTATCACCAGTCTAAATCAGTTTTAGAATTAGGTAAATCTGCTCTGTTCATATGCTCTGTATTTCAGTCTTGCACAGTAGAACTGTTTTGTAATATTAATTTAGGCGCTGTTAAAACTCTTGTGCCAAGTTTACTTAGTTTGGGAATGATGTTGGCCTGCAGTTTTATTGAACTGAGCCATGGAGGTGCCCCGGCCTGCAATTTTATTTAGATTTCCATCCACAGATGAAAGCATACACTTATACCATGAATTAGTGATATACATGTGATGTACAAGTCAGGAGGTAACACTGTTGGGTGAGTATATTTGAAAATAGGAAAAAAGAGATTGTGATGCCTTGAAAAATAGAAGCATTAGGCCGAAATAAGTATATATTTAAACTTACATCCTCAAATTAAGTTTAAGTTTTGAACCTGACAAAAACAAGTAGATATTTTGAAGAGTGGATTTTTCCTTAAAGTAAGATATTAAAACCAAAACACTAAACCCAAACTTAAATATTAATCTCAGTTTTATTTTTTTAATTAAAAAAAATGTTTATTTTTGAGAGAGACCAAGTGTTGGGGGTGGGGTGGAGGGGCAGAGAGTTAGGGAGACATAGAATCCGAAGCAGGCTCCAGGCTCTGAGCTGTCAGCTCCAACTCATGAACGGTGAGATCATGAAGTTAGATGCTTAACCAGCTGACCCACCCAAATGCCTCATCTCAATTTTAAAAGGTACCCCACATAAAATTTTCTCCTTAGATTTATTTTCAATATAAAACTGTGTAGGAAATTAATTAAAAGATTTTTTTACAGCAAGGGCCGCCTGGGTGGCTCAGTTGGTTAAGCGTCCGACTTTAGCTGGGTCATGATCTCACAGCTTGTGAGTTCAAGCCCCACGTGGGGTTCTGTGCTGACAGCTCAGAGCCTGGAGCCTGCTTCAAATTCTGTGTCTACCTCTCCCTCGGCCCCTCCCCTGCTCATGCTCTGTCTTTCCCGCTTAGAAATAAGTAAACATTAACAAAATAAAAAAAATAAAAAAATAAAAAGATTTTTTTTACAGCAAATGTTTTACCATATGAGGTTTAAAACTATTGGCCTTTTAGCTCACTTCTAGGAATTTATCCTAATTTAGGAAATAATCTGAAATGCTAAAACAGATGTAAGTATAAAAAAGTTCATAGTAATATTACTTATAAGAAACTAAGGAAAATAGTTTAAATGACCACTTAAAGGAAATACTACTCAAGGAACATATACAGCCATTAAAAATATTTTTGAGGGGCGCCTGGGTGGCTCAATCGGTTAAGTGGCCGACTTCGGCTCAGGTCATGATCTCGCGGTCCGTGAGTTCGAGCCCCACGTCAGGCTCTGTGCTGACAGCTCAGAGCCTGGAGCCTGTTTCAGATTCTGTGTCTCCCTCTCTCTGACCCTCCCCCATTCATGCTCTGTCTCTCTCTGTCTCAAAAATAAATAAACATTAAAAAAAATTAAAAAAAAAATATTTTTGAAAGAGTTTTAAATAATTTGAGGAAACATTTGTGATATAGTGTTAGGAAAAAAGGAAGTGTACTCAAATAGTTTAAACTTCATAAACTTAAACTACATGGAACTAGGACAACCTCAATAGTCAGTTGCCTGTAAATAAAAGAATTATTGGTTTTTTTCTGCTGTCCTTTACAAAAGATGTTTCCTTTACTTATTTTATTTAAACATATTTTCAAAATTTTCTTCACTTACATGTACTACTTTTCCTATCAGAAAAAGAAATCCATTACTTGTCATAGATATGTGTTCATGTCCCAGTGATATGTTTTCAGTGTCATGTCAATATAAATATTGTTGAACAATAGAAAAGTTTGATATCCTATAAATCCAAATAGTGGAGTTTCCAAAAAAAAAAAAAAAAATACTGATACATATCCTATAACTTGTAAAATTATAATGGTTTAATATAGTTTAGTAACGATTTTAACATAGGCTCTCAGCATGTTTGTGGATGATGGAGATAGAGAAAGAGCACCTCAATTTACCAAGTTCCTGGAATCTGTCAGTTAGCTAGTACCTTTCCCACCAAGAGTTTAATCATACAGTATAGTGTCAAAAAGCTGTCCCTAAAATTGCTCTTAGTTTGTGTGGTATACTTTTGCAAACTATTACTTTCTACTTCAAAAAGAACAGTCTCTTATGTGCTAAATTTTAAAAAAAATGTTTATTTTTGAGAGAGAGAGTGAGTGGGGGAGGGGCAGAGAGAAAGGGAGACACACAATAATCTGAAACAGGCTCCAGGCTCTGAACTGTGAGCGCAGGGCTCCATCTCATGACCTGAGCTAAAATCAAGAGACGCTTAACCAACTGAACCACCCAGGTGCCCCTCTTATGTACTAATTTTTTATAACCACAGAAGAGAGAAAACTTTGTTCTTACCTTGTTTATTTTGGCTAGCTGTAAGCTTCAGGTAAGACTCTGTGATCTGACATCATCAGTAAAAAAGGTTTCTTGTGGAAATAACTGGCAACAGTACTTACCCTGTAGGCTTGTTACAAGTTTTAGAGATCATGTATGTAAAGTCCCTGTCATAGTGCATTGCACATTGGCATTCAGTAAATGGTGGCTATTATGACAATATATAATATTACTATGACATCTTATTGTTATATTCCTATATAGAGGGTGAGTTGAAAAAATATGAATTATAATCTATTTTAAAACATTAATCTAGACTTCCAGATAAAGATGGGGAGTAAGGGAAGAGCATAAAATTTCTCTCTCCAAATATCTTACAACACAGGAAAAACAAACAACAGTAAAAACTCCTTTAAAAAAAAATGTCCAAAACCTAAGCCAATGAAGGCCAAAATAATACTATTATTTGAAAACAAATACATTTGGAATTTCAAGAAATGAAATATGGTTGGAAATCAGATTCTCAACAAAAGCCAAGACTGGCAGTCCCAGCACATTCCCTGAATCAATTCATTCTTCTTTTCTCCTAGATGATTATGCCTCATCTCTGAGAAGAGATGATATAAACAGTTTCAATATGATATATTGTTTATCCAGTTCTAGGGGGTAGTGGCTGCTTCCTGAAGTTACTCTTATTTTCACTACTCCCTTTTTGCATTTTCAGTTCTATAGCACCTATCTGACCAATTCTTTGTACTCAGTTATTGCTGTTGAAATTCTTAACAGCAACCAGAACAACTCCTCTGAAGTATATACATCATCTCCCTGCTCCTCATCAGACTTGGAACAAAATTCAGTCTCCTCACTAGGGCCTACAACCCTTTTTGTGAGCTGGCCTATCCATTTCTCTAGTCTCGTCTCTCACCACTTTCTGGCTCTAATTGGCTCTGATCATTCTGTCTTGAACACACCACTTTCCCACTTACAGGGCCTTTGTACTTACTCTTTTCTGCATCTGGATTGCCCAGGTCTTCCCCTGACTTACCGCCTAACTTCATTCAGATCTCTTCTCAGATGTCATCTTAGAGAGACCTGCTCTCATGCTCCATTTAAAATGCACAATTCCTTCCCCCATTCCTCCCAATTTCCTACCTGGTGTTTTTCTTATTACTACCTGACACTGTTTTAAGTTTGTTTATTTCTCCCTCCCCTATCCTTAACTAAAAGCTCTTCATAAATGTAGGAATATGTTCTTATTTTCCACTAGTGCTGGCACTCAATACATTCTAGTTGATAAATGCATTTAATAAATTGTAGTCAATGTAGAGGAAAAGTAGAACAAAGCAATTGCAAAGAAGATCATATGTAAGTGAGACAAAGATAACATAAAGCCTGATTCATCTCCCTGAGTACATAATGCAACAAGTGAATCAGAACAAGCACTGTAAAGATGTAACAGAAGAGAATTTCCACAAAATAATGAAAAGAACTGAATCTGCAGAAAAATATTAGACACATAATATTCAGTATTGACGCATTTTCTGGTTAAGCTACTAACCATAAAGAATGAAGGAAAACCTTTTCAGACCTCCAGGAGACAACTAAATAACTTATCAAGAGGGAGGAAATCATGCTGGCCTTAGACTTCCTCTAAGCAATATTCAAAGTCAGAAAACAAAGGAAAAATGTCTGCAGGTTTAAGGCAAAGTCAGCACGACCCCAAACTATTATATCTAAATAAGTGTCATTTGAGAATTGATGAAAAGACCAACACAAGCATCCATGGATCCATATAGAAGAAAACCCCAAAATTACTTAGTGAAGAGCAGATAACTGATGAATCAAAATTCAGTAACTAAGATACTGAGAACCAAGGCATATTGTGAGCACGGGATTAAAATGCAAATCAAGACCAAATGATCAAAGAAATTAGGATTATAAAACAAATAGACATTAAAACCTCAACTTTGTAAAAATAATGATGTAATGATGTAAAAATATATTTTTCATAGCAGAGTCTATTAGCATTTCTAAATTTGAAACATATAAAAGTCTCCAGACTCTTTTTTAAACTTCAGATATTTTAAGAAATAAAATCTCTTGTAGTAAAGAAACATTTTTCTAAAAGTTCAGCAAGTACTTCAGTTTATCTTACCACTTCCGAATTAAAAATTTTAATTTAATGCTTTTAACTTAAATGTAAAGTACATGTTCTGATCTTAAATAGATTATCTTATTTGTATAAATGCATAGAAATATGCCTAACATGATATTCATTTAAAATTGATAGTAAAATCTGGGATCTGATATTTAAAAACCTTCCTGTAACTTTCTACATTGTTTAAGTTATTTATCAGTGAACATGTATTATTTTTATGAAACTAACAACACTATTACCCATAACAATGTGAATATACTTAATACTGCTGAACTGTACATTTAAAAATGGTTAAGATGGTAAATTTTTTTTTTTTTTTTTTTAATTTTTTTTTTTTTTTTTTTTCAACGTTTATTTATTTTTGGGACAGAGAGAGACAGAGCATGAACGGGGGAGGGGCAGAGAGAGAGGGAGACACAGAATCGGAAACAGGCTCCAGGCTCCGAGCCATCAGCCCAGAGCCTGACGCGGGGCTCGAACTCACGGACCGCGAGATCGTGACCTGGCTGAAGTCGGACGCTTAACCGACTGCGCCACCCAGGCGCCCCAAGATGGTAAATTTTAATTGCTATGTCTTTAACCACAAAATTTAAAAATAAATATTAAAAATACTGTTAAAAAACTTATAAAATAGATCTAGCCAAGGGGCACCTGGGTGGCTCAATTGGTTAGGCGTCCGACTTCGGCTCAGGTCATGATCTTGCAATTCGTGAGTTCAAGCCCCATGTCGGCTTTGTGCTGACAGCTCTGAGCCTGGAGCCTCCTTTGAATTCTGTGTCTCCCTCTCTCTCTGCCCCTCCCCCGCTCACACTGTCTTTCTCTGTCTCTCAAAAATGAATAAATTTTTTAAAAAATTTAATAAAATAGATCTAGCCATTATAGCTTTACAGATGGATTATGACTATGCTAAATTTTTCTTAAATCAACTTTTCCACCAAAGGTAACCTGTCAAATTACACCATTCACATAATACTCTGTACTTCCTGCCTATACCTTATCTAATTTAACTTTAGAAAACATTGTTATAAGTATGTAAAATGAAGAATACTTATAAAGAGTAATATGTTGATACTTTATTAAATATCCTAGTGTTACATAAGAATGTAAATATGTCATTTGATTTATGTATTTTGGAGGAAATCTTTTAATGATTTTTTTTCTGATTGTTAAAATAATTTGTGCTCATTTTAGAAAATATGGGAAAGAAAAATTACCAAAACCACATATAATGCACTTTGCTATATTTTTACCCATCTTTTTACTATGCATATAAATGAATACATCTTCAAATAAATGAGGAGAGATAGTTTTATAGCCTAAAAAATTGAACTGTACATTAAATTTAAATATTAGTATTTTTCTGCATTAAGACTTTTAGTGATTGCATAATATTCCATTAAATTGATATACCATGGCTCATTTAACCACTCCTTTACTGTTGAATATTCAGATTGTTTCCTCTGTATAGATGCTGTACTGAATATATATATAAGTCTCTGACTTTGTATTTGATTATTTCTTTAGGATTGGTTCCTGGAAGTAGAACTACTATATCAAAGATTTGGACATTTTTAAGACCCCAGAAAGGTAATATAGTAATAAATGCGACTGTAAATTTTAACACATTCTTAGCTACACTAGTTATTAACACTTGAATTTTCAATCTTTGTCAGTCTGATAATAGGGAGACTCATTGTGTAATTTGATAAAATTGCATTTTTGCTCATATACTCATATTAATAACCTAACTACCTCAAGGACTTAATATTCTTTGTCTTTTCCATGATGCTTACTCAGCTGGTGAAGAAATGTATTTTTTATTGACTTTGGCAGTATTTCTTTTAAAATAAATTATATTTTGAACACATAGAAAGGTGAAGAAAAATAGCATAAGGAAGGATCCAGATTTATTTTACTTAGTAAAAAAAGGTAAGATTGTATTTAATTATTAATGTAGTGGTAAATAGAACATTATTACTAGAAGCTAGCAATATCATATTTTATTTATTGAATTTATTTCTTTATTGAAATCATACTGAATTTATTGCTTAATGTGCCATTTTCACTATAGCACTTTCCAAAATGCTTACTAAATGCTTAGCTTATAAGATTAAGAAAAACATTCACTAGATAACTACTTTGAAATAATTGCCCCAACCCTGCTTTCATTCACGATGCCTAGAAACAGACTTGCCTACTTTAATTTTCTTTCATGTTGTTATTACTATGAAGTCATTTTATAGATAGGGTAATAAGCATTCTGGCATAAAGAAAAATAGCATCTGTACTACGATATGGCACAGTTTGGTTGGGGCTGTTCCTCCTTCAGAACTTCATTACATAATTTGAAAGTGTTTACTTAAGCTCCTTTGGGCTGCCTCCATGGTAGCTATGAAGTCACAGAATTAGGACCAGTTTGGGGCCAGATAACAACGTCTGTTAGTTTAATGTGAACACTGTGTCAATTTTTTTTTTTTTTTTATCATTGCTGTATAAGAAACTTTAAAAACAAAGATATACTTAATTCATTTCATTTTTTAAAACAAGTATGCTTCTTCAAAAATCATTAATACACAAAACAAGGGATTCATAAATGTATGTTTGCTCATTGTCTAGATGTATTTATTTTAAAATCTGTATTCCATACCATGAATTCACAGTATGATTTTGACTCAGTATAATTATAAATAATTATGCAAAATTACCAAAATGTGTAGAGGTATTAGACAGCCTTTAGGAGAGTATGAATTATTAAAATTCTATTTCTACACCAAGACCACTATTTCTATCTCTAAGTCATAAAAGAAATCTAAGAGAACATCATAGATGTATAAATTATAATAATATCAGCTTTAGGAGAATTTAAAAAGATACCAGGTTATAAGAAAAAATTATTTTCTCTTGATTACTCAAAGAAAGGTAATATTTTCAGTTCCTGAGAGGGAGAACTCTTGCTCCTTGGCCAACCAGATAACTAGGTGTATTGGTTTTAAAGAATAATATTGCAATATGCATTGTAAACATGGAAGAAGAATCATTTAAATTTTGTATTGTAATAATCAAATGGTATATCACCTTCAAGGCAACGTGAAAATTTTTTATAAAATACCTAAAATCTCAACCATCCCTTTAGAATTACTGAGTTTTATGAATAAACAAGCCTAAGTCAAGATCCTGTTATCTAAAAGCATATAGACCTCTTAAAGAAATGTCATTTTGTTTTAATTATGTAACATGAATTTATTATAAAATTACTTGTTGGAATAATCTCCGTAGCATTTTGCTTTTTAACTAACTTTGAGAAGTTAAACTGATGGCCTTGCCAATGATCTAGTGAGGTACAAAGTCAGGGATAATTCAGGGAAGAAACAGAAAAAACCTTTAGGACCTGATCATCACTCTGGAGGTATAGCCACTCTAAGGGTCCTATGTGGATTGGGAGAGAGGGGTTTCTGTGTATAGGTGGCCTGATCTGGAGGGGGAGGATGGTCAAGGGGGAGAAGAGGGAAAGATTATGAGACAAACTGCCTACTCAGATTGGTTTAGGTTTAGCTTTGCTGTAACAATGAAATGTGGGTTTTTTTTATTTGTTTATTTATTTTGAGAGAGAGAGAGCGAGTGCATGTGCATATGGTATGATCAGGGAAGGGGCAGAGAGAGAGAGAGAAGCAGAGATGGAATCCCAGGCAGGTTCTGCATTCTGAGCCTGGAGCCCAACATGGGGCTCCATCTCATGAAGCATGAGATGATGATCTGAGTTGAAATCAAGTCAGACACTTAACCCACTGAGCCACGCAGGTGCCCCTGAAACGTTTGGGTTTTTATATGTCATTCTCATATCAAAAGAGGATGATTGTTTGGTTTCTTATGTTTAAATATTTTTAATATACGATACATTGTTTATAAATCTGTTTATTGGAAGTTAATATGTGTGGTGATTTTAAACTAAATATTGCCAATTCTTTGACACGCCTTCATTAAAGGATCAGAGTCTAATTCCCCTGTCTAGAATATGGATGGCCTTAGTGATTTTTTTGCTAACAAACATAATGTGATAGATATAATGCTGCATGACTAGTTAGGTCATACAGCTTCATCTGGCTCTCTGTCTTAGGACACTTGGAACCCAGGAACCCTGTTGTGAGAAAGCCAAAAACAGAAGGACAGGCCATTGTGTAGGTGTTCTGACCTGATAATCCCAGCTAAGGTCCCAGTCATCAGTGAGTACTAATCACTAGACATGCAAATGAACAAATCTTCAGATGATACAAACCTCTAGCCTATGAGCTGCTCAAGATGAGGCCAGGTGCATTAGAAACAATCTATCCCTGCAGAGCACTACCCAGATCACATGTTCATGAGAATGCTGTTTTAAACCACTAAGTTTTGGGGTGGTTTGTTAAGCATTTGAATCCCTGTTTCTAGGGACTAGCTCTAGCTCAGGTTAGCTGTAACAAGTAGGAAGGAAATGGAGGAAGCAAAAGAAAATGTCCTCCCCCTCCCCCCCCCCCCCCACTTTTCCTCGTTTCCTTAGATTGAAAATCTTAGCACCTCCTAGTACTAATTGTTGGCAATTAAGTATAGTTTTGAAGTGCCATTAGGAACAAAAAACATGATAATGGGGACCTGGTCTATCTATCTAAACTCTTCCTTGAAGGCTTAGTGTCTGAGCAGGAAAAAGAGAAAGCTTGAGTCTATTTCTCCTTTTCTTCTCCCCTAAGTATACCTAGTTTCAAAAAGGAGGGGAAAGCAAGATTTAATCATTTCTTGCCCTCATCTCTCTTCTGAATTCAAATCTTTTAAAGGTGATTTTTTTTCCCCCCACTAAATGACTACACAGACACTTCAATCTTATGAAGGGACCAAACCTACAACATATTTGCATTCCTTATCAAGGAAGCAGGATTTACTGACCAAAGTGATACACTAAGGACACCACTCTGTCTTCAGTCACTCATCACTGTCCTTGAAAGGTTCCTCAGGCTCCTCCTTCTAAATGTGGACACTCCCTAGGGTTCTCTTTTCAGACCTCTTCTCACTTGACACACTTTCTGGTCCGTCTTACACATTCCCATAACTTTAGTTACCACCTACATTTTAATGACTCTAGAGAGCCAGACTTTACTGCCAACCCTGATGGGATAGTTCCCTGATAGCTGCAATTCTACACGGACAAAACAGGGTTCCTCCTCCTGAACCTGAGGTCCACTCCTCCTCCTAGTCTACACACAAGAGCAGAAACCTGGGGATCCCCTGTCTTTGCCCCACACAACCAGTTTTCCATTCCACCAATTCATTACTTTTCTCGAATCCCTCTTCTCTCTAGCCCCACTGTCATTAGGTACACAGCAGTGGTCCCAATCCATTCTGACTCCCATCACAGGCTGCTTTACATTCCATCTTCAAGTTCCAGCACCCCAACCAATGTAATCTTTTCACACCTGACCACGCACTCCCATTAAAATATCCTATCTTTGTTCTCCCTTTCCTATAGGTATTAATCTTGAGACCCCATAGTCCTTTACTCACAAACCCCTTGACAATGTATACAAAATTGTAGTATAGGTCTATAGGTACGTTTTTATGGAGAGAGGCCATATGCCTTTCCATAGGTTCTCAAAAGGATATGTGTCTGCAAAAAGGTTAAAAACTTGAAGGTCTCAGGCTAAAGTCTGAACTCCTGGTCTTTGTTCAGCTTCCTTTCTCATGCCGTCTTCCTTCGCCTCTTGTCCCATGCTTCTCCCTCTATAGTTCCAGGCCTTTGTACATGCTGCTTCACTTGCTCACCTTGGGAAGCCCTTTCCTTTCGTAGCTGGCCTAACTTTTGCCATCCATGAAACCACCTTCTTTCTTTTGAGAAACATCTCAGGTCACACTACCTACAGAAAACTGTGCAGGGAGGGCTAGCCCAGCTGGGAGTCAACTGTTGGCTCCCTGAAGCCAGCCTAGCAATTACTCTTTTTTAGCATTTACCCCCTGGATTTCCAAACCGGAAAGATGGTGGTGGGAGTGGGGAGGGGGGGGTGGTGAGGGGAGAGGGAGAAAAAAAAATAAAACCTATAAAGCCTGTAAAACAAGCAATGACTGATAATTGTTTCTGCAGCACTTATACACTGTAGAAGAATGCCAGGCTGTAATATACATTTTTATAGTACTTTCTGGGGAGGAAGAAATTGGGTGGCAAATATGTAATTTATATTTGCCAGCAGTTTTGGTGATAAATACCACACACACTTTCCTGTTCCAGAATATTGTACAGGAATTTTCAACATCATCCAGTTTTCCTTTATTTTATACCTACACACCTCATGGTGTTACTTATTTAATAAATCCTTTAACAATGCAGTTCTGATATTCTGTAACTTGCTAGGAGGACTGCTGGGTCATATATCTGAATTATTGCTTCTGGTTCACCCAACACCAGAACAGTCTACCATCACAATGTGTCCCTAAAATTCTCCATCTACTCTGGAGTATGTTCCAACTTTTTAAAATAAAACTTGCATCTGACTAGTACACGGGTGAGACCTGCTGTGCCTTATAGCACAAGCTCTAGCCTTTTCTCTTTAAAAAAAAAAAAAAAAAAAAAAAAAAAAGTTCTTTTAATTGTTGTCGCTTAACATAGCTCTTTGCCCTTCTCAGGCCGACTGATCTGAGTGAAGTGTACTGCCCAGGCTAGTAAGGCATCAACTTATAAATAGCGCTTACCGCGCTGAGTCACCAAAACCCCGAGTTTCCCCAAATAGCTTATAACGACTGCAGGAATCATAGCCCCCCGGAGTGGTGACTGACTCCCACCACACACCCGCAGGACTTTAGGCCCGCGCCTTGAGGGGGTCCACAGCCACCAGGCGCCCCGTGAACGCGGGCAAGACCGCCAAATTCCCAACCGAGAGTCGAGTGTTGGACCTCGCGCGCACTAGGACGGCGCTCTTGGGACGCAGAGGGACTTGGCCTTGACTGCTCCGGGGCCGCCCCGCCCCCTCCGGAGCTCGGAGCCGCGGGGGGCCGGCACCAGCCTCCGCCCAGCGCCACCCGCTCACACAATGGGACGTGTCGGGAGGGGGTGGCCACGGCTCCCGCTCTGGTCCCAGGCCCGGGTCTTTGGATTGCTGGGGAAGCAGCGACGCGCTAGGGCAGTGAGGAAAACCCCTGTCCACCCTCCGCCCCCTCCCACGCTTCGAAATGGCTACAGCCGCAGTTACTGGGGGCTGGAGAAAAAGAGATGGGGGAGGGAGCGGAAGTGCCACCCCCTGCAGTCAGAGGATGGTGACGTCACCCCTACAGTCAGCCTGTAGCGGGGGCGTCTGCCCGTCACGTGGTGCAGCCCCCCCTCCCCGCCGAATCCCGCGCGCGCTTCCCTCCCCCAGCTCCGACTCCCACCTCTCCCCCGCCCCTTCTCCCCAACTTTCACCCTCCCAGCTCCAGCACTGCTGTCAACAGCGCCAGCTCCGCCCCCTCCCCCGCGCCCAGAGTAACCGCCACGGCGGCGCGGCGGGCGCTCGCGCACAGGTCCTGGGCTCCTCGGAAGGAGAGCGTGCCCCCTGACCCCACCTTGCCCCCCAGTTCCTGGCGCGCTGGGTGCGTGGGCACCGGAGCCAGGGTGAGCGGCGGCGTGTGGCAACAGCTCTCCTCTGCTCAGCCCTCCCACAGCAGCCGCAGGACGAGGCGGAGACGCCAGGTCCGAGCTCGGAGGGGGCGAGGCGCGCTCAGCGGCCTCCCGGCCCTGGCACCTCTCCGCCGGGGGTCGGTCCCCGAACAGGAGCGGCAGCCGGGAACCCGCCTTCGACCCGCGCCGGGCGGCCGGCGCCCAGCGCCTCCGCAACGCTCCCGCCTCCGCTCTCCTTGCCGCCTGGGCGGCGCACGCTAGTCCTGCCTGGCTTCGTCTCTGGCCGCGGCGCGGGCAGCGGCCGTAGGACGAGGGGCCAGGCGCTGACCGCTTCCTAGAGCCCCCTCGGCCACCCCGCCGTGGACTGCTGGGGTTGCAGATTTGGTGGCTGTCACTGCTTCGCCTCGTTCTATTTTTCCCCTCAATTCCCTTCTAAAAGTAGAGGCTTGGGGGAGGGAAAAAAACCAGTGTAGAAAGGGGCGGTACGAACTGACCTGTCAACGGCGGAGGAGGAAGACCCCCGGTCGGGGCGAACTCTCGAGCCCGCGCGGGGACCGGAGCCCTGGGTTCGCGCGGAGCGGTGCGGCGGCAGCCGTGCCTCAGCCAGGTGTTCCCCCCTCGGCGGGGCCCGCGCTACCGCGCCCGCCCCCTCCCCTGGCGCGGCGCTCCCCGCCCCGTCGCCAGGGACCAGGGAACCCCCCAGCTCGATTTTTTGTGCAGTTTCAGCAAAGCTCCGAGGAAGTTGGTCCTTTTGTTCCACTATTTATAGATTGCGTCAACATTGCGAAAAGGAGAAGGCGGAGCGGTGGCCCCTCCCCCTCCCTCCGCCGGCTCCTGGGAGAGAAAAGCCCCAGCACACGACCTAAGTACACAGCGAGCCAGCCGCCCGCCCGCCCCCGGCCTCCTGCTTGCCGCTTCCCCCTCCTCCTAGCCCGGGCCAGCGCGCTGCCAACCCCGTCACGTGCCCGCTCGGGAAAACCAGCTCCCCGGGGCTCCGCGCCGCCCGCCAGGCTCCGTGGCGGCTGCGGCCGCCTCGCTCAGCTGTGCGCCCAGCTCGTGGGTTCCGGCTGTAGCCCGAGCGTCGCGCACAGCGTGGGCACCCACATCTTAGCCACCCGGTGGAGACCCCTGGTCCGCGGGTCGAGGGTGTGCTCACAAACGTTCGGCGCTTCCGCCCTCCACCTCCCCCACCCCTCCGCTTCGGGAGCGCCACCGCCCTGGCCGCGAAGTGTGCGCGCGTTCGGGCCTCGCCTCGGGGCCAGGAGCCTGACTTGTCCCTCGCGCGGTGGCTTCCCCAGGCATTGGGATGCCTCCTGGCCCCGCACGATTGGATGACGGCGGGGGACTGAGGCTTGCGGAGGTGGCTCCCAGCAGCTCCCAGGCTGGCCCGCGGAGCGCGGGAAGCGCGGTGTGGCCGTTTCAAGACGCGCGGAGAAGCTTTCCCTACTCCGCAGGTGCAACGAGGCGTTGCGCGAGTTCACTTACAGCTCCCGGGACTACTGGGGACCGAGGAGTTTGCAGATCTAAGCCGCAGTGGGGGGGGGGGGGGGACTATGGCTTTTGAGGAGTTACTGTAAGTTAGATCTGTGACAAAAACATTAGAACTTTCCTTCAAAACCTGATGAGATGATAGGCCCCGCCATACCCCCGAAATGAAACTGAGCTCCCTGCTGGCCTGAAGCCTGTTTCTGAGCTCGATGTAAACAAGGAGGGAGGTAAATACGAGAGGAAGGCCTTATAACAATACCAAATGCAAATAGCTAGTTTGAGTGTAATTTGCCTTCTAAATTTATGGTCTTTTCCCTAACTAACTTATTTAGATCACAGTTTAACTTGCCTGAGTCGTAGTAAAATATTTTAGCCTATCATATCACGGATGGAGAAAAGCCCAGGCTGAGCTGGGACGAGTGCAGGAAATGCGTTGGACCTTTCCGGGCAGCTGGACAGTGTGGTAAACAGTCTGGAAGGGTTATGTTGTTTTCTACGAAGTTTGGAGAGACGGTACTCGTGCATTCAGCCTCGTTCAGGCTCGAGAGCAGGCTGGGGGAGTGGGGGCGGGACCTCTGTACCGGCCAGCGCCCGCGAGCCGCGCTTCCTGGCCCCGCAAGGGGCTTGTCCAACTAGGAGCGCTTTCGCAGGGGCCACACTGACAGCAGTGTTTGCCCCTATTTGAGAAAACTTTCCAGGTTTAGGCCTTGTTTGTTTGTTTGTTTTAAGGAGGCGAACTTAGGCCATGAATTCATCAATTTAGCAACATGTGCTTCGCTCGCCATAAAGAGGCGAGAGGTAAAAGCAAACCTGTGCAGTGGTTGCTGGGTTTGCAAAGCGCGGAGCTAAGCGGACTCGCAGCAAATTGGACGACGCGTTGGTCCCCTGACTCCTGACAGGGCTTAGAGTCTGGTGGGGGAACTCGCTCTTAATCTTCTGGCTTTCGTGCCTCGGCTCTCCTTCAAGTTAGTGAAAGGCCGCCTCTCTTCCCGCCTTTCTACCCTGCCTTGTCTTCTGTATTTGAAAGACGCAGCCTGCCTAAGAAAGCGAATTCGTTTCTACGCCAATTTTGTTGCACCCATTCTTATAAACCACGTTTCTTTGCATAAAGAAAACAAGCCAGGGCCTCCTGGTCCTTCCCGCCCCTGCAAATGACAGGGCTGTCCAGGCCTTAGCCTTCCTTCCCCCTTCCCGTTTCGGGCCAAACCGCGGTGTCCCCGCCACTTTGCCGGGACACGTGCCTTTCACCCCCACTTTGTTCTTCCGCAGTCTTTTCAGCTGCGGAGGGGAGGGAGCGAAAGTAAAACGAAAGCACCCGGGTGCATCAGTTGCAGCGGCTTCCCAGGACTTCCCTGAGCGCGGCTGTGGGAGGTCAAGTTTTGGGGTGGGGAGGCAAGGGTGGGCGCCGGAGGTGCGCTGAAATTGGGTTGGAGGGTGGTCCCCGGAGAGCGTCCGGGGGCTGCCAAGAGCCCCAGCGCTTCTCCTCCCCCCTGGGAGAAGCGAATGCCAGTCCAGAAGGAAAGTTTGGCTTGGGTCGGGAGTTGAAATTCGAGACTGATTAGGTCTGTGCGGAGGGGACGCAGAGGCAAAGAAGTGTGGCGCGGAGGCGAACGTTGGCCCCTGGAGGCGGATCCCGGGGCGAGGCCCGGGCTAGCGAGTGCGCACAGAGGCCGCAGAGGCCCACGGAATTGTTGCTCCGCTCGTTAGATAAGCACCCAGACTCCCCGAAAAACCAGAGTTCTACGTGGTATAAAGATTTCAGGAAACTTCGGTGACATCCTCTGCTCCCGCCCTCCTCCCTCGCGGTAGTCACCGCGGGGACAAAGGCGGCCTGCGCAGATTTGGACGAGGCACGGCCCTTGTGGGCGGCCTTACCGGCCGCAGACTTTCTCAGTTAAGGGAAGGCTTGAGAGTATCTACACGAGGTGAAGGTAACCCTCCACAACCATGCCTCAGGGATGGCTGCCGGTCCCAGATTGCGCCCTCGGCTCCCCCACCCCCACCCCCGCAGTGAACCAACCCTGGAGAATTGGCCTCCTAGAGGCTCGCTCTTTCACTCCAGTACAAGTACGTAGCCAAACACCGGAAAATCACCACCTCACCTTAATAAACAGCTAATTTTATTCTATTTAATGGTACATTTGTCGTAGCGGTATCTGTGAGTTTTGGCAAGTGTTAAAAAATCATTTCATCTTAAGTGAGTCGAATGTGGAAACGTAGTTTTCTGTGCGAGTAGCTGGGGGTCTGTGCTTTCTCTCACTGGCACTTCATGCACGGTGCAGACCACAGCTCTTCCCTCTCGAGCTGTTCAGAGGCGGTTTCGCATCGCGCTCTTTTCGCTCTTTAAGTAGAGAGACTTGGAATTGTGTACTTGTTTGCGTTGTTTAGATCCCGCATTGCTGCTTATGCAGCTCATCAACGTGACTTTAAAACAGCTGTAATTTTAAAAGATGCAAAAGTTAGTTCGCTTAGGCGAGCCTCAGTAAGGCAGTCTTGGTTTCCTGCTAATGTTTTGCTGGTAACAGGCAGCGGTCAATCCCAGACTAGCATTGTTCGTTTTATTCCTTGCCTCTTTCCCCTAACAGCAAATACCAGAAAGTTCTAAGTGTAAGAAGACGGCCCACTCCACCCAAATTTCTTTATACAATGATGAGAAGAGAACTACAGGTGAAATAGACCCTTAGGCTTATGGACACTTAAGCTACCCTTTTGCAAAGAACCATCTATTTCTTTACAAAAATATTCAGCAGAAGCTGTTTCTGAAGCACCAGACTGATAAAAATGCCTTTTACCATGCTCGCCCTTTGGCTTCATACCTGGCCACTGTTCTCACTTTCTTGCAAGTTTTTCCCCTTGTAACATTGTTGTGAAACAGAGGTTCCATCAGGTTATCTTGCTTTCCTGGGCGTCTGTAATTATGAAGTTGGTCTTTTCTCCACCCCACTTAAATAAAAAGTACATGCACGGCTTTGAAAGAATTAGTTGTCTTTATTGCGCACCCTCCTTTTTTTTTTTTTTTTTTTTTTAATCTCCTCATACACAAATGATTCTTTGCTACGGCTAGGTTGAAACTAAAGTGCCTAAAACGTTACCAGCCCGGGTAGTCCCTGGAGCCATCGAAAGCCCAACCTTGCGTACTCCACTGGAACCCGCACCAGAAACCTCGATTTGGAGTCCAGTTTGGAAATAAATCTGTGCTTTTCGCGGTGAAATGGGAACTTGCCCAAGCGATGCATCTGGCTTTAGATTTTATGGGGAATATGATCTCGAAAAGGCAACGCCTGTTTCAGGCGTGGCAACATGCCCCGTGCGGATCTCTGGGGGCTCCCTCCTGCAAACAGTGCGCGGGGCCTCGACCCGCAGGGCCTCAGCCAACCTCTGGGCGCCCTGGTTTGGGTTAGCCCCACACCAGCGTTCTCCCTTCCCGGCTTCGCCTGGGGTCGCTCTCGGCGGCAGACGAAGCTTTTAGACCAGAGGAGAAAACTTGAGGCTGAGATCAGATGTCCTTAAAGGGGCTCAGAAAAGGGAGAGGCTCTTCGCAGTTAGTGCCAAGAAACTCGGACACCCCGCGCTCCACGTGAGGCGAAGAAAACTGTCCTGGGGGAGCACAAGTGTTCCCCAGACTTTGCCAAAATTTCTAGAATCCATAAGTAACGTGTCCCCTACCCCCGCCCACCACCGGTTTATTTCATAATCCCCTCCCTTCAGGTTGCGTTAGGCGGGGACCCAGGCGGAGTGGGGGTAGGGTGGGAGGTGGGGTTGGGGTGAGGTGAGGAGGTTGAGCCTTCCCGGTTCAGCGTTCCCCCCGGCAGCGGAAACCTGTAATGGGTTAAATGGCGCGGCGGGGTGGGCGTGGGGAGTGGTGCCTGTGTTCGGCCCCGACGGGCGGGAGAAGCGGGGTGGGGGTGTGGGATCCCGGAAAGGGCCGGGAAAGCGGGGACCAAGGGGGGGGATTGTGAAGCGAGGGTTTCTGCAATTGGGGGTTGGCTTCTAGGAAGATGCGGGCGGTAATGGGGATGGGCCCGGTAGCCGAGAAGCCAGGCACTGGTTAGTACACGTCTTGGCCCCCTCTGGACAGGGTTACGTCTGGAGACCTCCTTGGCACCGAGCTCTGACCCGTGGAGAAGATACTCCCCCTCGGGCTCTCTCCGCGAGCGGGGCTGGGCGGGCGCAGGGAGGCTGGCGGTGCGCCGCGCCGAGCCCAGGGCGCTGAGGTCGACAAGTAGCCTTCGGAGCGGGCGGCGGCCTTTCTCCAGTCTACGTGGAAAAACTCATTTGAAAGAGCAACCCCTCGGCCAGCAGCCCTTTAGCCCTGGTAAAGTAGATAGAAAGGGACTCCGGGAACGAGGGAAGTTCAGTATAGAACTCCGCACAGTTTCCAAGTTTGTGAGGGGCTGGGAATCTTGATAGCTCTGGAAGAGCTGCGCCCATTTCCCCTTCCAGGACAAAACTAAAGGCGTTTGCTCCCAAGGAAGGCAGAAGTTCAGGCCCCACGTGGGACCCGAGCAGCCCCGCCAGCTGACCTAGGGCTCGCGTCTCCCAGCGCGCCGGGGGAGCGTCCATTCTGAGCAGCCCCGGGCGGGAAGCGCGCGACTCCCGGCGCGCTCCGCGCTGGGCCGCTTTGCGACCCGGGCGTTACAGCAGGAAACACTTCGTCCCGTTTTCTGTCTCCCAGTCAAAACATTTGGCTGAATCTCGAAATAACTTTTTTGATAGTCCGGAAAAGAAACACGACAAATAGACTCACCATCAGGCTTGCGTCAGAGAACCATTTCCCCTGGACTATATAGCGAGATTGGTTTTTTCATTAGTTGCAGGAACTGAATTTTTGATGATTTACCTGCCTGCTGGAGCTCCTGGGTTTATTCTCCTCCTCTCCTTTCCCACTTCATCTGGTTGTCAACTCCTTTCTCTCTCTCTCTCCCTCTCTCTCTCTCTCTCTTTTTTTTAAAGCTCCGGGTACTCAATTACACCGTATCCATTGTAACTTACGTAGCCGCTAGTCTAACTCAACCTTTATCAATGGTCAATATAAGCCACAGTGTTTGCATAACCCCCACAAAATGGGTCATGTTTTCGGTTCCTTTGATCCACAGTGACGGAAAAGTTTTGTTTTGCCTGTTCTTTTATTTCTCTTCTCCTTTTCTTTTCTTTCTTTCTTTCTCTCTTTCTTTCTTTGGCACATCGCATTCAGGGATGGTGCTCTCGTCCCAGTTACAAATTCCCTCTCCTCCCAAACAGTTCGGGATTGCTGTTTCTTAATTTTTACAGGGACTTAAAGAGTTAGGAGAAATTCAGCGTTTACTGACTCACCTTCACTCTTTTTTTCTTCTTTCTTTTTTACAGTCAGGATTAACACTAAACGATGTAATCGGTTAAACCAAACAGACTTTAATATCATTAAACATGGATCTCTCCATTAACCTTGGCAATTATGTCACTTCGAAGAAGGAAGTAATAAAAACGAAATTCTTGCGAATAAAATAAAATCATGGAAGCTATCCATCTGAGGTCCGGATGCAGAATGAGGATTCCGTCTTTTTCAAAAGAGCTCTTATTTATAAACAATGATTAATATGAAATAAAATGGGTAAAGCTAGCCCCAACAGGGTGCATGCGCATAGTGGGTACTCAATGAATATTTAATCTCCCCCTCTCCCTTTCTTCTCCTCATCGTTGGAAATTTTGGCAGGAGGTACAGACTTCCCAGTGGCTAAGGAAATTATGCTCAAACTTCGCTTCTGGTTCATGTAATCTCCACTCACTTAAAAAAAAACTCACAAAATTTATCCAGGGAGCTTTAATAGCTTATTAAAACTTAATGGAAATAACTAGACAAAATAAAAAGTATGGTGATTACATACATATAAATCCGAAACACACTAAATTATTTCAAACTTTTCAGTGGCTGTAATAGGTAACCATTACCATTTGATTTCGTTTACTGGTTTCTACAGTAAAAACGAAAACCGTGGGCTCCTGCTCGCGTCTCGCGTTTCTGCTAGAGCAGCCTTCACCCACAAACTGATCTATCTAGACTTGATATTTCTCACAGTGCAAATTTTATCTTGATCTTGTTCAGCTATCCACATTTGAGACTTGTGCTCATTTTTTTCTTTTAAGAAATAAAATGAGAAAATAGAGAAGGAGCTTGTAGCACTCACGGGTGGAGAAAACCCACCTGTCCGCTCCTGCTGCCTTGGTTGCGCAGTCGCTGGAGAGGAGAGTCGCGGGGGAGCTGCTTTTGCGGATCCTGCGCGGATACCTGGTCCGGACGTATTTTCTTTGGGGCCCACGCGCCGGGAGTAAACAGATTCTAGTGGGTTTCCTGGCAACTTTGCGCTCCTCTTTAAGAGGACTCCCGCATGTTCGTGTCCGCTTGCAGGCTTTCCTGCCTCAAATTATTAAGTATTTAAAAGGTGTTCCACACAGCCTTTCTCCTTCTAAATGTCGCGGGGTGACCTTGGCATCTGCTGCGGGTCTCAGCCTCCTGGAGCGGGGCTGCCCTGCCCTGCGAGGTGACAGTGTCACATAATTAGTACGTGTCTCCCACAGACGTGAGTGCGTGAGCACCGTGCGCGCATCTTGAACGCTATCCCCAGGTTCAGAGCGTGAGGAAGACTTGGGGCGCTAATGTCTTCCCTTTACACCGGCATCGTTGGGGAATCTGTGGGCAGAACGAGGGGGGCGCAGTCGTGGCTTTGGGACCAGGACTTTACTTTTGAGATCTATTTAGCTCGCTCTGGAAAGCTACACCATACGAGAACATATATATAAATACTCCCCGCCCTCCACTCCAGTGGTCCCCAAGCCCCGGGTGCGAGTGCGACGTAGCCGGAGTCCCGCACCGGGTTCCCGCTGGTTCAGAGAGCAAGGCGGGGCGCGGAGGTCACAGGCAGGTCAGAGCCTCGGATCCAGGTCAGAAGTGGGGAAAAAAACAAAAACAAAAAAACCCAAGTCCAGCCGGGACCTGCTGTCTAGGGCTCAGCCCCAACCCCTTCAAAATCCTTCTCACAGCGCAGATGTAGTGGATTACTAAACTTTGAGCCCTGGACGCCACGCCTGAAGGGCCCGCAGAATCACTTGCTTGCCTTCCGTGGGAGTCCTGGCATCAGTGCGACCGGGGCTTATTATTTTTGCAAACGGAGACTTGAAGTGAGTCCCCATCCTCCACCCTACCCCCGCGGCCTGGGAGTAACCCCAGGGCTTTCCCATCTGGAGGTCCAGGGGTCTGGGCGGGCCTAGCACCGACCTGCGCTGCCTGCAGCGGGGCAGCGGCGACCGCTTCGCGCACGGAGCCCGGGGCCCTGCCGAGCGGAGGCCGCGGGAGGCCCACGCGGGGCTGGCGCAGCGGCGAAGGTGCGGGCGCTTCCAGGCTCGGCCTGGAGCGAGAGGCGCGCAGGGGGAGCCACCTCGCGAGCTTCGTGGCGCAGGCAAGTGTGTCAGGGAAGGGGTAAGGGGCGGGAATGAACTCTGTTCTTGGCACGGATCTTGCGGTCTCAGCCGTGGGCAGACGCAGTCGGGGTGCGGGTCGGAGGAGCCCGGTAGCGCATGGCAGCGAAGGTGGGCCTAGCTTCAGCGACAGGTTTCTCTCCCGGTCAAGGTGGGCAGCGGCCTTCGCTTTCTGGGTACCGCACACAGTCTGGCCACAGGTCGCACCGCTGGGCCCGGCCAAGCCTCCAGAGAGGGCCTCTGCAGATGGCCGGATGGCAGGGAACTCCCAGGCGTTGGCCTAGACGCCGAGAATTCACAAGGGTATTTCCAGGCCCCAGTGGCCTCTGGGCAGGAGCTCGCTCAGAGTCAGGTTTCTTCTTTCACCAAAAAAGAACTACACAAGTTTCCCAAATCTGCAATCAATGAACTCAAGGCTGTCTGTTTTCT
Source organism: Leopardus geoffroyi (assembly GCF_018350155.1). Lineage (NCBI taxonomy): Eukaryota > Metazoa > Chordata > Mammalia > Carnivora > Felidae > Leopardus > Leopardus geoffroyi. Next base: position 21,400,102 of record NC_059326.1, on the reverse strand, counting down.
TAGGCTCCTATCTGTATTTTTGCCTGTGGAAGTGAATTTGGGGCTGTCTTCTTTCCCTCTAGTGAGCTGGTCACGCAGACAAAAGGTGGCTTACAGGCCTGGGAAGCATTCATCCCCTGTTTATGTATGTGCCTCCTTCTTGGGACGTTGTGTGTTCCCCACTCCTGGGCTTGCCAGGGGGTCCTGCACTGAGCTGAGAGAGCAGGCCTCCTTGCAGGACTAGCCTGACATGGGAGTGAGAGGTCTATCTGGCATACCTGGGAGCCACTGCAGAAGGGCATGAAGGCCACCAGGAGACCCGGCCTGAGTGTGTGTGGAGGACTAGGGGTGGTTAGGATAGCTCTCTCGCTATGAAAAAGAGGCCTGGGGAGTGTAGTTGCCTTGCCTAAAAAGACAAGGTGGGTATGCCCAGTCTAAAGGAGGATAGGACAAGGCCCAAGCTCCCAAGCTAGTGTCAGAAATCTGTCTGTTCCTGGCTGGGTTTCTTGTGCTGTGCTTTAAGATTCTTTCCATTTGTTTTCCATTTACTCTTGAGTTAAATGTTTTTGAAAATCTCACAAAAGGAAATCATTCAGTTAACAGATCTTAGTTGAGATCCTACTGTGTGTCAGGCACAGGAATGGGAGAGCGAACAAGACAGTTCCTGTCCTTATGGAGTTTACAATCTAATTTTCTTTATAGAGAAAAAGAAACAAGCAAATTAAAATATGCTGTGAAAAGAGATGTGTAGGTACATCCATGATAAAGTGAGCCTGGTTATAGGGGACCATGTACAAGGGCAACATCCCTGGAACATAGACGGCAAAGGACTAGGTTGGGGGAGTAGAGACACAGCCTCAGGTGATTAGCCTGGATCAAAGAGAGGAGTTTAAAATGTGAGCAGTACATTATGGGGCCTTCAGGGCAGTGGCCTAGGAAATAAACCTGAGGAGGGTCTGGTGCTGCACTAGATCAGATGCCCCCTAGGTTTTTCTTCTGGTGCTAAGGATGCACTTTCATTTTATTGAGGGAGTTGGTATTTCCATTCCAGGACCCACATTTATTTATTGATAAATAAATAAAACACATCTATATACCTATATGGCCTATAGGTATACCTATATACCTATATGGCCGACACCTTAGACTTTCAAAAGAAGAAAATTAAAAACTAATTTGAAGAGACCCATCTGGCAGAAAATTTTGTGAAAATATTGCAATTAGAGAATTGTATTTGAGATTAGACTTTAGACAATGAGGAAGACCCTATCCTGTCCTCGTGGAGTTTAAAATCCAATGGAAGATATGGAGAAATAAATATAAGATGTTAAACATCCTCAAATATAAAGTGCATCAGACAGGGCAGGCTTTAAAATCTCAGAAAGCCAGGTCATGGGGGTGGGGCATTTAGGTCAAGGTAACTCGGGAAGTCCCATGGGGGAAATCCCAGAGACTGTTCCTAGGAAAGATTAAGCCTTTGTGGGTTGACATAGCCCGTAGCCTCTCTGGAAATGTTGGAGTCCACAACATTTGTGAGTCTTAGGCATGCTATCAGCTAATTTAACTCTGTTCCAGAGAGAGAAAGAAAGGTCTTACAACTAACTAGACTAAAAAAAAAAAAAAAAGTGTTAGTTTGATGTCACAGTTATTAAGTATGAAAATACCTAGACTGGTACCTTTAATTAGAGCTACTGAATCCCTTTGTTATATTGCTGGTGGGGGCAGGAGGGAACAATTCATTGAGCGCCTCCTGTGTGACATAGGTATTTCTTTTATATTGCCTTTTCTAACCCTGTTAACAGCTCCATGAAGTAGGTGTTTTTATTTCCATTTTATATTTTAGGAAACTGAGGTTCAGTGTGTTTATGCAAGGTCACTTGGCAAGTAAGTGGCAGAGCTATCTGACTCCTACTCTTGTGTTCACTCTTCTCACGAAGCTTGTTCCAACCAGAGGGTAATGACCCTAAAAAAGAAAATCATATTAAGAAAGTTTGTATTTGAGACTCTAAATCCTTCTGGAAAATATAGGGTTGAGTGAATTTATAGTATCCCTATAAATTATATTTTAGAGTTGCCAATATTAAAATTAAGGAGATCACAATTAGTAGAACACCAGGAATGTTTTTATACAAGTTGAAGTCACACAATGTGATTGATTTCTCTTTACCTTCCTTTGCTTGCTAGAACATTTTCAGAATAAAGGCATACTTGTGTATTGGTTTTATTTTACGATACAGAGGAACACATGTGTGTATAGTCTTACATTTAAATGGAAATTCCCCTTTTGATTTTCTAACCTGCAGTCTCTAGGTCACTTTCCCTGGGTTTTGACTGAGGTGGCTTGTAGACCATCTGAGGTTTGTGATTGGGGGAAAGATTATGGTAATATAATAATTTTATAGATTGATAACATTTGATAGTAAAAAGTGTTTTTTAAATCCTAGGAATATATTATTAGTCCATTAGTGAATTCAATAAATATCTGTTGAACACACACTAATTGCCATGTACTGTGGATATAACATTCCTCAAGACAAACTGAATCCTCGCTGTGGACAGTGTATCAGGAAGGAGGGAAAACAATGTTTGCTCAGCTTCTACTATGTGCCAAACACTCTCCTAGACCCATTTAATCTTTCAGACAAGGATGCTGTCTGTCCCTGTATGTACAGTACATACACACACAAAAAAGGCTCCGAATATTTAAATAACTTGTACAAGATCACACTAGTGAATGGCAGAGCTCCAATTCAAACCCAGCAATAGAGATTATGCTTTTTCATTACCCAGCAGTGCCTCCTTGATTAAGCACTGCTAATACTAAAAATTGTGAGTACTTGCTAGTCATTTTATCCTTCCTTGCCATGTTTCCTCAACTAAAACAGTTGGATAATTATTCTTATTCTGTTTACTACATGGAACACTGTTAAGCCCCAAAAACAATTGTTTACCTTAATTTAATGTTACAGAGTAAAAAGCACCTGAACTCGAATAACAGGTTTATTATAATAATCTACTGATTGTGGAAAAGAACTGCTAGTCTAGTAGGATCAGATTTTGATGAAGTATTGTTGTTCTTTGTTTTATTAATTCAATGCCACACACTTATTGGATAGAGTAGACTTGCACTGAGACGGTAGATACAGAGATTAGGGGAAGATCCTTGTCCAAAAGGAGCTTCAAGTCTAGTGGGTGAAAGAGACATATAAACAGGTGAATTATGAAAATGTGCTATAACAGATGCCCAAGGTCTCTTGAGATCCAACAGCATTCTGAGCCTCCCTTGCCCAGACTAGAAGTTTTACCTCCTAAACAGTGTTTCTTATCTAGGAAACACTTGAGCAGATTGTTAAAAACATAGAATCCCACGTCACTCTTATATAGTCACATTTTCTGGAGATGGGGACTTACTCTCCATTTTGTCTTATTTTATTTAAAAAAAAAATTTTTTTTTAACGTTTATTTATTTTTGACAGAGAGACAGAGCATGAGCAGGGGAGGGGCAGAGAGAGAGGGAGACACAGAATCTGAAACAGGCTCCAGGCTCTGAGCTGTCAGCACAGAGCCCGACGCGGGGCTCGAGAACTCACACTCACAGACTGCAAGATCATGACCTGAGCCGAAGTCGGACCCTCAACTGACTGAGCCACCCAGGCGCCCCGATTTTGTCTTATTTTAATAAAAACATTTTTTAAACTTAATCTCTACACCCAGTGTAGGGCTCAAATTCACAACCCCAAGATCGAGAATCACATTCTCTACCAACTGAGCCATACCGGTGCCCTCATTACTCTCCATTTTAAACAAATTTTCCAATGGTTCCTATGAAGTCTGCCTACATCAGCATTTGCGAAAAAGAGCCAGACCACTTGATCATAGTCGAGTGGCCTAAAGAAAAACAGGCCCCCATCCCCTGACACTGGGGACAGGGATGTGGTTATACGCTACCAGCAAAAGTTAAGAATCCAAACCCACTTAGAGAATGCATGTACTAAGGGATGGGAAAGGTGGACAGAAATCTCCAAAGCAGATGTGAATGATGTAAAATATAACGCATCCAATGGGAGAGCATTTTGGCTAACAGTTTTACCCGTGAGTTCATTTATAACTGTTAGTGGGTGTCATTCAACGCCAGGGCATCTAGTTTGACACACACAGCCAAATCACCCTCTGGAATGCTTGTAGTGAAGTAGACGCCTGCCATCGATGTATCTAAGTTCTTAGTTGTTATACCAGACCTTTACTTTTCATCTTCAGTGACATTCTGGCTATTTATGATGTATTTGACAGGGAGCACATCACTCTCCTAGCTTTGGGAAGAAGGAGAGGGTATTTAAAGCTTGGGTGTAGATATTTTCCAGAATTTACCATTAGAAGTCTATCTCAATATTTTGTTTTTCTTAAACAGCCATGTCTGAAGAAGGCTGATTAGCCGGCTCCATGGCTGCTGTTCTTAATGCCTGCAGGGCATCTTGAGTATTTCCTTCTTGATTTCAGAGCTTCATTCTCAGGCCTAAATCAGACATTACCCCAGAAACATCTGTACCACCATGACCACCACCACTTCTGGAATGAGTCTATCTTTGGCTGTAAATTTGCTTTGAGGACTTTTCTAGAAGTTAAATTTATTTGTGTGGAGGCTGAAACTACTCATTTGACCACATTTGTGATGTGAGTTATATTAGAATAAAGATCTAGAAGAGTGATAAGTTGTCTGCCTAAATTGCAGCAATAATGGCTGTGGATATTAGCATTTAGAGCTACAAACACTATCTCTTCTCGTCCCTTTCAGTTCAATCTGGATTTGACATTTTTTTTTTTCATGATCTGTATATAGCGTGTGTGTGTTATTTTAGAAAATTTGAATAGGAGTTCCATATGTTGTTATAGTATACTGTTATAACCAAGTGTTAACACACAGACACACACACACACACACACACACATCCGTTTAGGGAAAGTACACTGACTTTTTCTTTCTTTGCTCGCAAAACTGAAAAATTGGCAGAATCTTTAACTTGTAACTTGGCAGTATTGCAATTTACAGGCAAGAAAGGCAAGCCAAATTGGGTGAAAATTGTTTGAGAATTTCTTTTGAGTCTCAGACAGTGAAAATCATGTAGCTGAGTGTGCACATTCGGACATTTCCTGCTTGATTTTTAACCACATTTATTGGTACTGCCAGAGGTAGTTAAAGCTTCCCGGTGAAGGCATGTGATGTCCAGAGGAAGGTGTGGGGATTTATGGTCATCCCATCCATGCTCTTAGTGTTAAAATGATGGCTGGTTTAATTGTTTTGAAATATTGATTGGGGAAATATGAAATGGGATTTTACCCGAGCTTCATAAATCCATCTGAATCATGAATTATATAAACACAGATTTTTGGGGGGTTGGAAGGTCAAAATCAGACATGTTTTCAGGCCTGAGCTTTTTCTGTGGGTTTCTGGAACATTCATGGGGCCCGCGACACTGCGTGACCCTGACAATTCTGAGGCTTTCTCTTTTGAATACTGGGGGCTTTGAAATTGTCTTCCCGATGAAGGAGATTCACGAAGTAATGAAAAGCCGTTTCCTTTTTAAAATGTACAGACAGCAGCACAAACATCTGGGAATTTATTTAAATACTCTGGTTCCCTGAATTACCCATTTCCTTAACATATATTTTATTTATTTTTCTAAGGGGGATAAATTTCCACTTTGTGCTTTCTCCAGTTCAGCTGTGTTAGACTCCTCATTTTAGCTCTTAGGTTGCTTGGTATATAAACACACAAGGTAAGGCCCCGTCATGAAAGCTATGGTTTGGGGTGGGGTGGGATGTTGTCAGGTGCCAAAGGCAAAGTGATTCCTGTGTGCGGAACAGGTTTCTTTACATTAGAGTTTCACTTCTTGTAAATTAAATGAATAAGGAAATGGCTAAAAAGATCTCGTGTATCTTATAAAGAATAATTAAGCAACAGTACTCAGCACTAGAATTAAGCAAAACTGTCCTTTTCTTTCTTCTCTCCTTTTTTCTTTCTCCTTTCTTTCCCTCACTCTGCAATGTCTCAGATGGTGAAAATGTACGTGTGGTGGAGGGAGGTGGTGGGAGAGCAGTGGTCAGAATATTCAGGAAGCTAGGATGAGAGAAACCAGATTAATTTCTGAACTTAGAACATGGTTTATGTCTATTTAGGGATGTGAGCTCTGGACCGATGTGAAAATTTGGACATGCTTAGATATATCAGCATGTGATATCAGATGATGAGACAGCGCAGCGTTCATAGCTTCCTGGATTGTCAGTGTAGCTCTGCCTCTGTGTCTGTTTTACTTGTTGTAGTTGTAGTAAGTAGAACAGGTGTAGTTTTCAATGTTCAGGAGTGGGCTATGTTTTGACTAATTGGACTGTGTTATATGTGGCTTGCCAGTTTATAATCAATTTAAATGTGAGAGAAACTTAAATATGAGAAAATACATTGGTGAGTATGACTATTCTAAATAGAACGTAATCTAGTTGATCCATTTGGTAGGCATTGTAGGATATCACAGTTACTACTCTGACCTTCGGTGGGTTATAACCAACATTGTTACTGTGCAGCATCAGACATGAATGTGTGGGGACTGGGCTTAATAGATACAAATTCAGTGATGTAACTTGGCACTTGCCTGTTTGAATATCCTTTGAATGTTATTCACTTGCCCTCATCTCATAACAGTAGCGTGCGTAACATATTTTTAAAAATTCTAGTTATGTGAACTGGCTAGTTTATTTATTTATTTTTAAAAAGTTAAATGGTTAATTGTGATTTGGATGTCATTTCTTTTTCCCCATTGATTTAATCTCTTCTTGCTTAAATCAATGAATATTCTGGATTTTGCCTCCTCCCCTTCAAATTCAGGGATATTGTGAAGTGAGACTGTGACATTTGACTGTGAAAAGGTATATTTTTGTACCTCGTTACCTGGACTCTCTCCCCAGTCTAGTTTCAGTTCAGATGGAATTATCAACTTTATATCTGGGTCCACATGAAATAAAAACTGAGGGAGAAGGGTCTCCCAGTCTCCCATTTTCTGAAACGTCACATTGCCTGACATGGATGAATACATACCACACTCTGGCACCCTGTGAATGTCAGTGAATGCATTTGCATAGTTCCCAACTAGGAGAGCATGCCCTGTGAGGAAAAGATAGGTCTAAGCCCCTTGAAGTTTGAGGATGTGTTACAACACATCCCAGAAGTAGTTCATTATTGAGATCCAGAATTACATGTTTGGCATTATGATATGCACAGAGCCAAAGCAACGTTTTCATTAGCAAGGGTGAATGTGCCTAATACTCTGTTATATCAAACTTATTTAATAAATGAGAAGACTGAGAGTTATGGATGTTTTTGTTTATTTTGGGGTGTGTGTGTGTGTGTGTGTGTGTGTGTGTGTGTGTCTGTAGAGGATACTTGGAGAGAACCAGGCAGTGTGAGAACAGTTCTGGGGGTCTTCTCCCACTGTGAACAACTCTAAGTTTCTCATCTGACTCTGGTAGACTTTGAATATCACTTAGCATAGTACCTGTTTCATAATAAATGGGTCTGCTTCATAGCTGCGATAGAAACTGATTCCTTTGCCATGTGGTCACCTCCCTTCCAACCCCATTTGGTCTTTCATCCTTGGGTTTGGGTCACAACCTTTGGGGAAGGGTGGAAAAAAGCAGAATTGGCAATTATCCAGTGATCTAGATTCTAATTAATTAAGGTCTACTTTTTCCCTACTTTTTAGGGGGAATTGTGCCTGTAGGCATTTTGTGGGAAGGATGCATTTCTTAATGAATAACTCTACCTCAAGCTTTTTTGGACCCAAGAGGGGATATAAAAAAATAATTAGCTGCAAGGGGCACAACTGAAAGTATAAGATTTACACTCAAGCCAAAACTTTTATTTGCATATTAAATAACAGAGTCATGCTTGATGTCTCAGAATCTCTAGCTATCATAATCAGTAAAGAAAGTGAAACCAGATGTTTTCATTTAAGCCTTGAATTGTGTTACTATTAAAATAAAAATCAAGTTTCTTTAAGATTCCTTCTAGGTACACTCTAGTCATTTCTTTAGATAGAATTCTTAGAAATGCCAATTGGTTTTTGAGATGGAATCTGGTATTTTGCTGGATCTAACAATTCTCCGTGAAGCTACATATGAATTTTGTCCATTTGCCATTTTGCTGTACATTTCTTAAAGTGCTATTTTTGTTGTGGTTTCACTGATTCTCTTCCAAAACATAGCAGCATCATGTCATGGAAAAACACTGGACTGGGAGAATCAATTCTCGTCTCAGCTCTTCCGTTAAATGAAAAGATTTGAGCTTTTGGAAAACCACTTTAACTCTTTGGACCTCAGCTTCATCAGCTGCATCTGTCTGCTACAGAAAGTCCCTTCTTTCATCTAATGTTTCAAGTCCATTAGAACATGCACATCCTAGTGAGCTTGAAGGAGACCCATCTGTAGAAATTTGACATATCCAGCTTCAGACTAACACTGCGAAATTAAAATGAATGTCAGTGTTGGCAGAAAGTGTAAGTCTTAGCATTAGAAAAGCAAATACCATTAACTTATTGAACTGACAATTAAAAAAATTAAATGTATGAAGAATAATGTTTACTTTTCTCTCTTATACTAGTGATCCAGGCTCATCACAGAAAATTTGTGAAATTCAGAAAAAAAGAAAAAAATTGGTCTTAGTTTCACCATTCAGAACTAACCACTAATAATTATATTTTCATTCCTTTTGACTCTATATTTGTCTTATGTCTTCTACATATATGATTTATTTTTCACAGAGTTGGGATCAGATTGTGCTATTTTGTATCTTTTTTTCACTTGAGAAAATACTATGAGTTACTTCCCATGTTTTTATTCTGAAACATGATTTTTAAAAGCTTTTTATTTTTGTTTTTGAACTATAAAGCAGATACTTGCTGAGTATAAAGATTTAAGCAATAATTAGTTTTGTAAACCTGAAAATTAAACTTTCTGTCCACACACTGCCAACTCACTCACTCTTGGTCACATTCCGAGAGATGACTCCATTTAATGCTTGGGGTATGTGTTTATGGTCATTAAGAAAATGTAAGGATATTAATACGTATGAATATCTGTGTATGTGAGAGTTTTCCCTTTAAACAGGGTCATTTTACTCATGCACTGACACTATGATTTTTCAGGCGGCATCACCAGGTATATATTTTCTAGTTAGTGTTAACGGCCAGAGTTGCCTCACCACAGTGGCTACACAATGATCCCATCCAAGGATACCCATTTTTATTTAATCATGTCCTATTGCTGGACATTGTGGTTGATTTGAAATTGTTTTATTTTGCTTTTAAATGTATTGCATAAATATTTTGTCCAAATCTTTGGGTGCATCTTTAATTATTTCCCCAGGATAAAGTTTTAGAGTAAAGTGACTGGGTCAAATGTTATATTGCCAGTTTCATACAGAAAGGTTATCCGGGTTTACATTCCAGCAAGCCATGTAGGAGAAGCTCTGTCATTGTAAATTTGTCAACTTTACAAATTTGAAGTAGTCAAAATTGAAGGCAAAATTTTCATCATCATTGCACCATTTTTTTTTTTTTTTACCTGAATTCTAGTCTAGAACATTCATTTCAAAGCCTAGAGAAGAAAAGTGCAGTTGACCCTTGAACAATGCAGGGGTTAGGAGCGCTGACCCCTCCACCTTGTCAAAAATCCATGTATAACTTTTGTCTCCCCCTCAAACTTAACATTAATAGCCTACTGTTGACCAGGGGCACCTGGGTGGCTCAGTCAGTTAAACCTCCGACTTCGGCTCAGGTCATGATCTCACAGTTTGTGAGTTTGAGCTCTGCTTTGGGTGCTGTGCTAGCAGCCCAGAGCTGGGAGCCCACCTCCCTGTGTCTCCCTCTCTCTCTGCCCCTCCACTGCTCACACTCTGTCTCTCTCTTTCTCTCTCAAAAATAAACATTAAAAAAAAAAATAGCCTACTGTTGACCAGAAGCCTTACTGATAATATCAAGAGTCGATTAACACATATTTTGTATGTTATATGTATTATACTATATTCTTGCAATAAAGTAAGCTAGACAGAGGAGATGTTATTAGGAAAATCATAAGGAAAACAATACATTAGCAGTACTGTACTGGATTTATTGAGAATATCCATGTACAAGTGGACCCATGCAGTTCAAACCTGTGTTGTTCAAGGGTCAACTGTAATGCAAATTCTCTGATGCCTCCATCATCTTTGATTCCTCTGGTGAAACTTTGTAAAGGACGCTTGGGAATTTTAACTTCTACTATACTACATTTATATTATTATTTAGCGTGATGAACTCCTAGATTAATAATTTACACATTTCTTTTTTTAACTTTCAAACTGGCTGGCTTAGATTTCCTCTCCTATTTAAATATTAAGTCTTTTAGGAATGATAACATATTAAAAAATACTGTCATTTATATTCCAGTAACGAGAGCCTGGTTTGATTGAACTTCTAAAAATCCTCTAAGTGAAGAGGGGAAGGGAGCCCAAAATTGGTGGGTAGGAGGCCTTATCCTAGGTGAAGGGCCATTGTTAGAGAAGCGAAACTGGGACAAAGGAAGATTCAGTGTGACAAATGGTAATTTAAATACAATGGAGTTTAAAATGACCAAGGTCCAAAGCATTTTCTTAAGCACTGGTAACCTTGTTTTAGCTGCTGCACTCTTTAACACTTTGATTTTGTGTGAGTTGTAACTATTAGTAGCAAAGTTTCATCCAGTCCTTAAAGAAAAGACATGTGTTACTTTCAGTTGAGTGTTTTTAGTTAGCTGAATGTTTTCCTGATCTTTAGATTTTGTGACTCTAGAGATACAAGGCAGTTATTGCTATGCCTTTTTCCAAGGAAAAGTACTTCCAAATAGGCAATGTTTTGAAATACAGCCAACACCATTTTAATATTAGCACTCTACCGTAGGGGTTCAGTTTATGACAATGGAATGCAGCAGTAACTAGTCACAAAGGAATTCAGATTGTGGTATAATGGGGAGCAGGTTCAACCCTAAGCCACGATGCTTGTGTTTGATTCTTGGCCCTGAATTAATTAATAGCCTGGGTTACCCTGGGCAGGTAATGTAGGTCACGACAATATAGGCATTAACAAATACCAGGGTGACCAAGCATTGCTGTTTAGTGTCCTAACACTCCATGATATCTTCATTAAGTCAGGTGGTCAAAATACCCCTGGTTCAAAAGAATACCTGACCGCTTAGTTCGGTTTATGCCATATAGACAAGCCTTTTTATTCCTCTTTGCCTGAGTTTCTCCAGATATAGCAAAATGTTGGTACCACTAAGATATGATCTAGAATCTATGACCATTCATATATCCAGCAAATATTTATTGAATGTGAGTCTATGCTAGGTTCTACTGCTACCCACTTAAATTTACAGTGGTAGGAGTCAGGGGAGTCAGGCTGGAAGACACATGAAAGGAGCCCACCCTACATCTGGCATTCCTGGATTCTGCATTACAATGCAAATGCCTTCAGCTTGTCAAGAACTTTACCCTAGGCTTCACTGCAGGAGGTGAGGGCCCATCTTTGCAGTTAGTGTCTAAACCTTCTTTCAGTATGCAGAGTTTCGAAGGGAGAAACAAACGTAGATTTCGGATATGAAAACTATCCATCTCCTCATCGATCTTGATTCCTGAATTTCATTATGGTAGTAATATCTTTAGTCATTTATTTTACAGATGGCAGCAATTTGTTTTTGATAAGTAGCTCAATACATTTTCAATCAGTGAAAGACCAACTTGTCCATACAACCGGACGGTAAATTAAAGACACATTCTGAATACACATTCATACACACAGTTTACAAATGTATGCAGGAACACGCATGTAACTTTTAAGGCACCCTGCCTTGGTCCTTAAGAATAGAATTGTACCTACAGTTGACAAATACAAACTTAACCACATATATTTGGGGAAAAGTATGCTGTAAGAAAAAAAATTCTGAGGCTGAAATGTGGTATTTAAGAAACAAGTACTTGTAAAACACTCTACTTTGTCTTTGTGAAAATTGATATAAGAGAAGTGGCATCTTGCCAAAGTGTATCTAATCAGTATTTAACCTTACTGAGGCCACAAACTAGGGAAGATTTCATCTTTAATTTTGCAAAAACCCTTCTTTCTTTCTCTTTCTTTCTTTCTTTCTCTTTCAGTATCCTGTCGTAATCAAGAGTAAAAAGTTAGACTTCATACATCTGAATGCATTTATTCTTAGATTCTTATTTAATAAAATTGGAAAAAAAATTGTAAAGAAAACTCTTGGTGTATTATGTGTGGCACATTCTTTGAGGCACAGGAACCCAGGGTACTCTAAGAAGCACTTTGACATTTGCAGGACTTTCTGTCACCTGGGATTTAGATAGAAAATAAAAGGTGTGTCTGACCATCTCAAGACAAGGAATGTTCTTCTCAAGCCCTGATTATGCTCTGTGTCTTGATGAAAGATTGGGATGGAGTCAAACCATGTGTCTTGGTGTGTGACTTTAACCTTTGCATTCAGCATTTATTAGCTGATGAGTTACTGGAGATTTGCATTCTTCTGAGTCGGCCAGTATTGATATTATCTAGCTGTTTTATTGCAGTCTAAAGTTGTCCTGAAGGGTGCCTTGGACAGCAGTTTTCCAAGTGTTGGGCAAGATTGATGTTCACAAAACTTGCAGCTGATTGTAATGTTATCCAATGCTAGTCTTGAAAACACAATGGCTCTGTAAGAAATTGTGGAAAAATTTAGAATGACTAAGACTTACATTTCCAAGACTATCTTGGTTTTATGCATTGAATTCCAGTGTATCTTTTTCCGGTTTTCTGTCACCTCATCTCACCATCTCTGTTTAACAGTCCTCAGACTGTGTCTCCAGTCCACTTTAATGCCTCAGCATCTTGGATTTCATGTTCAGTAGTCCAGGGCTATTACCTAGGAAAGAAAAAATTGATAAAAAGTTAGAAAAATAGGATTTATGAAGGTTAAAGGAGTTAGGATTATTCTGCTTGGAAGAAAGCAACTGGTGGGTGGCTTAATAAAAGTTTTCAAGTATATGAAGGGTTGTCATATAGAGACTGGTAAGTGGCTGTTCTCCTTGCTGCTGAGAAGAGAACAAAAGGAAATAGTCTTTAATTTTAGGGGGAGGGGGGTTGGGGGGTGGCAGACCTAGGTTGGACATAAGGAAGAATTTCCCAGAAAGTGAGGTTTGATAAGCACTGGAATGGATTATCAAGGAATCTCTTTTTCTGGAGATGTTTGGAAATAAGACAGAAACTGATGTGGGAGGAATGGTTTAGATAGGTGGATCCTTGCTTAAGGCATTGGAGAATCAACCAGATGACCTGTGGAAGCTCTTTGCTTTGAGTCTATACCAAACCAACTGACCTCAGCTTGACAAGGTATGAGGTGCCAGGTTAGTTCATGACTTCAGCTGTTTTAGCAGATGCTAAGCCACTCTTCACTTTGCCATGGGCTCAATTTCTTTGTATCTAATTGTTATATGGTGGGAAGTAATTGGGGCAGTGATGGGTAGGAGATAACGAATACAGCCTTGTCACAGGCTAAAACATACATAGGCAGTCTTTAAAGAATTCTGAGTGAATAAGGGTAAGGTCTATGAAGTGTGAAGGGCTCTTGTAATTTTTAAAAAAAATTTTTTAATGTTTATTTATTTTTGAGAGACAGACGAGACAGAGTGTGAGTGGGGGAGGGGGAGAGAGAGAGGGAGACACAGAATCTGAAGCAGGCTCCAGGCCCTGAGCTGTCGGCACAGAGCCCGATGCAGGGCTGGAACTCATGAACCATGAGATGATGACCTGAGCCGAAGTTGGATGCTTAACTGACTGAGCCAACCAGGCGCCCCTTTTTTTCTTTTTTTAAAGCCTCAAATAGTTTTCTTCCTCAATAGTATAGCTTCTATATAACTTCTATGTGTTCATGAAAACGACTCCTTCCTTTAAGCTTTTTATTTTTTAATGTTATTTATTTATTTAATTGGGGGGCAGGACGCATGGGGGGAGAGGGGCAGAGGGAGAGAGAGACATAATCTTTTTAAAAAAATATTTTAACATAATTTATTGTCAAATTGGCTTCCATACAACACCCAGTGCTCATGCCCTCCTCAATGCCCATCACCTATTTCCCCTCTCCCCCACTCCTCCATCCAGCCTCAGTTTGTTCTCTGTATTTAAGAGTTTCTTGTGGTTTGCCTCCCTTCCTCTCTGTTTGTAACTATTTTTTCCCCTTCCCCTCCTCCATGGACTTCTGTTAAGTTTCTCAAGGTCCACATATGAGTGAAAACATATGATATCTGTCCTTCTCTGACTGACTTATTTTACTCAGCATGAAACCTTCCAGTTCCAACCACGTTGCTGCAAATGGCAGGATTTCATTCTTTCTCATTGCCAAATAGTATTCCCTTGTATATATAAACCACATCTTCTTTATCCATTTGTCAGTTAATGGACATTTAGGCTCTTTCCATAATTTGGTTATTGTTGAAAGCACTGCTATAAACATTGGGGTACAAGTGCACCTATGCGTCAGCACTCCTGTATCCCTTGGGTAAATTCCTAGCAGTGTTATTGCTGGATCATAGGGTAGATCTATTTTTAATTTTTTTGGGAACCTCCACACTGTTTTCCAGAGCAGCTGCACCAGTTTGCATTCCCACCAACAGTGCAAGAGGGTTCCCGTTTCTCCACATCCTCATCAGCATCTGTGTTTCCTGAGTTGTTAATTTTAGCCACTCTGACTGGTGTCAGGTGGTATCTCAGTGTGGCTTTGATTTGTATTTCCCTATGATGAGTGACATTGAACATCTTTTCATGTGTCTGTTGGCCATTTGGATGTCTTCTTTGGAGAAGTGTCTATTAATCTATTCATGCATGTCTATTCATGTATTCATGTATTCACTGCAGAGACTATTTAGTGGAAGACTTTTTCTAGCCTTATTAATAAACCCCAAAATGTATTGCCATGATAGTGATCAGTATGTTATTGTAAATATTACCACAAGAATTTAAATTGTTAAAAACAACTCAGTCATTTCTGTTAAATATGGTGTTAGTACAATACTTTCAACTGCACTGAATTTTTCTGTTTTTTTTTTTTTTAAATTTAGTTCACCATTTAGACACCACCTAAGATATTTGACAGTATTTACTCTGTTTTAAGTACTAAAACTTTGAATACTGGCTAATGCAATATTCTTGGTTCTTTCAAACATGATTATTGTAATAGAACCACAAGAAAGGATTGGTTCAATTAATTGCTGGTTATGAAAGCACACACAGACACACAAACACACTAAACCAAATGTAAACCCTTTGTTTCTGAGCAGTTGAGATGAGTGATTATACTACCGCAGTTTTAGGGGTTTTCCTCTTTCAACGATTTTAAGAAGTTTTGATATTAAAACTGTATTTTAAACTTTATTTATGACATCATACTACAAAAATGTCTTTAAAGAAAATGAAAGTAACTTTTTACTGTGCAGCATCAGACTAATGAACATGGTGTATTCTTTCTCTTTTAGTAATTTCCTTTAATTTTCCATTCCCAAAGATTCGTAGAGAAGCCACTGCAGCAAGGATGTGCTTTGGCAGGCGAGGAGGGACTTGTGCTCAATCTCCCACCCCACTCTCTAGCTTTGAACTATCAATGTAAAGTCCAGAAACCTAAACTCTTACCTTTCCCTTCCCCAACAGGGGTAACCAGGCCTGTTTATATTAACCTGGTGAACATCCAGAAAATTAATGCATCAGTCTGATATTTTTAGGGCTTCCTAAATATTCTTTGTTCTTATAAGATATTCAGGTCTATAAAACCTGATTTATTCTTAGGAACACCAGCAGACTGCTTGAAGTTGGAATTTTCATCTGAAGAGTATAACAAATGGAGAAGTAAGGGCAAAACACCAGAGAGAGCTTGATGCTTCTGGCCTAGGTTCACAAGAGTTAATTTAACAGGTCTTCAGCTTTGCTAATAGTGGCAGCTGGAAGCTTGGGTTTGGTCAATAGTATATGCCTTCTTTCTAATCAGAAAGGTCATATGATACAGAATATTTTTTGGCTTTTGAAAATCTACTAGCAGATTATCTATCCTGATTCCTTGGAACAGTTTTTGAAAGGAGCAAAGCTAGAACGTTTGATCCATCTTATGGGTCGTTGGTAGAGTTCAGTGCATGCACACCCACACTTAAGACTTCTATGTGGTCAAGGGAGATTGCTGTTCAGAACTCAAAGTTGGACTAATGAAAGACACCAGACTACAGTACTTGCTTTATTTGTTCTGATTGACTCAACCAAATGTCTTCAAGTTTCGTTTCCAATTTTTATCGTAAAAACTGTGAAATCAAGGTATTTGCTTACTGCTGGGGTTTGATTCCATCTTGGAGACCTGGAGCAGAAGTTTTACACTGGTTTGGGAAAGCTGATGCCTTATGATGCACCCATAGTACAAGGCATAAAAATGTAAAGTAATCCAGTAAGAGTAAACAACAACATAACAACAAAAACTTAAAAAATATTCAAAGTTGAATACCTACGATATTTCTCACAATAGAAACCCAGACTTTTAAATTGTTCTATGCATTTAAATGAGAGCTCTGTGAATGTTCTTTCCTAAACAGTTTAAAGACCTGACTGGTTGTATGTTTCCATTCTCTTGTTCATGTTGGCCAGCTATTCATATATTCAGGTTCACTAGAATCTTGAGAGAATTTCTAGCATGACTTCTGGTATATCATTCTGTGTTATGGTTTCTCTATCTATCTTTACGATGCACATCCTGTTGATTCGACTCATGGCAGGAAAAGGAATTATTTTGTATTATGATTGTGCTGTTGATATACACTTAATACTTTGGCTAAGATGATCAGAATTTAGGTAAAGCTAAGAATATTTTGGCCTTTTAAACGAGCTATGCATTTGCCACCTGCTCAGACTAAAAAGTATCTTGTAGGATTAAAGGGATGAGGAAGGTTCGTGGGAAATCATTTTTAAAGGAAAAGGGAATGATATATAGAGTTAAAAAGCAACATTATAAACTGTTAAAAGGCCAGTATTTCAACACAAATAACATCCAAGTTATATAAAAGCCCTGTGTGATATGTTTATCGTTATTAGTTTTTAGGCTTTGTAGTCTTTGGGGACTTTGCTGGCCTGCTTTCTAGTTTCGTGGAGTACATTCAGCTGCATTGTGCACTTGAGTTCTATGGAACCGTTGTGCTTCATCTCTATTTACCTCATCCTTGTGGGGAAGCATCTGCTTTTGTGTCTTACATCTTAGAACTGCAGCTGGATTTCTGGAATTCTGCGGCTGTCTGGTATTTTCTTCTGAATATTAATATGATTAAATTGTATGAATGGTTCCCTTTTTTATCATTTCAAAATGAATATACCCCTAATATTTTTAGATTATAAAAATGATATAGTTACCTTGTAAAAAATAGTCAAACAGTATGGAAAAGTATAGGTAGACCCGGCTTTTTGAAAGTTTGCCTTACGCCACTTTGCTTTTATGAAAGACCTACTTTAGTACCTGTTTTCAAGAGCTGAAAGAGATCTGAAAAAGATTTTCGCTTTTAGGAAAAAAGGCAAGAAGTGAAAATAGTGTTCAGCATTTGTTTTGCAGCCAGCCATATGGAGATGGTGCATACCCCAAGCAGGGAGAGTGGCACCACCAAGCTCTTTCCCCAGAACTACAGTGAGCAGTTCGGTATCAAGCTGCCATAGCTTTGAACTGTGTCTGTGAGCATCTGTGTTTATCTTGATTTATTTTGTGCATCCATTCGCAAGATGTGTCCTAAAGTATCAGAAAAGCAGCAACAAAACTAAAAGACAGCCTATGGAATGAGAGATGTTTGCAAATGACATGTCTGATAAAGGGTAAGTATCCAAAATCCGTAAAGAACTTATCAAATTTAACACCTAAAAAATAAATAACCCAGATAAAAAATGGCCAGAAGATACAAACAGATGTTTTTCCAAAGAAGACATACAGATGGCTAACAGACACATGAAAAGATGTTCAACATCACTCATCAGCAGGAAAATACAAATCAAAACCATGAGATACCACCTC